>NC_133331.1:197889954-198206704 GCF_042186555.1 Aquarana catesbeiana
TCCATGCCCAATGCAGGGCTGTTATTTACTGGCATAGGGATGCCCAGGTGTTGTGTTCCTCCCTGTGCCGGCGTTCTATCGAAATTACGCAACATCACTTACGCAGCATTACGCAGCATCACTCCAGCTGATATGTTGATCAGCTGGTGTGACGTGAACACTGCACACGTGCAGATCGTCGGAGACGTTATCCTACAGAGATGCACTATTCGATAGAACACTGGAAGTCCCATAGCTGTAAATTGAGACACGGCAGCTGCACGGACACAGCTGCTGCTCCCAACGTGGCATCCATGCACTACAGGTGGACAGCACTGAATGCATCCAGGCCAGTAAATCACATCCCTGCATGGGACATGGATGTAAATGTGAACAAGACCTTATATGAAGATGTGTTATACTTATTGGCTTTCAGTCATATTATGTGTGTTTTCTTAATCAGGATTCATGCATAGAAAGAAGCATTTATAAAAAAAAACTGTGTATCTGACTTTATTGGAGTCCTTGGAATTCCTGTGAGAGACTTTGTACCCCTTCCTGCACCAGGTGAAGGAGTTATCACTGAGGGAAACAGACAATGCCCGTTTGCCCTTGGCATAAATAAATGTCAAATATACTGACAGATAGGCTTTGGGAGGCTGAGACAGGGCAAGAAGTATGCCAGCATCCATAGTTGGTATATGTAGGTAGGTACTGACCTAGCAGTGGTCTTCCAGGTAGTAATCAAGCTGTCTTAAGCCCTGCCCTCACATATTCATATAGACCTATCACTATGATGAACAGCCTCATTGCCCAGTAGGGATGTGCAGGAGGCATGAAAGGGTAGGCAAGCTTTGGCACTACTAGGAAGTGCTGAAGCTTTGCCTGTCAGAATTGCCTGACATTTGGTTGTAAGGACTAGTTTACACTTAAAAACAAGGCTTTGGACACGCTTTGTTAAAGCTCTCTGAATGCCAGTCAAAGCCCTTGTCATTAAATAAAATGGCTGGCTTACAGTTCTGTTTACACCTTGTGTTTGCTTTGCTTTGCTTGAAAAAGTATACCCCATGTCGCTTTAGTGGTGCTTTAAAGCGCCTCCAAAGCCTCAATAGAGCTCTATTACGAAGCTAGCTTGAAGCTCGCTTGAAGCACCTGTGGCTTTTGAGAGGCTTTAATTCAGCTTTAGCTTTGCTTTGTTTTGGAGAAATTGCAGGTATGAGATATTCACACACAGGGCATCTGTCAAGCTTCAACAAAGCTTCAAAAGAGCATCACTGAAGCATCACCGACGCTTTACCGAAGCGTCACCAAAGCTTCATTGAAGCACCACCGAAGCATCAAAAACACATCATAAAAGCATGTTGAAGCGGTAGGCGCTTGAATGTGTGTTGAAGCCAAAGCAATTGTAAATGAGCCCTAAGGGAAAGGTCTCAGAGGCTGCTGCAGACTTCACTACTTGCCCCCCCCAGTGACAGTCACTCCTGTAAACTCCTTGTTGGGCACTTGTGTAACAGTGTCAGTGCGCTGCTCCAGCTATAATGACACAATCTGGTCTTTATTACACTGTTATGGCTGCAATTAGTACACTGCTCCTATGCGGGAGACACAGTCTGGCACAATAGAGAAATCAAGCTGTTCATAATTCCACTTATCTGGAACCCTGCAGCATAACAACTTGTACTTTCTTATTAACACAGCCTGCTCTATGAGATATCCTCCAACTGCCAACCTACACCACACTGCCCACTTAGTATGAATGCACCCTTATTGGAAACTTGATATCACCCCATTAAATAAAAGGGCCATTCCCATATAGAGAAGTTCTTCTCTCACAGCCACATAAGGCCAAATGAGCGAGACAACCATACCAACCCCATTTGAACAATACATATTGACAAGCTCTAAATTTAATTTTTTCTCCCTTCATCTCATTTAAAAAAATTAATTCTATAAAAAAGTGTTTCCAAATCCTCAGAGAAGAAGCAGGTAAGAATCTTAGACACAGTCAGTACAATCCTTGTTACATGAAGTGGTCCTGGGTTTTATTTTTTTTATATCTCTAAGGCCTCTTTACCAGGGGTGGCTGTCCTGCCGCTGTTAAAAGCATGTTTTGTTATTTTGCAATTCCAAGACTTCAGGCACATCGATCACTGGCAGTTTTTCATTGCGTTTAGTAGCGGTGGAACATTCTTGCCATTTCTGACGTGCTTCCTGTTTTTCTTTCCTTGTTTCCGCTGCTATCCGCAGGTGAAATGGTACACTGCGATTACGTGCGGTTATGTACAGATAGCTGTGATAAATCGGTCCTGGACATAGTCAAATTTATTTTTTCTAACCGCACAAAACCCCATGTAAAGAAAACCGTCGCTAAATGCTGTGTGTGAATGGGGCCATAGGAAAGCATTGTCTGAGTTTAGGCGCGGTAGATAACTTCATCTTCCCACAGATAAAAGCTGAATTCTATCCGCCCGTGTGAAGGGGGCCTTACACAGCTAGATTTTCACTGTATGGATACATGCATGTCAAAAATACTGATCTTCTACGCAGGATCTTACTGGCAGAAAGTTCCTATGTAAAAAAACTGCATGAAATGGTCCATAAAGTGCTTGCTTTTACGCACATATAGATCTGGAAACGTCTCTACAGCATTTAGATGCATAAAATTCTACTTTACTTTCAGTAGATTAGATTTACACTTGTATGCATGTACATTCCTTTACATGCTTTTATATGAGTACATCCATTAAAGGCGGACACCGATTTTTCTTTTTTAAATTTACATATCTGAACGCAGGGCAGGCTCACTGATCTTTATGCACTGTGTGCATGGACTCATAGAGAACAATAGAACTGCATTCAGAAACATAAAAAAAACCCAAAAAACAATACTGATAGAAATGTTAGTTCTTTGGCTGCTGTGCACATGAGCCTACTGCGCCAGTCTTTGGCTGCTGTGTGCATGTTATATTGTCTTGCAGTCAGCTATAACTTTGAATGCCTATGTGATTATTATGTGCTATGCCCACTCGATCGGTAAGCCCAAAGAGCAGTAGAAAGCTGGTTCAGTTCACATTGTGGAATTCAGTACACAGTAAGCCACATTCCCATCTCTCGATTGTGCTCCGTCATTTTAACAGGGCCCTAAATGCAATGCAACATTTTTCTGGGAAACCCAAACATCAGTCTGCCATTGTTTTGACCCTGAAAATATGAGATTCACTGAGATTTCATGTAATGGAAAAGGGGGGCACAATTAGGGGCCTGCCGACTTGAGACGGTGGCCACACACCTCCTATGGTTATAGGTAATGATAGTCATTACTGGGCAAGCTAGATAGTTAGGGTACTGTCCCTTTAAGAATTGGGCTGGAGGATTCCAGTATCCAATGGGAATCCTTGGAATGTTCTGGAGAACCAGGATAAGTTATTTAAGGGCTGCTGCTGTGGGGCTTATTCCTTTTCCCACAGGACCAGAGCAGCAGCACAAGAGCTCCCTCCCTCCCCAGTTACAGGCACTTTTTATGTGGTCGGGTCACCCTGAATTTCTAGGGGGGACGTTTTTGTATATGGTACAATGTTGATGCCTTGCTGCTCGAGTTCTGATAACTGGGCAGTTAATGATGTTTGTTTGTATTAAAGTGATGCTAAAATTTATTATTTAAAATAAAATATATTAAATATTGAAATATGTAAACCAATAAAGGTGCCGCGGCCAATATTTTGCCAAATTCATTATCGTTTGGTTTATTTAATGGGTGGTATCTGGGGAAAACGTTTATTGAGGTGAGTGTGGCCTTCAGTCTCATGAATGACATATCTGTTAATCTTAGGAACCCAGTTCTGTTGTCCCTCTTGGGGTTCTGAAGTTTGTTGCAATTAAGAATCTAAAATATTCTCCGTTAGTTTTATTGCTCTCCCTGTACATGTAGTAGCATGGTACATCTTTGTAAATATTTTCATAGTGGCAGGGCATAGGGGTTGTTGGTGTCATAGGGTAGTTTGAATGCAATCTGTGTCTTTCTCCAAGTGAACCTTTCTCTTGATATGCCAAAGCACACCTCTGCCATTCTGCAGACAGGTTAAAGCAATAACAATTAATGACCAGCTGTTTGTTTAATTAATGGAGAACAGGTGCAACTATGTTGTTTCATAATGTTGCAAATTGTGTGTAGCCATTTGTTCTCTCCATGTCACTGGAAGAGTCTGAGGCCAGAACTTCAATTCATCTGTCAAATGATCATCATGTAAAAACCATCAAAAAGAGATGATAAAATAACTCCTCTAAAAACTGCACAGTGCATCTCCGTTCTTATTTTTCATTCATTTCCTACTTAAAGGAAAAAAGGTGCCTGTTGATAGCGCATGTCTTTCTAGCAAACCTAGTAGTCGTGAACAGGCTATATAGTAATACCTACACCCAGTGGTGCCTGATCATACCTTTGAATAACCCCCTCCAGCACCAGTGGTACAAGGAATCCCAGGCCACTAAAAATGCCTGTTTCAACAATTCATGACTGCATTGAACACTCGTCTGCCACTTTCCACATATTCCTACTGGCCATCATTATGAGTAAAGGATTTGGAATTCTGTTCAGACAATCATGTGATTCAGGCATTAAAGCTGAATTCTGGACAAAAACTATTTTTGTACATTTGTACAGTAAAATGTAATTACCATTACTGATGAAGTGTGCGCTATCTGACTGCTAAAATTAATTTATTTCATGGGTGCTTAACCTCTGGCCCTCCAGCTGTTGGAGAACTACAAGTCCCATGAGGCATTGCATGGCTGACAGTTACAAGTATGACTCCCAAAGGCAAAGGCATGATGGGACTTTTAGTTCCACAATGACTGGAGGACCATATGTTGAGCATCCATGATTTATTTCCTTATTTTCATTCAGCCCCTACTCTCCTGTCAGTGCCATCTGTCTGGTGCTGAGATTTCCAGTTCGGGTTGCAGTTCATTGATCACAGTGGCTCGGTCGCTGTACCCCCATTCTCCTTTCCTATAAAGTCTTGCATTCTTTTCACAGAGTACAATGGTGTTCAGTGATTGGAGAAGGTACCGATGAAGATCATAATCTTTCCTCATCCAATCACAGAACATTTTTGCAATCTGTGAAAAAGAACCCAAGTCTTTTTATGAACAGAAGATGATGTACAGTGAGCAACCCACTACAATATGTATACTACACCCAGAACTGGAAATCTTGCACTGGACATTCGGAGCATACAAGGGAATGCAGGCAGAATGAAAGTAAGAGATTTAGCAAACGCTACAGCAGCTGGAGATGGGGCACACCATCAATGGTCATTTATTTTGATGCAGACCTAAGTGAAATCTGACTATCATAGAAAATGCCTCCGGTGCATGAATGTGTTATCCTGGTTCAAGTATTGGAGATGAATTCACAGCACAGGGATACACTTTAATTTTTGCTGCCCTCTAGGACTGGGGGTGTCCTGAAGCTACTACAAGAAACAAAAGGGCGCACCAGCCTAGTGCATTATCCCACAATAATAATTTATCCCACAGTTAAATTCATTTTGTGGGATGATGCACTAGGTTGGTGCGTCCTTTTCTGTTTATTTCTCTAAGGGCTCTTTCACACGGGGCAGATCAGTCATGATCCGCCCCGTGAACACACGCTGGCTCAGCGGGGATCGCTCCGCCGATCCCCGCTGAGCAGGAAGATGACAGGTGCATCGCTGCACGCTGTGCAGCGACGGACCTGTCAGAGCGCCGCTCTCCCCTATGGGGGGATCGGATGATGACGGTCCGTAGTGTCCGTCGTCATCCGATCCGATCCGAAAACGGAGGGAAAAGTAGGTTTTTCCTCCGTTACACTTTTCGGATCGGAGCGGGGTCGGATGTCAGCGGACATGTCACCGCTGACATCCGACGCTCCATAGGGATGACTGTATGTCCGTTTTTCATCCGAAAACGGATGGATGAAAAACGGACATACGGATCATCCGTGTGAAAGAGGCCTAAGTGAAATCTGACCTAACTTTAGTTGTTATCTTCTGCAGCCCAAGAGCTCTGACTCTTAGTCAGTTGTAATTTGAGTTTAACCATTCCTGGTATGTTGGCTCCTAGCCCCACCCTTTCCTCTCAAATGTTCCTGTTGATCAATAGGAATGCCGTAATCATGATGGACTAATTGTTTTTGGTGCTGGTTTACTTTAGTTAACCACTTGCCGACCGGCTCATGCCGATATACATTGACAGACAGGCACATACAGACAGATTAACGTACCTGTACGTTACCCTTTAAGCGCCCGCTGCGACCTCCGTGAGTGTGATCGCGGGTCCCGCGGACTCGATGTCCGCGGGGATACCTGCGATTGTCTCCCGGAGAGGAATAACGGGGAAATGCTGATGTAAACAAGCATTTCCTCGTTCTGCCTAGTGACATTGACACTGATAACAGCTCCCTGTAATCGGGAGCGGTGATCAGTGTCGTGTCACACATAGCCCCTCCCCCCTACAGTTAGAATCACTCCCTAGGACACACTTAACCCCTACAGCGCCACCTAGCGGTTAACCCCTTCGCTGCCAGTCACATTTACACAGTAGTCAATGCATTTTTTATTGCACTGATCGCTGTATACAGTAAATGTGAATGGTCCCAAAATCGAGCCAAAAGTGTCCAATCCGTCTGCCATAATGTCACAGTCGCTGATCGCCATAAAACTATCCCCTATTTTGTACACGCTATAACTTTTGCGCAAACCAATCAATCAACGCTTATTGCGATTTTTTTTTTTTTTTTAACAAAAATATGTAGAAGAATACGTATTGGCCTAAACTGAGGAAAAAAATTAACAAAATATAAAGAAAACACTCCTATAGCCACATCCGTATAGTTCAATTATCAAAAGACAAAAAGGGGGGGGGGTTTCGACAAGAAGACCCTGGGCAAACCAAAGGGATCGTAATCAAAATAATAGTATAATAAACTTTATTCAATATAAATGCATGAGTAACAAAAACATCGACAAAAATGATAAAAATCATCTATATAGAAATATACATGATGTGAGCCCCGATGCGTCTGAGGAAAAAAATGTTTTTTATATATTTTTGGGGGATATTTATTATAGTAAAAAGTAAAAAATAATGCGTTTTTTTTCAAAATTGACGCTATTTTTTTGTTTATAGCGCAAAAAATAAAAACCGCAGAGGTGATCAAATACCACCAAACGAAAGCTCTATTTGTGGGGAAAAAAGGGCGTCAATTTTGTTTGGAAGCCACGTCGCACAACAGCGCAATTGTCAGTTAAAGCGACGCAGTGCCGAATTGCAAAAAGTGCTCTGGTCTTTGGGCAGCCAAATGGTCCGGGGCTTAAGTGGTTAAACAGTACCCTCAAAACACATTTATCAAGCAACTTAGTGACCTAATTAGATGCGAATCAAGCTACCTCTTATTTAAAGTGGTTATAAAGGTAAAACATTTTTTTACCTTAATGCCTTCACCACATTAAGGTAAAAAACCTTATTAATAGTGCATCCCCCCTGCCCCCCCAATACTCATCAGAGCCTGGTCTCTATCCAGCGCTGTGCAGGTCTGCAGCAGCTCTTCTCCTCTCTCCCCTGTCTCATAGGCTTGGCTGAGAGCAGCAGGAGCCAATGGCTTTGTCAACAGCTTTTAGCAGAGAGCAGGGGGCTGGGCTGAGTCCCACTGTCTGTGTCAATAGACGCAGGCAGCAAGGCTCAGGTTTGAGCATGCACGAGCGCCCACAAAGGAAGCAGCTTGATGGGGGCAGGGGACCCGAGAAAAGGAAGATCACAGCTGCTTTGTGCAAATCTATTGAACAGAGCAGGTAAGTACAACATGTTTATTTTAATGAAAAAAAAAAGCGTAAAGCTTTACAATCGCTTTAATGATGTCTATGTAATAGTTTTCCTGTGTATTTGTAACCCCTTTGTCTGTAACTCTGGATAGCAAACTGTGAAAGCATTGCAAAATCTGAAACAGGTTTAGCACCTACTGTAAGATGAAACCAATTCCCATTCTTAACAGATACACAATGAAGAAGTGGTCAGGGTCAGGTGTTATACTTTTGTAATGCTTCTTTAGAGCAACTGAGGGAGAAAAGGATGAATCAAGCTATAGCCTTGCAGTCTTAAAATTAGTCTCAGTGCTCCTGTTTAGTACTTCTTTGCTGTGCTACAGAAATAGAGAAATGTACGTAGGCTGCTGACATCTGAGCTACAGCTGGTACTAGCAAATCAAAAACTGGTAATTTGGCGATGCCATAACAAATTGTTTCACAATGCATCACAGAAGCTGTGGTTATGCCCAATAGGAAATGTTTACACTTTTTTGATAACCATTTAGTTTATGTACTGCAGTTTACAGCTTTTTACATTTGAATACAGAATTCTTTGTGTTTATAGTTTCCTCATGGTAGCTGTCAAAAGCTGTCGTTGAGGAACCTGGACAGGCATAAGTGAGCAATAGCTAATGACTAGCATATACTGTATGTCTTTCATATATCCAGGAACTAGAACTTCACTGTCAAGTTCCACCCATTCTCCAACATTGAATAATTCATAAAATGAATCTTGCCATAGCAAAATACTTGCTTTTCAGTGAAAATAAACATGCTTGCCAGTTTAATGACTTAATTACTGAGCTTTGCTCGAGTAATAGTAGAACTATGCCTATATATAGTAGTTATTTATGATGATATTTATAATAAAAGTTAAAAAGTGAAAAACTTGTCTTCTACTGACTGTATGAATAAACTGCACTTTATTTTTTATGATGGTATGTATTTATTATATAGATGTGCCATGACAGGTTTTCACTTATTTTTAATTAATGAAAAATATTGTTTATTTATTATTATAGTGCTGAATGCAGTTGATGTAATATTGTAATTTAATGCAAATGTTCACATAAAATATATGTCGATATTTGCATAATGATATCTACGATAGTTTTATTTTCATTCGAAAAAAGGGTCTTTTAATTTTTACTTTCCATTTCTCTCTTTTTGCCCTGAGAAGAAAATGCTAGTTCCATTCGGTTCCATGCTCTGAAGATAAATTAGTGACTTCTAAATAATGCAGTGAACCCTAATTCTCTTTGATTAGCCGTGAGTTAGATGATGGCGACCCAATGAAATTGGTCATCAGCATAAATAATGAACTGATAAAATGCTAAGTCACTGCCGATCATAAATCACAGCAAATCCACTTTCTCTGGAAGTCACTGAAATTAGAAGTCCATGCTCCTATTAATTATTTTGCCTCTTGAAGACGACAGTGTTATAAATCAGCCCTGAAAGGCCCTTCACTTAGGAAGCTGAAGGAGTCAGACTGCCTGCAAATTGCTTTGTATATGGACCTAATTGTTTCCTAACTAATCCACCTTGGAAAAAAGAAAGCCACAGCTAAAAGCCACGCCATACATTTCAATATAACCCCTATTCTTTCTCTTTAACCTCCATATAGACTGTGGCATTTGTGACATTCATTCTACCAGGCTGGATTTGAGACTTTAATTATAATGTCTTAAATAAAGAAAACATTAATGTTAAATATGTAAATCTCTAAGACGAGACTAATATATTTTCATTGTTCATTGGGTCATTCTAGACCTAGTCTTATCATCATCTCGTTAGATATGGATAATAAACAGCTTCCTGTACTTTTATATATTATGTTGGATATTAAACTTATAAATGGATCATATGGTCCCAAGATGTTTTCACCTGTCAACTTGCATGAGCAGATTTGGGCATATATTTGTACAAAGAATTCTGCATAAATACAGCTATACAATGTTATTGCAGAGCAATCTGATCGCATGGATCAGTGTCACAACTTTTAACCGCTTATACATGGTCTCCTCATGGCTAATGAAGGATTTTTGAGGGTCAGACTGTATATATGGAGCATCTTGTCTATAGGCACCTTTAGCACATTGATAGTAGCCTGTGTGCAACATAGAGTATATATGTTTACCTAAAATAGACAACTGTCTCGAGATGCTGGAAAATATCTTATGTTGGAAAGGCTGGGGTGGCATACAGCCTGCATTTACCACAGTTAGGTCATATGCTCAAAGGGTTTTTCACTGCAACAATTTGCAAAAAACTATACAGTAATTAAAATACAGCTAAGACTTTTTTTCCACTTTTGCATAAAGCACTTAAGGGTCAAACCTTCTATCAGATTTCAAATGAGTTCATTTTTCTGTTTAAAAACTGGCTGTGCCACTTTAGAGCTTGTTCTGTCTGACACTAGTTACCTGGAAGAGGGAAATGGGTAAAGAACACATACAGTATTAAAAGTCTGAAAGAAGTTTCATACCTTTCTCATTCTACAACTTGCTGCCTGTTAAGAGGATTTCTCCTCACTTTTTGTTCAATCTGACAAACAACAAATCAGAAGTGGGGAAATTATCTCTCACTTTTCGCAGAAATAAATGAAAACCTGACAGGTGTTCTAAGTATTCTTGTTTCAACTGCATAATTTTAGCACTAGTTTCAGATACCTCATGGTACTATTTAAAATACATTGACATGAGCATTTTGTCTGCAGTTGACCTCTTTCTGACCTACATTTGACCTGCTTTAAGTTGATTTTGTACTTCCAATTCCAAGTCTAAGACAGAAACATACTTTTGTAAGAAGACATGTTCTTCCAAGCCAGCCAAGACCTCTTCACAGTAAAGGGGCATCCCCACTTCTCAAAGTGGGCTGATGCCTGTTGACCTGGGCCCCAACTGTCATTTTCAAGGGCTACAAACTGGAGTTTCACACTCTGCCACCTGCCCATTTCATGCTTTTCAATTTGGCTTCTTCCCTATTATGGTGGAAGGATCTGCTTGCTTCTGTCCGGCATCTCCTGTCTCAAGGAGTCATCGTCCCTGTTCCAGCTGGAGAAAAGTTTAAGATTTCTACTCAAACCCTTTTTACAGTTCCCAAACCTATTGTTGGAGTTTGCCTTATTCTGGATCTGAAGACTCTCAACTTGTTCCTATGGGTTCAAAAGTTTTGCATAGAAAATGCCACTTTGGTCATTGTTTACCTCCTTCCAGGAGATTTTCTGGCCTCAGTAGACATCAGGGATGTTGATCTGCACATTCTTTTCACCATCATGCGGTGGGCGATCAGCATTAATTCGTTGCCCTTAACTTTGTCCTGTCCACAGTTCTCTGGGTCTTCCCCAAGGTGCTTTTCTCAGTTGTGGCTCTCCTCTGCTTAGGTTATTCAAAGGTTCTGCAGAGCTTTGGTTGGAATATCAACCTGAAAAAGTCATTGCTGGACCTGTCTCAATGAGTGACTTACCTGGAAGCATAGAAGAACACAGAGGGTGCATAGGGCTAGTGCATTATCATCCAAATATATTTTTATTTACTAAAAATGGAGGTGAATATACTCACAAACCAGTACTTGTGTCATAGCATTATCATAAAATCATCCACTTAAATACATATGCGAAAATCCACACCACATCACAACCACAGTCACATCGGCTAACGCATTTCAAAGTTTCCCTCTTCTTCAGAGCCTTGTTTAGATGTCTTAGTGTTGACTAGGAACTTTTCAGTCAGGATCAGTGCTACTGTATATAGCTTCCTTGTTCCTCAAGAGTCTGATAACATGTTGGGACTTACCAAACAGCGCAGGAGAGAGAACATTTTGATATGCTCTGAAGTTATGTACCTGGGTCTGATGCTGGAAATGGCTCTGTCTAGAAACTTACTGCTGCAGGACAAACTTCAGTCCCTTTGTTCTCATGCTAGGCCCCTTTGTGCCCAGAGGAAACCTTGATCCATGCTTCTTGAGGGTCTTGGGTCCTGTGGTCGCCTCCTTTGCCTTAGGGATGGTACAATTCAACATTCTGGTCACATAAGACAAACGGACTCGGTCTTGGGACCAACCATGCATCTGACCCCCAAGGCCAGTCTCTCCCTAACTTGGGAAAGCCCGTTCCCCAACAGTCATGGAAGGTTATTATGATGGATGCCAGCCTTGTGGCCTGTGGAGTAGTCCTAAACACCCTGTTGGTTGTCAGAGAAAGCCTGCCTTCCAATCAACATTCTATAGCCCAGGGCAATTTGGTGGTTTCTTCAATGCTGGACTCCTATATTGTGAGGTCACCCCACAAAAATCTAATTGGACACAGCCACGCTGTGGCTTACATCAGTTATCAAGGAAACACCAGAATTCATTCAAGGGAAGCAGAATTGATCTCCTCTTGTGCAGGTTTTCACATTCTGGCTCTTTCAGCCACTCAGCAGATTTTGCAGCAAAATGGATAGGTTTGTTGCCAGGTCTAGAGACCCTTTTGGGCCTTCTGAGTGGACGCTCTGGTGATGCCATTAGATCAGTTTAACCTGATCTACACCTTTCCACCCCTCCAGATTTTTCCTTGCCTGCGGGATTAAGAAGAAGGGCATTCAGGTGATCCTCGTGGCACCAAATTGAGTCAAGAGGATATGGTACTCAGGCATACTTAATTCTTGGCAGATGCTCTGTGGACCCTTCAGAATTGTCTGGACCTCTTGCCACAAGGGCCAATGTTTCAGCCTGCTTATTGATTACTGACTATAAGGCATGACTGTTGAAGCCACAGTCTTGAGGACAGGGGCCTTTTGGACTACCCTCTTGAAGACTAGAAAGTTGTCATTTACCATTGCACCTGGAAGGTCTACTTTGCTTGATGTTAGCTGAGGAACCTTAATCCTAGAAAGTACTCCATGGGGCATAATCTGTCCTTCCTCCAGCCTAGTCTGGACCTATGTTTTACCTTGAGTACCATTAAGGGACAAATCCCCAGATATCAATGATAACTTGCCAAAAATTTGTGACAGTGTTGAATTATAAGTCTGTTAACTTGTTGCACATTTACACTGGCAAGTTGTACACTTGCAGAGCAACTGAAGCCCAAGTTCTAGTTGACACTTTTGCAATGTGTAGCAAATTTGCATGGCAAGTCTCCTTTAAGAGCAAAGTTGTGGTGATGTATGCAAATTCAGCCACAGTGACCCCTGTGGTGAGATGACTATTGCACAACATAACTGAAACAGAACTTACAGAAGACTTGCAGAATGTTTGCAAAGAAAGTTGATCTGGAGTCACACAGTGTGGACTTGCTGCAATTGTGCAACAAACTTGTGAAGCCTGGCAAGTCTTGCAATAGCTTAGCAAGCCATTTTAAAACTTACAGTGCAATTGCTTGCTAGCTGGGTCTCAGCCATGGTCATGCTAATTCAGAGACCTTTGACCTCTCACTCTCTAGTTTCCAGATAGCAAGAACAACGTGCCACAAATTTGTGACAGTGTTGAATTGTAAGTCTTGTTAACTTGCTGTACATTTTCCCTGGCAAGTTGTACACTTGCAGAGCACTTGAAGCACACGTTCTAGTTGACACTTTTCCAATTTGTAGCAAATTTGCGTGGCAAGTCTCAAGCAAGAGCAAAGTTGCAGTGGTGAGTCTACAGCAAGAACTCTGCAAGTCACAGTGACCTGTGGTGGGATGACTGTTGCACAACATAACTTAACCAGAACTTGCAGCAGACTTGCAGAATGTTTGCAAAGAAAGTTGATCTGGAGTCCTGCAATGCAGGCTTGCTGTAATTGTACAACAAACTTTTGAAGCCTGGCAAGTCTAGCAATAGCTTAGCAAGTCATTTTCAATCTTGCAGCTCAATTGCTTGCTATCTGGGTTAAGACTTTTATTCATGGAGTAGCTCCCATTTCTCCACCTCTTCATTTCCCAAGTCCCCATGGGAGCTCAGCTTGATTCTCTCAGCTCTCTAGAAGCCACTCTTTGAACTCATTAGTGATATTCCCATTTCTGACCTTACCTGTAAGGTGGTCTTTCTTATATCTATCACCTTAGCGAGGAGAGTCTCTCAGTTTGTAGCCTTATCCTTTAGGAGCCAAGACAAAGTTGTCTTGAGTCCTAAGGGCTCCTTCCTCACAAATGTTATCCCTGCCTTCCACCTTAATCAGGATATTGTCTTTCCTTCTATATGTTCTACTTTGAGTCATCCTAGGGAAATGTGGACATGATGCATGGGGTGAGTTTACCGCTCAGCTACTACTGTTTTTAGGAAAGAAATCGTTTTCCCTCTTTGTGCTTTCTGCAAGGGTATTCCTGCCTCTCGCACCACCATTGCTACGTGTAACAGACCAGTTATCATTAGAGCCTATAGTTTGAAGTATAGGGTTCCTCACTTCCCTATTAAAATTGTTTAATAATACATAATGGACAAGAAAAATATAAAAAAGTGTATATGCAAAGCAGTTGTTCTGAGTACAGCATGTAAAAGCAATCCAGCATCTTTTTAGCCACTCAGATTGCTTTTACATTTTTTCTGCATCGCCAGCCACGGTCCCTGATATAACCTCTTCAACCAGAGGGCATATGGGTACGTCCTTTTGGGGGAAGGGGGTTAATAATCATTATAACCTACTGTGACAATGCTTGGCCATGCCACTATGTAAAAAGAGGTAAAAGGCACACAAGGTTCTCACAAATACAGATTAAGGGATCCCAGAATGACAGTTATGAGTAGAGAAAATAGTTTTTTCATTTTTCTCAGTGTTTTGTAATTCCTGGATAGGGTTCTGGAGTCCAAAGGCTGCAGAGTCTTGGGATGCTTTCAACCCTTTGCCCAGGTCTTACCGGAGTCCAGAAGGCAGATGTGCATAGTGCTTATAAGCAAAGGAATGTCTGCAGGTCGGGGCTCCACCCAGGAGGCAGAAGGTCCCTATCCCAGGGCAGGGCAGGGGGCTGCGAGAGTGCAGGGTGAGCTGCAAAAGAGGTGCCAAGATGTACATCAGCACTATAGTGCTGTGTAAAGGTCTGTGGGATCAATGCAGAGGCCTGAGCAGCGGTGCTGCAAGAGTGAGCCAGGAAGCTAAAGTTGTTTATTTTTGTGTTTTTAAAGTGATGGAGGATACCCCTTCAAGGGTAACCGTTTGGCTCTGTGGAACGTTTGCTTTCTTTTTAAATAAAAGTGAACCGACAAGCCTTAAAACAATGAATGAATGAACTTACTGGAAACACACTACACTTGAGCAATACCCCTAGAATATCACACCTACTGATATTAATGTAGCATGTAACCATTCTCAAAATTGGCATAGAGGCACTCACAGGTCTTGCAGAGGAGATGGATCAGAATATCAGTGTTTTTTTTGTCTATAGTGTGTATGTATTTATATTGTGTATGTAATTGTTTTCAGTGGGAGTTCCATGAGACCTTAAAACTATTTCAAGTGTACTCCATGGAATTTCATGGAAATAGGTTATGAAGTGGCTGGTCCAATGCCCGTGCTTTTCTTTTTTCACCACCTGTGAGTTTCATTCACCGAGAGAATATACAATGTAACAAACAGTATTCCATTTTGTAATACCATGAAAGGTATGCTGCTGATATACAGCTAAATTGTGAGCTAACCTATACAGGATTGCTGCTTCTGAAGTTAAATTTAAAAGGTGTTTTGCATGGAGAAAAGCATAAATACAGCATCTCCTCCTTACTACCGTGCTTATAAATATGTTTTTATGGATTTGAAACATAAAGGTAGCTGGTGTCCTCCTCTATGGATTTATTAGATTCCCTGACATTTTAGCTGTAGTCGTTACATGATATTTATGAATGCAGGAATGCTAGTTCCCCTGATATATATATATTTATTTATTTTCATTTATGGTACCTAGTTCAGGAACTGTACATTTTGAAATTTTTATTACATCGGTTTTTGTCAGAAGCAAAGAATGCATCCAGGTGCAATACACTAAAGAGGGTATATTAATCTTCTTCTTCATCTTCCCTTTTGATTTATGAATTGTTTTCTTTTATTGGAGTATTAAGCACGGCAATCAGTGCTGACTACTAAGCATGTAAATAATTAAAAAAATATATGATCTAATTTTTTTTTTTTTTAATTATAAATGCTACTCTTCTTAAGTGTGAAGTATGATTTTGGACAGTTCAGTTCTGAAGTTATTGTCCCATTATATGTGCAATTGTCTTTTATAGCTTACATCTGCAGGTGATGATGATTTATCAAGGAGTATTTTACAGCGCTAAGAAAAAATCTGCTCCTTGTATCATCAAGTGAAGACTTAAAATTTTCTTCTCAACATGATTGGATGTTTGAATTCATCTTGAAAATTATGGATCACTTTTAAAAACATGCTTCTTTCATAAATTCCTTCAATAGTGTTTGTTGTTGTTTGGGCAAACGAAAGCCGGCCATAAATGTTTCGATTCGAACCATGTATTGGCAGGTTGATTGTACCCAAGTCGATCCATTGAACTGCCAGCAATATGAAATATGAAACACCTCGGGAGGGGTCCCCCCATCAATACTGACTGTGTTGATGAGGTAATAGAGCAATTTTCTTTCCTGTAACCCATGGCCTGCCTTGCTGTACTATTTCTCAATATCTGGCTCTATGAGGTTCCATTCACCCTAGTGTGATTTTCAGATTTTCCCCCTTTTCTCTTCTCCCCCTCTTCTTCCTTTCCCCCACCTCCCCTTCTTCCCCTTCCTCCCCCTTATTTGTCGGATTCCAATATTCTGGTATTTTCTAAACATTGGACTTTATCACACTGAAATACATTTATATGTTGGATGTGGAGTGATTTATGGGATCTGGTTTCTCCCCACGGGTCTGGCAGCCTTATACCACCAAGCTTTTTACAAGTACAATTACAAGTGATAAACCGATACTTTCTAATCTCACCATGTCATATATAAATGTATGACTTTATTATACTTATGCTATATTCCATCCTCTTTGGCATTCAGAATAGGTATAATATATAAATATTATTCCACGTTTGATTGATATCAGATATGCAATATATGAGATATTTTTGTAAGGAGATGTTTAATGCTTATTTATTTATGTATATTGTTACAATACCCTGTAGTAAGGTCCTGGGGCCTGATAAATCGGGGTTCCCTGCGAAACGCATTGACCTGAAAGACGGATCTCAAGGCCACAGGAATAACAACTTTGGATGGCTAACTTGTGTGTTTGATTTTAACAACTTTTTTAATACTTGCTATATGCTTACCACCTCAGCCCGGAAGATTTTTAGCCCCTTCCTGACCAGAGTACTTTTTACAATTTGGCACTGCGTTGCTTTAACTGACAATTGCGCGGTTCTGCGACGCTGCACCCAAACAAATTTTTCATCCTTCTTTTCCCTACAAACAGAGATTTCTTTTGGTGGTATTTGATCACCTCTGCGGTTTGTATTTTTTGCGCTATAAACAAAAAAAGTCCGACAATTTTGAAAAAAATTAATTTTTTTACTTTCTGTTATAATATCCCCAAAAATATATAAAAAAAACAAATTTCTTCCTCAGTTGTATTCTTCTACATATTTTTGGTAAAAAAAAATTGCAATAAGTGTATATAGATTGGTTTGTGCAAAAGTTATAGCATCTACAAAATAGGGAATAGATTTATGGCATTTTTATTAATATTTTTTTTTTGGTGGGATGGTCCCGCAGCTGCCAGAGAGAGAGTAATCCGTGACAGGCGGCTTACGCAGAAAAGGTACAAGCACTTGAGTTTCTTCACAATTTTGAGTGTTTGTAATTTGTTCTGTTTTAATAACATGTAAACCGGTAAGCGTTGTGGAGTTTCTTGTTTTAAGTGTTCTGGGTTGAAATTGAGTTTATTGGAAGTGACCATCAGAAAAACTATGCTGGGAAATGCTGAAAAGTCCTGAGGCTTAATACATTCTGTATATAAACTCCTATAGCTTTAGAGGTCCATCCAAATATGTGAGAGCACATCTGATGGGCACTGGTGGAAGAGCATTTAAAGGATTTGTGCAATGAAAAGTTATATGATACACCTAAGAGTGGAGTGTGGCACACTGTGAATAGGAGTGTAATTTGTGGAACTGGTATCATTGAGATCACTCAGGAGAGTTTTAAGAGTGCTATACACTGTATTACCAAAAGTATTGGGACAAGGTTTAGGAGTGTGTCTATGGAAATGTTTGACCATTCTTCCAGAAGCGTATTTGTGAGGTCAGGCACTGATGGTGTACGAACAGGCCTGGCTCGCAGTCTCCTCTGTAATTCATCCTTTGTGTTCTATTGCAGGCATGTTGAAATAGGAAGGGGCCATCCGCAAACTGTTCCCACAAATTTGGGAGCATGAAATTGTCCAAAATGTCTTGGTATACTGATGCCGTAAGAGTTCCCTTTACTAGAGCCATGCCCAACCCCTGAAAAACATTAAAGTTAATGTGCGTAAAAAGGCAGCAGGCATCCCAATACTTTTGACAATATAGTGTGTGTGTGTGTGTGTGTGTGTATATGTGTATATATATATATATATATATATATATATATATATATATATATACATATACATAGTGTGTGTACACACACACATATATATATGTTTTTATTGTTGAATACGTAAGACTTTGAAATTTGATTAAAAAAAATGAAACCAACATAAAAACATGCCATTTTATAACTAAAAAGTGTGATTTCCGAAGCTGATAGGTGCTTTCAGATGTGTTCTTCATAATCTTTTGAAAAAAGTAGTGCAAGAAACTTTTTAAAGTTTAAAGATCTGAACAGGTGCTATTGAAATCATTGGGCTGCAACTTGTCATGTGACATTCAGACACAGAGCTGCAGTTCGGCCCTTTCTCTCTGCTCATTGGCTAACTGACTTTGATTAACAGCAGCGGGAGCCAATGGCTCAGTTAAGCATGGGGGGGGGGGGCTGCTACACACAGAAGGCTTTTTATCTTAATGCATAGAATGCATTAAGAAAAAAAACCTTCTGATTTTACAACCCCTTTAAGCAGCTAAACTGGCTTGCAAATCTTGTTTTTTCCTGTATATCTGAGCTTGACCCCACTCACTCTCATCAAACATTGCAACCCCAACCACTCCAGCCTATCAAGTACTGCCATAAGTTTTGAATTGCCCAGGTTTATAACAGGTTTACTTGCAGTGTACAAAGGGTTTTCTCTATTCTTTTTACTCAAAAAGCAATCTTACAACTACCGTATATTTTGCTTTCTGAAATAATTGTTCATGTAACTGTCGAAGAGATATGGTTTGCACAAGGAACAGCTGTTGAAGTGTATTCAGATTAGGCCCACTTTAAAAAGTGATAAGCAGAAATATGTTCTCCCTTACTTTAGGAAAATCTAGTAAAATCAGATTCCCATTCAGATCTGTCATTGATCCTATTCCAGGCTTACCTTTCCTGTATATTCAATGAGGAATCAATCCAATTATGTGAATATGAGTGAGTCACATGGGTATATTTACTAAAACGGGAATGCTCGTAATCTGGTGCAGCTGTGCATGGTAGCCAATCAGCTTGTAACCTCAGTTTGTGCAATTAAGCATTGGCAATAAAACCTGAACTCTAATTGGTTTCTCTGCAGAGCTGCACATGATTTTGCACTCTCCAGTTTTAGTAAATAACCCCCATATTGAGTAATTATGCCATTTAGTCAAAAAAGTGATCCTGAGAGTTGATAAACTGAGGTAGCAGAACTGAAAACAACGAGACTGATCAGTTCAAGGCCTTTGTAGGTGTCTTTGGGGCTCATAAGTGCGTTGGAAGGCGGATGCTCAGACACTCTGATAGTGGCTTAAGTTTTTCTGTTTGATTATAAAGAGGATGTGCTGTGTGAACAAGAATCATTATTCTCTAGCTTGATTCTGCCTTTCCTCTGATTACCAATGCATGGCTTCAGAGTCCTTTGCTTTTGGAAGCTGTGATGCTGTAAAAAGACATCATATTTCATATCCATATTGTTTAAAGGTAATTATAAAAATTTCCAGGGTCTCTTGACAAGCCACAGATTGGAATACATTATGAAGCGTTTTGCATATACTAATAAAGAAGTATACCTCTCTTTAAATGCTTGACGAGGAATCTTCAGCTTGCTAATTTATGAGAGTGCCATTTATTACTCTAGGAATAGAGTGCCATATTTGCATATTTTGCTTCCTATCTCAGATCTTAGGGACAAGCTCCCCTTTTTTATCTTTCTTCTTGCCTTGATCTTCTGCTGGGTGATTTATAAGGTGTTGGACTTGGCTGTATAAATCCATCCTCTTTTTTTTTTTTCTCCCTCTATCCTTCTAGCTGCAAAGTATTTGCACCTACTGATTTCTTGCTGTGATTTCTAGGTCAACCTTCCCCCAGCTGAAGCCAGCTTAATAACTCACTCTCACATCAGCCTTTGTGGTGACAGCCAAGGAAAAGAGAAATTATCACCCATTTCCGAGGACCTTTTGGATGTTTACGGCAAAAACAATTTTTTTTTTTTTTTTGCTTGCTTAAATTAAAACGAAGCAAATGATTAAATTGTTTTGATTTATAGAGTCTGTTCTTGCAGGACGATAAAGTCCACTGATCTGGAAGGGCATCAAGAGAATTTATGCCACCTACACAAAAAGGCACTGTGCAGCCATTTCTGGGGGACAACAAGTTGTGAATTAAGCATCCAGACTGGCCATATGGGTCTAAAATACATTGCGAAGCACCCCAGGAGTAGTGATAAATTGAACTGTTCTTTGTGTGTGTAAATCTTGATCCCAGGAACTGCTGGAACCTGAAGCAGCTCCGAGAGATAAATCTTGAGGGGTGGTTATAAAAGAGAAGAGTCCCATATTAAACCCCAGAGCTGATAACTTTAGCTGAGAGGCGGGTGCAGTGTCCTTGCTTTGACATTTGCTGACTGGTATTTGTTTCCCTTTTAAATAAGGAGCTGTAAGTCTGTGAGAATGATGGTCTGGTCATGGTGACATTGCATCTCCAACCAAGGTTACTGGCTGCAGGACCAGTCAGGCTATCCTCTGTTCTTTCTTACACACCCAGCGAAATTGTTATTTGCCTCTTTGAAAACTTTGATATAAAAATGATATCGCTTAACTTCTAAGCATCTTCATTTTTATTTTTATTTTTTATTTTTTGTAGTGTTTTCAGCAACAGAATATAAAATAAAGGCAGTAGGAAAACATAGGTATTTAGAAGCAAATTGTGCATTTTTCTCTGATCATAAATGTTCCCAAAGGCAAAATGTAAACAAAACTGCTGCAGGCTAATGTCATGTCTGTCCTGATAGGGAGCTGTGCTTGTGTTTTTATTTTTTTTTTCAGCTTTATTACTATATGACACTTCATTCATGTCACTGCACAGCAAAACGTTGCATTGTGCTGCTGTGCGGAGAAATGCAATGCCATCCAGTTTTGTGTGGATAAATGCAGACATGCATTTGCACTGCAATGCCACCGCAACATCACACCAACCTTGCTGTATTAATGGGGCACATATACTGTGTGTGTGTGCGCATATATATATATATATATATATACTATATTACCAAAAGTATTGGGACGCCTGCCTTTACAGGCACATGAACTTTAATGACATCCCAGCCTTAGTCCGTAGGGTTCAATATTGAGTTGGCCCACCCTTCGCAGCTATAACAGCGTCAACTCTTCTGGGAAAGCTGTCCACAAGGTTTAGGAGTGTGTCTATGGGAATGTTTGACCATTCTTCTAGAAGTGCATTTGTGAGGTCAGGCACTGATGTGGACCAGAAGGCCTGGCTCGCAGTCACCGCTCTTTAATCCCAAGGGTGTTCTATCGTGTTGAGGTCAGGACAGTGTAGGCCAGTCAAGTTCCTCCACCCCAAACTCATCCATGTCTTTATGGACCTTCCTTTGTGCACTGGTCAAAATCATTTGGTGGAGGGGGGATTATGACTTGGGGTTGTTTTTATGGGGTTGGGCTTGGCCCCTTAATTCCAGTGAAGGGAACTCTTAAGGCGTCAGCATACCAAGACATTTTGGACAATTTTATGCTCCCAACTTTGTGGGAACAGTTTGAGGATGGCCTCTTCCTGTTCCAACATGACTACGTGTAAAGGCAGGCATCCCAATACTTTTGGTAATGTAGTGCATATTTATACAGTATATAACAAGTGTGCTAAAAAACACATTATTTTTTTTACTATTACTTATTTATAGGAAAACTCTAGCTTGGTTAAAACTGACAAACTACATTAATATTTTAATAATTTAAAACTGAACTCCAGGTAAATGAAAAAACATAATTTATTGTCGATGCTTTGGGGCTGTTTTTCTGCTAAAGGTACAAGCCGACTTTGACGCATTGAGGGGCCAATGGATGGGGCCATGTATTGTAAAATCTTGGATGAGAACCTTCTTCCCTCAGAGAGAACACTGAAGATAGGTCGTGGATGGGTCTTCCAGCATGGCAATGACCCAAAACATACCACCAATGCGACAAAGGAGTGGCTCAAGAAGAAGCATATTAAGGTCATGGAGTGACCTAGTCAGTCTCCAGACCTTAATCCTATAGAAAATGTATGGAGGGAGCTGAAACTTTGAGTTGCCAAGCGGCAGCCTAGAAACCTTAAAGTGGTTGTAAACCTTTGTGGCTTTTCATCTCAATGCATAGAATGCATTGAGGTGAAATGTTGTGGCACTTCAGGATGGTACCAAAGTTTTCCTGCCACGTCCTGCTTCCAGGATATTATTTTCCAGTGAGCCTGCCCTTCATAGTGATAAGCCAATAAGGCTGGGTACACATGGGCCGAGTAACAGCCAGTTGTTTGATCCTGACTTCTTTGATCCTCCCCCTTCCACTGTCCCTTGATAATTTCCTGATAACACAAAACCTATGAATTGAGTCTATTGTCTCTTTAATGTTTTGGCTTTTAAATCCACTTTTCCATTTTATTCTGTAAAATCAGCATTTTCCTAACAAAAATTCTAAATTCTTACTTGAAGATGGAAGCATAATTTTTGGGGGGAATACCTATAATTTGGTGCATGTGAGAGAGTCTGAACTCCAAGTGAGGGACACCAAGTGGGGGACTTGTGGGTTTCTTTCCGGGGTTTGCAAGGGAAGAAAGGCTGTTGGTGCTGTTCAAGCTTGAAGCATAATAGAATGCTGTGATATCTATGTGGCATTGCACTGGTTTGGTCCTTCAGGATACCCATTACTACTGGCCTGGGAGTGCAGCTGAAAATTAGGATGTTAAATGTAATACAATATGACTTCAACATCAGAGGGACAGTATAAAGCTGTCTTTTGTAATAGATAAGTCTGCAGAGTAGGTAATGTTATTGTCACCTGACAGACATTTTATAAGCCTTGGACATAACTCCCATATTGGTCAATTTAGAGCAACTGTTTGGAGTGGGCTTTTCAGCTGAGGTCAGTGAACTTTCTCCAACTTTGTGAACACCTGGATGTTTTGAAGGCTGTGGTTGGTGCTTTGTGGGAGTTATACACAATGCAGCTACAGCAGGTGCCCCTGGAACATTATTGCCATTATTTTCAGCTTTAATACAAACATGAATTACCAGCTGACACTTTGTATATACCCTTTTAAAGAAACCTTCCACAATTTCAATGGAAATAGATGTTTCTGGAATCTTCTAAGTTGCCTTGATTAGTTTATACATTTATTACAAATGAGAATATTGTCTTTAAAGGGATATTAAAGGCTTTTTTGTTGCCTAAAATAAAAAGAAAGATGTTATACTTACCTGTTTTATGCAACAATATTGTGCAGAGAGATACTTTACTTCCTCATTATTGGTTCCTCTTTCCGGGTGCTCTATCAGCAAGTGCAGTGCTAAGGGGACACCCATGCAGGTGCAACCTTAAGCCGGGCTTTGTGTGTCCATTGATACACACATCACCAGTAAGCCAAGCTTCCGCACCCTCGTACAGGAGTTTGACTGACAGCAGCAGGAGCCTATGGCTGATTTACAGAAAAAAACGGCGATCATGCTCCCCAATGCTTTACTACTTGATAGATTTTTCCCTTTATGGGATAAACAGTGAGAGCTTATCACTTCAATTCCCTGGGCAGTACAGTGGACCCATGTCATTCTGCACCTCTAGCAATAGCTGGGTGAACTAGGGATAACAAAAAAGGTGAGGGCTGTAAGCAGAGACAGCACTGATGTGTGCGGCTTTTGAGACCTCCATGATACCTTACACAGTATACATGCCTCTAACAGAAGTGCAGCCTGAAGTTCTATTTTTGGATCTAAAATTACTAACTGCAGCTGGTTTATCAGCTCTCACTGTACCTCTTTGTTAATACCAAGGAAGAGACTAAGGGATCAATTCACTAATGTTTACCACATGCAATAAGGGTATCACATTAATCATTTCCATACATTATCGCATGCAGTAAATAAAGTCCAATTCATTAAAAAAAATCATGCGGTATTTACCAGGGGAAACAAATGCGCCGGTAAATATTGCATAAAAAGCTCTTAAGTCCAATTCAAAAATGGACCAGAGAGTAAAAAAGCATGCAATGTTTACCACCAAGATTTTGCTGGCAGTATCACATACAGCACTTTTCAAAAAACAGCGTGGGGGTCTAGGGGACCCCCACGCTGTTTTTTGAAAAATAGCTGGTTGTGGAGGAGTGGGTCAGGAAGCCGCATCCTCAACAACGGATGACTCATCAGCTGAATGTAAAAAAAAAAGCCGAATTAAAAATTATGAAAACAAAATGGCCATTTGGGTCTAGTATGGATTTTAAGGGGAACCCCACGCCAATATTTTTTTTTAAAAATGGCGTGGGGTTCCCCCCCCCTAAAAGCCATACCATACCCTTATTTGAGCATGCAGCCCAGCAGGTCAGGAAAGGGGGGGCACATGCCCTCAACATGGGGGGGACTGTTTGGTGCTTTGGGGCAGACCTAGCATGCACCGGTTCATGACGTCACAAGGGGGTAGGGCTATTACTTGCACAATTGTTACCGCATGCAATATTTTACTGCATTTTATGAGCTGTTATTTAACTCTCAGTGAATAAACCCCAAGCTAGTGTTCCTCATGATCCTATTAAAGGTATATAGTAACAAGGATTGGTATTAATCATTGACACTCTAGAATTATCTATTAGGCTCGGTTCACACTGCTGTGTCATGGTATCTGACTTGTGAGACCCCAAGTCGCATTACATGTCAAATTCAATGTTTCTCAATGAGAGCCATCTTAACTGTTACTATACAAGTCGCTCTGACTTTAGGTAAGGTGCACTACTTTCGTCCGCCCGGATGCAATTTTAGCCCTTGTACAGGCTCCTAAATAACATCGAAGTCAGATCAAGTTGGAAGCAAGTCGCAGAGCAAAGTCCTAGGTAAAGTCCTATGACTTTATCATTGCAGCAGTGTGAACCAAGCCTTACAGTCAAAATATAGTTGTACTAGTTAGATATTTGTTTTAATTCCTAAATTATACATTGCAGGCTTTGCAGAGTGAAGAAGTTGATACAATATAAGTGTGGTTGTAACAAGAATGGTTATACAGTATCTTACAAAAGTGAGTATACCCCTCACACTGAAGAAATGACACTTTGCTACAATGTAAAGTAGTGAGTGTACAGCTTGTATAACAGTGTCAATTTGCTGTCCCCTGAAAATAATTCAACACACAGCCATTAATGTTTAAACCACTGGCAACAAAAGTGAGTATACCCCTAAATGAAAATGTCCAAATTGGGCCCAATTAGACAATTTCCCTCTCCGGTGTCATGTGACTCATTAGTGTTACAAGGTCTCAGGTGTGAATGGGGAGCAGCTGTGTTAAAATTTGTGTTATCACTCTCACTCTCTCATACTGGTCACTGGGAGTTCAACATGGCACCTCATGGCAAATAACTCTCTGAGGATCTGGAAAAAAAATTTGTTGCTCTACATAAAGATGGCCTAGGCTATAAGAAGATTGCCAAGATTGCACTTCCTTGCATCATGATCCACTCACATGAGGTATCACTTAGATGTATTAGCCTTGACCTGGCTTTATCTGACACCCAGGTTGTTGGTTCTTTTTTTTCTTGGTTGCATCATCTCACTACATTCCTTTCCCTCTCCCCTTTTTGTTTTTCCTGCACTCCCCTTACATCTTACTCCATCTCCACTAGGGCTTTAATAGTATCACCATTTATACTAATATATTCACCCCACTCTTGTGGGTTACCAAGTAATTTTGTACCCAAAAAAATATTTGAATGTTGTTCACAGAAGCCCTCCAGTGATATGATTTGTCTACACTCTTCATCACTTGGGGATCAGCCCTGTGTGGCAACCTATCCATGGTTGTGCTGCGTTGGTCTGGGTATTGGCCAGGGGTTCTCGCCCACTCAGTTTCTGTAGATGATGCCCCCGGGAAGCCCCTAGTCCTAGTGTTTTTTTAAGGGGGTTTCCTTTTTGTTTCTGCCCCCCCCAGTCTCAGCCTGTGAACTTGCTAGATCACGCAGGATTCTTTCTATTGTATTTATTACAGAAATATTTCACGTGCTTGCTCCTGAAGATTGGATATATCCATGAAACACGTCGACCTAGTTCTGTGCTGTGTTTATAAACTTTTATGCCAAGAACTTGGTCCTATTGTTGCATGGTATCATGTGCTATATATATATATATATATATATATATATATGTGTATGTATATGTATTCTATTTGACACTAACCTTGACTTCATTATTTTATTGTTTTATACTTTGTTATGCAGTTTGACGTGTAACCAATAAAATTCATTGACCTTTCCATCCACTTACTACCGTGTGCTTAAGTCCCACTCCCCCTTTTTTCTTTGTATACAATAGGGATGGAGGTAGATGTCCTATGGCCATTGCCTCATTTAAAGTCCCAATTCCTCCCTTTTATAAGAAGATTGCCAAGACCCTGAAACTGAGCTGCAGCATGGTGGCCAAGACCATACAGCGGTTTAACAGGACAGGTAAACTTATTTGGTTCAGATGGTGTTAAGTGTGTGTGGCGGCAACCAGTTGAGGCATACAAAGACAAGTGTGTCTTGCCTACAATCAAACATGTTGGTGGGAGTGTCAGGGTCTGGGGCTGCTTGAGTACTGCCGACACTGGGGAGCTACAGTTCATTGAGGGAACCATGAATGCCAACATGTACTGTGACATACTGAAGCAGAGCATGATCCCCTCCCTTTGGGCCACAGGGCAGTATTCCAACATAACGACCCCAAACCCACCAAGACAACCACTGCCTTGCTAAAGAAGCTGAGGGTAAAGGTGATGGGCTGGCCAAGCATTTCTCCAGACCTAAACCCCATTGAGCATCTGTGGGGCATTCTCAAACGAAAGGTGGGGGAGCGCAAGGTCTCTGACATCCACCAGCTCCGTGATGTCGTCATGGAGGAGTGGAAGAGAACTCCAGTGGCAACCTGTGAAGCTATTGTGAACTCCATGCCCAAGAGGATTAAGGCAGTGCTGGAAAATAATGGTGGCCACACAAAATATTGACATTTTGGGCCCAATTTGGACATTTTCACTTAGAGGTGTACTCACTTTTGTTGCCAGCGGGTTTAGACAATATAATACTGTGTATTGTTTGTAGTATAGTGTGGGCATAGGCAGTGCTGCCATGTTGTTTTAATCTTGTGTTGTAAGAGGAATTGTAGGGTTGTTTCTTCCCTATTTAACTTTTATACTTCATTGTTGAATTTGAGGTGTGTAAACTCATGTGGTATATTGATTGGCACATTCGCTATATTTTCAGAGTGCTTAATATGTTAGCAATTTCAGGACAACTATGCCAGATAAGTTTATTTGGGAATTTACTGTGTACTTTTTAAAAACATCAAAGTTCATGCATCTGCCAAGCATATGAGTGAAAGGTTGAGGTGTTTGGATCATTATCTATATGGGCTTTTGAAATACAACTCCAGTGTAACCTTTTTAGAATGTTCATTTATACACAAATGAGTACGGTAGAACTTTAGCTATCACATTATTTTGTAAGTTGATCTTGGGTAAATCCATGAGGTAGCAATAAATCTGCTTGCTATTTAAATCCAGTACTCTGCAGATCCTTATAAAGATAGGCTGCTGCTCTTTTGCAAAGTTAAATGCAGTACCTGGCAGGGTCAAATCTTTAAATGTCTCCAAGTGATCAGATGAGTCTATGATCAAGGGATATATTACATATGGTCAAAAGGATCACCCTGTGACCTATGGTAGATTACAGGTAAGAGTACTGCATTCTTTGCCATCATTAGGGATTTCAGTCATTCTCCACATCCACATATTTCAGTGTTATGAAAAACTAAAACAAGATTGAAAGTACCTGCAGCAATCCTGCAATAATGAAATGTTACTGTTGCCTTCATGTGTACAGGGATGAACTGCCCTCTCTGCTCCTGCATTAGGCAAGGAAGGTATGCTCCATGTATTTGTGAATGGAAGGAACTCTCAGCTAATTCTATTTGCCAGATAGAGGCAGCAGATAGTTTGTGTGTGCGTGGTGGTGAGGGGGGGGAGTGTTGTTGAGAAGGGGTAGCTCAGGACCTTGATATGCTTCCTCTTGATAGGGTTGTTTTAAAGGGCAAGTGTATCTTTGGTACAAGTTGTCATTTAACCGCTTGCCCACCACGCACTGCAGTTTTACTGCTACAGCGCAGGCCGGCTGCACAGAACCACGTGTATATACTTTATACTCAATTCTGCCTTTCCAGGTAGGAGACACGCGTACCCGCCCACCCGACTGCACTGTCATTGGCTCGCTTACATGCCAATCACCAGGTCCCAATCAATGATTCATGGCTGGAACCCGCCGATCGGCGGAGAGGAAGACAGGAGAGAGATCTGTGTATGTAAACAACACAGATCTCTCTCCTGACAGTGGGAATGTGGTGTTTTTTGTAACACTGCAAAGCAGGGAGTAAAAACCATCACATACCTGAGTAAAAGCACCACACTGCAAACACATAAGCACTTGCTAGGCACAGAGTTAACCCTTTGATTGCCCCAGATGTTAACCCCTTCCTTCCCATTGTCATTAGTACAGTGACCGTGCATTTTATTAGCACTGATCACTGTATTAGTGTCAGTGGCAGTTAGTCTTTTCACTTCGCACTATCACAGTCCCACTATAAGTAGCTGATGGCCGCCATTACTAATATCAAAAAAGAAAAATGATATGTTTATATAGCGTCATTTGAAGACACTATAATTTTAAGTGGTGAATCCGGTGTTGGCCCTCCTCCCTCTAATGGCTGCTCCCTTAATTAGGAATATTGTTTACATGCCCCTGCTGAGATATTTAGCTATATCTAATATACTTTCTTACTGCTGATTGAACTTTCTCATGCTACCGTGACTTGCATAATTTTGCATTCCAATTTAAGATAGTGAGACATATTTCCTTCTCTGTCTCATCTGTGAACCTTGGCCGTGTCCTGAGGAAGCCTAACGGTGAAACGCGTAGACATACAAGGGCTCACTGCACAATAATCATAGATGCTATATGTTACAATTGTCATTGTTTTTTAGATATTGTATTTTTCAATAAATTTATATTTTTTATACTGCTATATCTTCTCCACTGGTTCTTAGCCTAAAAAGTCCGCCTCCCTGGTAATACTCAGTACTACCTTATTTTGTATCCTCAATGATTTATGGACGTGGCTTATTTTTGGTGCACTTTCCTCTTTTTTTGTGTCAATTTTCAGTTAAAGTAACACAGTGCCGTATTGCAAAAAATGGCCTGGTCGTTAAAGTGGAGTTCCACCCAAAAGTGGAACTTCCGCTATAAGTATTTCTTACCCCCCGACATGCCACACTTGGCATTTCATTTTTTTTGGGGGGGGGGCGGGTACCTAGTTTTGACAGGTACCCAGCTCCCACTTCTGCTCGAGCTGCCTAGGTGACTCCTCCTCTCCCCCTAGGCGGCCTCTCCCTCCCTGCAATCTTCTGGGACATGTCATGGGTCCCAGAAGATTTCACGTCCATTTAGGACGTGCAGAACAACTCGCACACAGCTGTAAATCCGCAAGCTATCACAGCCGGATGCCCACATTAGTAATGCCGGCACCGCGGACAGGCGGAGGAGAGAAGCGAGGGCGCCCACATCGCTGGACCGTGGGACAGGTGAATGTCTGTTTATTAAAAGTCAACAGCTATCCTTTTTGTAGCTGCAGACTTATAATAAACACAGAACTGAGTAGAGCTCCGCTTTAAGGGAGTAAAACCTTCCGGAGCTGAAGTGGTTAAAGTAGCGCCACACCATATAGCAAAAAATGGCCTGGTCATGAAGAGGGGTAAATCTTCCAGAGCTGAAGTGGTTAATGAATGCAGCAACCACCCTAAGTGTAGCTCACTTGGTTTTATACTTGCCTTCATCCTTAATCCAGAGATCTTCACTGTGCAGCCCCATAGTAATCAGCCTTTCTTCACAAAACATCCTAGCCTAGACCTCTTCAACCTGCCCAATTTATTTTTTGAGAGCCATACTCTGCAGACCTCCAATGGGGGCCACCATGAGTATGGCTTCCAAGAAGAATGAATGGCTTTGCAGCACTTAAGTGCAGGCTGGAGAGGACCTGGCTAGGATGTTTTAAGGAAAAAAGGCTGTGCAGCTCCTGATGGGGCTGAACAATGAAGATCTCTGGATTAGAGGATGAATGTGAATATGAGACTAGTTGGGTTGCACTCAGGGAGGGTAGCCACATTTATTAAAGAGCATCTTGTTACTATGGTACAGTTACAGCACCAAATCTACAGCAGCTTAGTTAATAAACAAAACTCTTATCTACTTACTTTACTTACCTCTCTCTATACCTTAATTTTTCTCTCACTTTCTCAGAGTTCTCTTCCATGCTGTTTCCTGCAGCTTAACATAAAAATGAATTGCTAACTTTTTGCCTATACTTTATTATTCTTATTGAGCATGGACTTGAGAATAAAAAATCCTTTACTCCATAAAAGCTATGAAGAAAATTCTAAATATCCAGTGCAGCCCTTAAGTGCCCATTTGCACCTTTGCTCGTATTAACACAAATTTTTATGCGTTGAAGCATATTGCATTAAAGCAAACCATTCCTCTTGAATGGGCTTTCAATGTGCCTCATTGCAAAAAAAATGACACCTTTGCTTTTTTTTTTTTTACAATGCAGCACACAGCAGCATTTAGGAGGTGCTTTTGACATGTGTAACTGTAACTCGTTGATGTGAATCAAGTTTAGGGGAGACAAGTTTGAGGCATTTGTGATCCCGGAAAATAGCTGGACAAAAAAAAGAGAAACTTCCAAAATGATCACTTTTCTTAATGCAAGCAATGTGTTTCTGCTGATTAAACATGTGAATCAACGCCTTAAAGAACTCAGTCAAGGAGAAGAAAAACAGTTGCAACTGTGAAGTGTTGTACAAGGCCCCTTTCACACAGGCATTCCATATGTCCGTTTTTCATCCATCGGTTGACGAATGAAAAACGGACATAATTGTATCTCTATGGGATAAAGACGTTAGCGGAAGATCATTCGCTAACATTCGTCTCCGCTAAGCTCTGTTTTTTTTATGAATAAAATCCTATTTTTTTTTGTACAAAAAATGGAACGGATGAAAAACGGATGCTAGCGATCCGCTGACATCCGTTTTTAAACCCCCCCCCATTAAACACACTGTATATACAGTGGGGCAAAAAAGTATTTAGTCAGCCACCAATTGTGCAAGTTCTCCCACTTAAAAAGATGAGAGAGGCCTGTAATTGTCATCATAGGTATACCTCAACTATGAGAGACAAAATGTGGAAACAAATCCAGACAATCACATTGTCTAATATTTTAAAGAATTTATTTGCAAATTATGGTGGAAAATAAGTATTTAGTCACCTACAAACAAGCAAGATTTCTGGCTCTCACAGACCTGTATCTTCTTCTTTAAAAGGCTCCTCTGTCCTCCACTCATTACCTGTATTAATGGCACCTGTTTGAACTTGTTATCAGTATAAAAGACACCTGTCCACAACCTCAAACAGTCACACTCCAAACTCCACTATGGTGAAGACCAAAGAGCTGTCGAAGGACACCAGAAACAAAATTGTAGACCTGCACCAGGCTGAGAAGGCTGAATCTGCAATGGCTTGGTGTGAAGAAATCAACTGTGGGAGCAATAATTAGAAAATGGAAGACATACAAGACCACTGATAATCTCCCTCGATCTGGGGCTCCATGCAAGATCTCACCCCGTGGGGACAAAATGTTCACAAGAACGGTCAGCAAAAATCCCAGAACCACACGGGGGGACCTAGTGAATGACCTGCAGAGAGCTGGGACCAACGTATTAAAGGCTACCATCAGTAACACGCTACGCCGCCAGGGACTCAGATCCTACAGTGCCAGACGTGTCCCCCTGCTTAAACCAGTACATGTCCGGGCCTGTCTGAGGTTTGCTAGAGAGCATTTGGATGATCCAGAAGAGGATTGGGAGAATGTCATATGGTCAGATGAAACCAAAGTAGAACTGTTTGGTAGAAACACAACTCGTCGTGGAGGAGAGAGAATGCTGAGTTGCAACCAAAGAACACCATACCTACTGTGAAGGGAACAGGACGACTGGCTGTCAGCGGGGAACCCTGCTGACAGCTGATGACTCATCAGTTGTTAAGGCCCCCTCCTTAGCAACCTGCTATATACAGTACAGTGTTTGAAGTTCAGTTGAGTCACTTATTTTTTTTGTAAAAAATGGATGCCAGCGGACATGAAAATGGATGTAAAATTGACATCCGTATCCGTTTTTAAACCATTTTTTTACAAAAAAAAACATGACTGAACTGAACTAAAAAAAGGAACGCCCATGTGAAAGCAGCCTAAATAGAAAAACGCGCATATAGTGCAAAAAACAAACAGAAGAGAAAAAGCTGCAAACACACATAGAAAATATCCCTTCTAATATTAAAATATGAAAAACAAAGTGCTGCGCTAAAAATTGAATCGGGAGTGAGAAATATAGAAATGAGAAACAAATATAAAGGACACTAAAGTGAATAAAGTCCAACAAAATTTTTTTCTTGTGAATCTTGTGTTAATTCTTGTGAATTAAATCTTGTGAAGTCAGATGCTGAATAGAGTACATCAATCCAAAATCTTCATATGTAAGTGAAATCCAACACCAACACCTGTGCAGTAGATGAAATGAGGCCTTCCAGACCACCAGTACCCCCTTACTCAGAGTGGTCCACAAGAGCTCCAACCAGTATATCACCAGCAGTAACACATCTTCCAATGGAACGCCAATATGACCGCCCAAACCCAACAAAGAATAACTTCCTCCAGAGTTTGATTAACACGTATTCATATGGGGGTAACAAGGAAAAAAAAATTCCTCATGGTGTAGTAAATTGAATAAAGGTTTATTGATTAAAAAATTACACTTATAAGAGTAAAATCACAATACGCATTGTGCTAAGCCCAGCCAGCACACAGATCATAGTTCAGGTATTTTCACAATATGTAATGATGTCACAGGAAGGCTCTGCCCAGTGCGTTTTGTCAGCAAGAGGATATCTTCCAGGGCACCGGGTGCAGGTGTGAAGTGCCTAACAATATCTGCAGCAGTGTCCCAAACCCTATAATTGAGGGAAATGGTGGACAAACTTCTACACATTGGTTCATTACTGTGATGGGCCATCTCATTGGTTAATGGGAATGTGCACAAAGGAAAAGAGTTGGGCAAGCTTCAGTAAAATGTGTTGGAACTTTGCTTGTCAAAACAGCAAGGAATTTGGCCATAACAGGAGGGTTTAGGAGGCTGCTGCAAGTACCTCTAGGTAACTGCAATTAATGCTTTCAACAGTTTTGTTTTTTTTCCCTGTTACAGAGTCCCTTTAATTCAATGTTCTTTAGACAACACTGATGGTTTTACATGTTCCTCAGCATGAAATTATTGAGTTTGACCATGTTAGAAAGTTACAATGGTTTGTGAAAAAGAAGCAAAAACTTTTTTGATCAGCCATTGTAGTGGTTGAAACTAATTTGTTATAGTTCTTTACATGCAACTGATCATATTTAACATGGCAATAAAATGCAGTAATCCAAAACAACTTTTTCTCTTTATGTAGTATCTATAGCCCTGGTAACCAACTTATGGCACTTACTATTGTGCAGCCATTGTTCTGTGTACAAAACACCTTCAGGTAGCCATATTGCATTGCATTTTCAGAAATTTATAGAGCTGCAGATGGAAAAGGAAAGTTAATTTTTAATGACATTCAATTACAATATGACTTGTGTCGCAATTGTATACGCTATATTATTTTTTCTTTATTTGATATTTTTTTTCCCCCACAAAAGTGGAGTTACCCTTTGAAGCATTTTTTACCCCAACACTTCATATTCCTGATATGTGTCTGCTGTACCATGTATTTGTATGGTAAAGTATCCTCTTCTCTTTGTATTGCTTCTTTTCCTGTGAAATCCCTGGTGTTCCTGCCAGTCCCACTGCTATCCTAATAAAACCTGACCACCAGTGGCGGCTGGTGCTCCAGGAGGCAAGGGGGGTGGCAAACAAAAGCCCAACACCCCCCTGTTCGGTCGGTCAATCAGTCAACCCCCCCTTCGCTCGCTCGTCCACCCACCAGCCCCACACTTACCCCATCTAGGTTGCAGGCAGCTTCGGGTCCTTCCTGAGTCTCCTCCTCAGTGGCTTCACCCTGCATCTCCTCCTCAGTGGCTTCACCCTGTGTCTCCTCCTCCTTGGCAGCAAGTATGGTTGCTTCTCCTCCCGGACAATCAGGAAACCGGTCTTAAGACCCGATTGGCCAGGAGGTGTATAAGGAAGGCAATAGCGAATATTAGATTGCTATTGTCACACAACTGGGTGGGCTCAGGGCGCAGTGCCATCCTTTTTTAAAGCCAATTAGAGCCTCAGGCCCTAATCATGTGCTTAAAAAAAAAGAAAAACTCCATTGAAATCCTTGCCTTCAGTGCCCTGCATGAATATTATCCTGTCCTGACCCCCCCCCCCCCCCCCCGCACAGACATTTACTGGAAAGCTCAGTGTGCTCCTGAGCAGAAGGAATGTGGTCACTTATAAAAAAGGGGAAAAAAAGGTGTTTATAATGTTTTTTATATCTATACAAAAATGTTTTGCATTTAATTTCTATTTTAAACTAAATTAGTTGTTTTACAAGGTGATCATCTACAATCACTTTTATCACGACTAGTAGATATAAAATATTTATTAGACTGGCTTCTGCTAGTTGTTTGATTTATTTCATTCAGAATTTTTACTTTTTTGTGCTTCCCAGGACCTTTTTATATGTTTTTAACTCTATTTTTTTTTTAATTTGCTAATAAAAACATCATGTTTGGCATCAGTAATTTTAAGGAAGCCATAGGAAACACTAATTTGGAAGTATTGTACTATGGTACTGTAATGACAGTTAACTCTAGCAGTCTTATGTAACATGTCTCCAGTCTCTGACTCTCTCCTTTAGCATCCCTCCAATTTTTAACAGGTTCTATAGCATATCTCCAGGCCTTGACCATCTACTGTAGTATGTCCACAGTCTGTCAGTTTGCTGTAGTAATACATACTCGGAATATTATATATGGCCCTTTATTGATTTCAAGGACCACACTCAAGGTTCTTTATATCAAGGATGTTGAAGGGCAGTTATCTAGAACAATGTTTCTCAACTTCAGTCCTCCAGTACCCCCTAACAGGTCATGTTTTCGGGATTTCCCTCAGATGAAACGGCTGTGTTAATTACGAAGGCAGTGAAACTGATCAAATCACCTGTGCAAAATAATGGAAATCCTGAAAACATGACCTGTTGGGGGTACTTGAGGACTGGAGTTGAGAAACCTTGATCTAGAGCACACTAGTGCCCCAAAATAATATTTAAACTTTTAAATTTTTTATGTTTTTTTAATAAAAAATTGTGCTGTTTTATGTTTATTACAATCTATAATAGTTTATATTATAGCACAGTGTTCCATGTTTTAGCTAGGGCATTATATTACTTCTCTGCTTGCCCTTGTATCCATAAGAGATTAAGCAGCACTCTCATGCTGCAGCAAGAATAAGCTTGTTTTAGAAATACTTCACATGTGTGGGAGACAGCTGGTACTGGAGATGGATGCAGAGATGCATATGCTGATGTTGCTTAATGGCGTGTTGCCTAATAAACACAAAGATAAAGTGGCTGCTGTAATACAGAGCTGTATTTTAAAGGATATGATGATATATTGATACATTGACAATTGCCTTTCCCTCAATAGTTTTTTTACAGGTATTATTATTTGGCATACAAGGTTACATGATGCTGTCCCAGAATAAAATTCTCCTAGATTCTTGCTATACATTACACACAATTACCAGAGAACATATCTGTAAAAACAATAACGTATATACAGGGCTGTCTTTAATATTGATTGGGCCCTGGGCAAAAATTGTGTTTGCCCCCCCGACTTAATATCAGGTCAGGAAGCTATTGGTTGCCAGAGGTTACAGCATATCATTAATGCTCATTGACTGGATGCTAGAGGTTACAGCAAACATTATGACTCATCAATTAGTTGTTAGAGGTTACAGCACATAATTTCTGCTAACCGATTGGTTGCTTGAGGCTACTGCACATCCTCACCGCTCACTGATTGGTTGCTAGAGGTTACATGTTTACCGCTCACTCATTGGTTGCTAGAGGTTACATGCTTACCGCTCCACTCATTGATTGCTATAGGTTACATGTTTACTGCTCACTAATTGGTTGCTAGAGGTTACTGTGCATCATTACCACTTACTTTTTGGTTGCTAGAGATCACAGCACATCAATACAGCTCACTGATTGGTTGCTGAAGGTTGCAGCAGATCATCTTCTCACTGCCTGCACACCATGGACTGGAGAGGTGAGGGGGACCCATCAATAGACAGAAAATTCCTAGAACTTGCTATTAGCAATGAGCAGAACACACACAGTTATGAAGGTTAACTGAGTGCAGCTAGGAACAGAGCCCAATAGGAACAGTATCCCTGAGGACAGGCTGCCAGAAATAAATGACTAGTTATGCCCTCTGCAGTAGAGCAGTGTGGAGGGGTGAGCTACGTACAGAGTTCAGGGTTAAGGGAAGTGTTGTGGACAGAGTGCAGGGTTAAGGGGTGCGCTATGGACAGAGTGCAGGTTTTAAGGGTGAGGTGTGTACAGAGTGCAGGATCTAGGGGTGAGCTGTGTACAGAGTGCAGGATCTAGGGGTGAGCTGTGTACAGAGAGCAGGATTGAGAGGTGAGCTATATACAAGGTGCAGGATTGAGGGGTGAGCTGTGTCCAGAGTGCAGGATCGAGGGTGAGCTGTGTACAGAGTGCAGGATTGAGGGGTGAGCTGTGTACGGAGTGCAGGATTGAGGGGTGAGCTGTTTACGGAGTGCAGGATTGAGGGGTGAGCTGTGTATGGAGTAGAGGACTGAGGGGTGATCTGTGTACGGAGTGCAGGATTGAGGGGTGATCTGTGTACGGAGTGCAGGATTGAAGGGTGAGCTGTGTACGGAGTGCAGGATTGAGGGGTGAGCTGTGTACAGAGTTGAGGGGTGAGCTGTGTACGGAGTGCAGGATTGAGGAGTGAGCTGTGTACGGAGTGCAGGATTGAGGGGTGAGCTGTGTACGGAGTGCAGGATTGAGGGGTGAGCTGTTTACGGAGTGCAGGATTGAGGGGTGAGCTGTGTACGGAGTGCAGGATTGAAAGGTGAGCTGTGTATGGAGTGCAGGATTGAGGGGTGAACTGTGTATGGAGTGCAGGATTGAGGGGTGAGCTGTGTATGGAGTGCAGGATTGAGGGGTGAGCTGTGTACGGAGTGCGGGATTGAGGGGTGAGCTGTGTACGAAGTGCGGGATTGAGGAGTGAGCTGTGTACGGAGTGCAGGATTGAGGGGTGAGCTGTGTACGGAGTGCAGGATTGAGGGGTTAACTGTGTACGGAGTGCAGGATTGAGGGGTAAGCTGTGTACGGAGTGTAGGATTGAGGTGTGAGCTGTGTACGGAGTGCAGGATTGAGGGGTGAGCTGTATACAGAGTGCAGGATTGAGAGGGGGATCTGTGTACGGAGTGCATGATTTAGGGTTGTGTTGTGCACATCCCCCCCAGCAAGCTCTCTTCTCCCCAGATTCCAGTTTGGAGCTTACCCCCATCAATACACAGCATTTCTCTGGCATCAATCCCCCCCCCCCCTTTTTTTTTCAGTACTGAGCACATCCCGAGTCCTAGCCAGCTAAATAACGTCAGAGTGTGGCTGCAGAAGACCAGCTGTAACTTACTGAATGTCCGTGGCTTGGAGCAGCTTCTGCCAGTGTACATCCCCCACCCCCTCGCTCCTCTGTTCTATCTGCTCTCTGATAGAGATCAAGGATGTGTTTTGCAGAAAAGGGAGGGATGTGAACGGCCGCCAGGAGGAGAGCGCTGTCACTTGTAAATACAGAAGCAGCGCTCCTGTATTTTCAAGTGACAATAGCGGGCAGCTCAGCAACCAGCGCCGGAGGTGGAGGAACTCGGCTGAAAAGAAAGCCAACGGGCAGCGCGGGCTCCAGGGGCAGCTGCTTTGGGCCCCACAACAATGGCAGGGCCCTGAGCAGATGCTCTGTTTGCCCTGTAGTAAAGACGGCCCTGCGTATATACCGTCAGAAACTTCAGTTTTTACATTCTGGATATGAAGGTTATCTAGCTCATTAGGGGTATGCAATTTACCTGCCCATCACAGAGATTATCTCTACTACCATCTCATCTTTGGAACTTTTAACGCAGACAGAGATTTATTGTATTAAATCATTATTCCACTTTTGCAGTCAAATTTGAGAAAAAACTATTTAAGTTAATGTGTTGCCATTTACACAGCATATCTAAGAATAATATTTCTTTCTTTTTGAATGTTTACTTGGAGCAGGCCTCTGGGCAGACTGCAAGCTACTCTGAACAGTTTCACACTGATTCTCTTCACAGTGACAAATAAGGGCACTTGGAGCTTCTCTCATTGACATACAGTGCATGATGCCCAGCTTCGAATTGGATGCGAGTTCCCCACATCCAATTCGCAATAGCAGGAGATTGTGACTGGCTCTCCATGGAGCCGGTTCACATATGTCTGCTGCGGCTCCGGTGCAAATTTGCACCGGGTCCTGTGCATCTTTTGGTCTGTTTCAGTTCCGAATTCAACCAGAAATTCGGGCTGAAATTGGACCTGAAACGGTGAACGGGGACACACCGGACCCCTGCCGCATGCAGCTCAGATTTTAACCCAGCCTTAGAGCGTTAACCTTTTGTTAGAACAGACTGTGTTTAAATCCAGTTTACAATCCATAATGATATCTGCCAGCACAGTCTAGACAGGGTGAATTATGGTAAACACAAACTCCTTCATAAACATTACAGAGAACGGAAAGCCAAGTAGTTTTCCCACTGTTTTTTTTTTTTTTTTTTTTTCTTTAGCATTAAAATAGTAAGTAGCAAGCTTTATTTATTTTTTTAAAGGCAGAAGGTTTTTATCTTAATGCATTCTATGCATTAAGATAAAAACTTTTTGTGTGTAGCAGCCACCCCAGCACCCCCCTATTTACTTACCTTAGCCCCATCTCTCTCCAGTGACGTCCACGAATGTCTAAGCCGTCTGGGACTCTCCTTGTGACAGGCTGAGACAAAGCAGCGGCACCATTGGCTTCCACAGCTGTCAATCAAAGTCAGTCAGCCAGCCAATCAGGGGAGAGAGGGGACGGGGCCTGGTCGGGGCTCCGTGTCTGAATGGGTAGTGGGGTTCCCCAGGGTTCTGTGCTGGGACCAATCCTATTTAATTTGTTCATAAACGACCTGGAGGATGGGATAAACAGTTCAATCTCTGTATTTGCAGACGATACTAAGCTAAGCAGGGCAATAACTTCTCCGCAGGATGTGGAAATCTTGCAAAAAGACCTGAACAAATTAATGGGGTGGGCGACTACATGGCAAATGAGGTTCAATGTAGAAAAATGTAAAATAATGCATTTGGGTGGCAAAAATATGAATGCAATCTATACACTGGGGGGAGAACCTCTGGGGGAATCTAGGATGGAAAAGGACCTGGGGGTCCTAGTGGATGATAGGCTCAGCAATGGCATGCAATGCCAAGCTGCTGCTAATAAAACAAACAGAATATTGGCATGCATTAAAAGGGGGATCAACTGCAGAGATAAAACGATAATTCTCCCGCTCTACAAGACTCTGGTTCGCCCGCACCTGGAGTATGCTGTCCAGTTCTGGGCACCAGTCCTCAGGAGGGACGTACTGGAAATGGAGCGAGTACAAAGAAGGGCAACAAAGCTAATAAAGGGTCTGGAGGATCTTAGTTATGAGGAAAGGTTGCGAGCACTGAACTTATTCTCTCTGGAGAAGAGACGCTTGAGAGGGGATATGATTTCAATTTACAAATACTGTACTGGTGACCCCACAATAGGGATAAAACTTTTTCGCAGAAGAGAGTTTAATAAGACTCGTGGCCACTCATTACAATTAGAAGAAAAGAGGTTTAACCTTAAACTACGTAGAGGGTTCTTTACTGTAAGAGCAGCAAGGATGTGGAATTCCCTTCCACAGGTGGTGGTCTCAGCGGGGAGCATTGATAGCTTCAAGAAACTATTAGATAATCACCTGAATGACCGCAATATACAGGGATATGTAATGTAATACTGACACATAATCACACACATAGGTTGGACTTGATGGACTTGTGTCTTTTTTCAACCTCACCTACTATGTAACTATGTAACTATGAGCTGTGACTAGGCTCCAGTGCCCCCACATAGGAAGCTGCTGACTGTGGGGGGGGCACTCCATATGAGGGAGGGGCCAGGGGCAGCAAAGAGGGACCCGAGAAGAGGAGGATCAGGGATGCTCTGTGCAAAACCAACTGCATAGAGGAGCTAAGTATAACATGTTTATTTAACCAGTTGCCGACCGCCGCACGAACATATACGTCCTCAGAGCGGCACGGGCAGGCAAAAGGACTTACAGGTACGTAAGCCCGCGCCTGCCCCTATCGGACCCCCCCCCCCCGGTGCCTGCGGCGGTTGGCAAATCCTCCCCGGCGATCGGTGATGAGGGGGAGGCCATCCATTCGTGCCCCCCCCTCGCGATCGCTCCCAGCCAATGGGATCATTTCCCTGCCTCTGTATTGTACACAGAGGCAGAGGAAATGATGTCATCTCTCCTCGGCTCGGCATTTTCCGTTCCGGCGCCGAGGAGAGAAGACTGTAATGTGAGTGCACAACACACACACACACAGTAGAACATGCCAGGCACACAAAACACCCCGATCGCCCCCCCCCCGATCCCCCCCCCAATCACCTGCATTTGCCAATCCTAATTGGGAACCCACCGCTTCTGCAGCGCCCGTACTTCCCCCATTCACATCCCCAACCAAATGCAGTCGGCTGCATGAGAGGCATTTTTATGTCCTCCCGATTACCCCTACCCAACGAACCCCCCCAAAAAAGATGTTGTGTCTGCAGCAAGCGCGGATATAGGCGTGACACCCGCTATTATTGTCCCTCCTGTCCTGATAATCCTGGTCTTTGCATTGGTGAATGTTTTGAACGCTACATACACTAGTTAAGTATTAGCGTAGGGTACAGCATTCCACAGACTAGGACACACTTTCACAGGGTCTCCCAAGATGCCATCGCATTTTGAGAGACCCGAACCTGGAACCGGTTATAAAAGTTACAGTTACAAAAAAAGTGTAAAAAAAAAAAAAAACACAAACAAAAATATAAAATAAAAAATAATAGTTGTCGTTTTATTGTTCTCTCTCTCTCTCTATTCTCTCTATTGTTCTGCTCTTTTTTACTGTATTCTATTCTGCAATGTTTTATTGTTATAATGTTTTATCATGTTTGCTTTTCAGGTATGCAATTTTTTATACTTTACCGTTTACTGTGCTTTATTGTTAACCATTTTTTTGTCTTCAGGTACGCCATTCACGACTTAGTGGTTATACCAGAATGATGCCTGCAGGTTTAGGTATCATCTTGGTATCATTCTTTTCAGCCAGCGGTCGGCTTTCATGTAAAAGCAATCCTAGCGGCTAATTAGCCTCTAGACTGCTTTTACAAGCAGTGGGAGAGAATGCCCCCCCCACCGTCTTCCGTGTTTTTCTCTGGCTCTCCTGTCTCAACAGGGAACCTGAGAATGCAGCTGGTGATTCAGCCAGCTGACCATAGAGCTGATCAGAGACCAGAGTGGCTCCAAACATCTCTGTGGCCTAAGAAACCGGAAGCTACAAGCATTTTATGACTTAGATTTCGCCGGATGTAAATAGCGCCATTGGGAAATTGGGGAAGCATTTTATCACACCGATCTTGGTGTGGTCAGATGCTTTGAGGGCAGAGGAGAAATCTAGGGTCTAATAGACCCCAATTTTTTCAAAAAAAGAGTACCTGTCACTACCTATTGCTATCATAGGGGATATTTACATTCCCTGAGATAACAATAAAAATTATTTAAAAAAAAAAAATGAAAGGAACAGTTTAAAAATAAGATAAAAAAGCAAAAAAATAATAAAGAAAAAAAAAAAAAAAAGGAACCCCTGTCCCCCCTGCTCTCGCGCTAAGGCGAACGCAAGCGTCGGTCTGGCATCAAATGTAAACAGCAATTGCACCATGCATGTGAGGTATCACCACGAAGGTCATATTGAGGGAAGTAATTTTAGCAGTAGACCTCCTCTGTAAATCTAAAGTGGTAACCTGTAAAGGCTTTTAAAGGCTTTTAAAAATGTATTTATTTTGTTGCCACTGCACGTTTGTGCGCAATTTTAAAGCATGTCATGTTTGGTATCCATGTACTTGGCCTAAGATCATCTTTTTTATTTCATCAAACATTTGGGCAATATAGTGTGTTTTAGTGCATTAAAATTTTAAAAAGTGTGTTTTTTCCCCAAAAAATGCGTTTGAAAAATCGCTGCGCAAATACTGTGTGAAAAAAAAATGAAACACCCACCATTTTAATCTGTAGGGCATTTGCTTTAAAAAAATATATAATGTTTGGGGGTCCAAAGTAATTTTCTTGCAAAAAAAAATAATTTTTTCATGTAAACAAAAAGTGTCAGAAAGGGCTTTGTCTTCAAGTGGTTGGAAGAGTGGGTGATGTGTGACATAAGCTTCTAAATGTTGTGCATAAAATGCCAGGACAGTTCAAAACCCCCCCAAATGACCCCATTTTGGAAAGTAGACACCCCAAGCTATTTGCTGAGAGGCATGTCGAGTCCATGGAATATTTTATATTGTGACACAAGTTGCGGGAAAGAGACAAATTTTTTTTTTTTTTTTTTTTGCACAAAGTTGTCACTAAATGATATATTGCTCAAACATGCCATGGGAATATGTGAAATTACACCCCAAAATACATTCTGTTGCTTCTCCTGAGTATGGGGATACCACATGTGTGGGACTTTTTGGGAGCCTATCCGCGCACGGGACCCTGAAAACCAAGCACCGCCTTCTAGGCTTTCTAAGGGCGTAAATTTTTTATTTCACTCTTCACTGCCTATCACAGTTTCGGAGGCCATGGAATGCCCAGGTGGCACAAACCCCCCCCCCAAATGACCCCATTTTGGAAAGTAGACACCCCAAGCTATTTGCTGAGCGGTATAGTGAGTATTTTGCAGACCTCACTTTTTGTCACAAAGTTTTGAAAATTAAAAAAAGAAAAAAAACATTTTTTTTCTTGTCTTTCTTCATTTTCAAAAACAAATGAGAGCTGCAAAATACTCACCATGCCTCTCAGCAAATAGCTTGGGGTGTCTACTTTCCAAAATGGGGTCATTTGGGGGGGGGGGGGGGTTGTGCCACCTGGGCATTCCATGGCCTCCGAAACTGTGATAGGCAGTGAAGAGTGAAATAAAAAATTTACACCCTTAGAAACCCTGAAGGCGGTGATTGGTTTTCGGGGCCCCGTACGCGGCTAGGCTCCTAAAAAGTCCCACACATGTGGTATCCCCATACTCAGGAGAAGCAGCTAAATGTATTTTGGGGTGCAATTCCACATATGCCCATGGCCTGTGTGAGCAATATATCATTTAGTGACAACTTTTTGTAATTTTTTTTTTTTTTTTGTCATTCAATCACTTGGGACAAAAAAAATGAATATTCAATGGGCTCAACATGCCTCTCAGCAATTTCCTTGGGGTGTCTACTTTCCAAAATGGGGTCATTTGTGGGGGTTTTGTACTGCCCTGCCATTTTAGCAGTCATGAAATTAAAGGCTGTGTAAATTCCAGAAAATGTAACCTAGTTTGTAGGCGCTATAACTTTTGCGCAAACCAATAAATATATACTTATTGACATTTTTTTACTAAAGACATGTGGCCGAATACATTTTGGCCTAAATGTATGACTAAAATTGAGTTTATTGGATTTTTTTTAAGAACAAAAAGTAGAAAATATCATTTTTTTTCAAAATTTTCGGTCTTTTGCCGTGTATAGCGCAAAAAATAAAAATGGCAGAGGTGATCAAATACCATCAAAAGAAAGCTCTATTTGTGGGAAGAAAAGGACGCAAATTTTGTTTGGGTACAGCATTGCATGACCGCGCAATTAGCAGTTAAAGCAACGCAGTGCCAAATTGTAAAAAGTGCTCTGGTCAGGAAGGGGGTAAATCCTTCCGGGGCTGAAGTGGTTATTTGTTTGTTTTTTTTAAACAAGACTTTACAATCACTTTAAGTTAAGGTTGTGAGTTGGAGCATGTAACAAATATAAAGTATTCGTTCTCCCCATTTAACTGCAAAAGTGGAAATACACTTAAAGCTCCCATTCACACTTCACACATTCACAACTTGTCAGGAAATTGGACAGTTTCAAATCGCATAACAAGTCGCATCCTATTTGTGCCTATAGAACTGTTAAAATCAGTGCAACTTGCATCGATTTGAAAAAGTTCATGCATGACTGATTGATATCACATGAAATTGCACAGATCTCGGCAAGCCACAAATGAAATTGCACTGTCCTGCGGCTTTGAAATCGCACTAAAGTAGCGCGATTTCAAAGCTGCATTCAGTGTAAACAGGGTCTAAAACACCAGCTTGATGTGAATTACAATGCATCCATGTTAACATTGATGGCATGTTCATGTGCCCATGTGTAAAAAAAATGTTCTTTTAAATATATGAAAGGTAGTAAATGTGAAAAGAAATTAGATATGTAATTTATTTCCCTAGAAAGCCTGAAGAAGCCCCTTGGATTTTGGGCCCTTCTGTGTGGCTAGGCTATGAAAAAGTCAGATGCATGTGTATTGCCACACTTGGGCGGAGTAGCAGAATGTGCTTTGGGGTGTATTTCTAAGTATGCCTATAATGTGTATTAGAAATATTTTATTACGGTAATTGCCAACTTTGTGTAAAAAAACACATTTTCATTTACATTCAGCGTTTTCCAAAAAAAATGAAGTCTTCAAAAGATTCACCATGCCTCTTAAAAAATACCTTGGGGTGTTTTCTTTCCGAAAATTTGGTCTTTTTGTGGGTATTTCCACTGATTCTCGAGGGCCTCTAAAAATGTGATAGGTGGTCAGGAAATTGGATATTGAATGTATGCCCCTGGAACATCGGAAGGTGCTCCTTGGATTTCAGGCCCCTCTATGTGGCGAGGCTATGAAAAGGTCTTATGCATGTGGTATCGCCATGCTCAGAAAGATTAGCAGAATGTGTTTTAGGTGTAATTCTAAGTAGGCCCATGATGTGTGTTAGAAATATCTTCTTAGTTGACAACTTTGTGTAAGAAATACATTTTAATTTTCTTTACTGCATTTCCAAAAACTGGCAAAAGTGACATTTTCAAAAGACTCAATATGCCTTTCAGAAAATACCTTGGCGTTTTTACTTTCAAAAAATGGGTCATTTTGTGGGTGTTTCCACTGTCCTGGTTCACCAGGGCCTCCAAAATGTGATAGGTAGTCAGGACATTATATGCGTAATTTATGCCTCTAGAATGACTGAAGGTGCTCCTTGGATTTTAGGCCTCTCTATGTGGCTAGGCTGTGAAAAAGTCTCACATGTTTTATCTCCATACTCAGGAGGCGTAGCAGAATATGTTTGGGGTGTAATTGTAGGTATGTCCATGCTGTGTGTGAGAAATAACTTGTTAAAAGTTGTGAAAGTTGTGAAATAATAATTGTTTTGTGAAAAAAAAAATATTTAATGTGTAATTGTGAAAAACAATTACATCTTCAAACAACTCACCATGCCTCTTATTAAATAACTTGGACTGTTTTCCAAAAAGGGGTAATTTGGGGGGTTATTTGTACTGTGCTGGCATTTTGGATCCTCGAGAAATGAGATAGGCAGTAAGTACAGCAGGACTATAATTTTCAAATATATATACCATAGTTTGTAAACTCTATAACTTTCACAAAGACTAAATAATATACTCCAATTTGGGTTATTTTTACCAAAGAAATTTAGCAGACTACATTTAGTCTAAAAGTATGAAGAAAAATAATTCATTTTCAAAATTTTCTAACAGAACCAAGAAAAACATGAAAACATACACATTTCATACAGTGTTGCAGTAATCGTCATTCAAAGTATGACAGTGCTAAAAAATGGCCTGGACTGGAAGGGGCTGAAAGTATTTGGACTTGAAGTGGTAAACTGTGCTGAAGTTCTGAATGTTTATCTAAACCCTATTGAAGTCAATGGGACACAAATATTTAAAATTAGTTCTGGACATTTTCAAGGCTAAGAGGCAACGGATTCTCAAACAAATGACATGGCTGCTAGGCACTGCCCTGGGGAACATACTGTATACTTAAATGTGCACACAAAATATTTTTTATAATACCATTTGGCAGGGAGTAGCAATTTTAATAATGCTTAAAATGGAGCCTTAAAATTCAGATTTCCTTTCAATAACATGCTTGGGGATGCCCTAAACCTGCATATGAATTGACACACCTGCACAATGTATACAATGTACTACAATAACATATTGCTGGTAAAAACAGCTTGTGGACCCCTCAAAATAGATACCAGACCTTTACAAGTCTGGTATGTATTTTGGGGTGCCTTTGGAGAAGTCCCCATGCTGTTGTCTAAAATGTCACTTTTTTGTATTACATCCTACATCAAAAATGAAGAAAACATTGTGGGGTCCCCCTCCCAAAATTCAGGCCAGAACCCTTATCTTTGAGATCCTGTGTAAATTCTGCACTTTGAATGGATGTAGGGGAAAGACGGTCTTAGATAAACAGTTTACGGGATTACGCTATGTCGATTCCTTTTTTCTCTTGGGGACTCCTTGAGTAACTTGTGTTCCGGGGCTCTGGAAGTGTCTAAGAAAAGATTTGCGGGGACGACTCCTCTATATGGTGTGGTGGAATCATCGCCTCCATTCATTCCTTCCTTTTTAAAGGCCCCGACCGGGTTAAGGTCACAAGCTTATTTTAGCTTGCCTTCTGGTAAGCATATATATTTATTGGTGTTATCACAGTGGTGCGGTGGAGGATTCATTTGTTTACGCAGCGAACATCACCTGGGAGATACTATCACTGGATCATACAATTGTTCATCTATATCTTAATGGACTTAATGATGCTCCTTTTAGAGTTGGTTCTCATGTGTATTTAACCTATTTTGTTTATCAGCTGTTGTGTATTCACATATATCTAATCATATATGTCACTTTATTTATCAATTTGGGTGTACGTTTTTCAGGGAATTAGCGCTGCTACTTATTGCTAGTTGGTTTGTTAGGTGTGTATCTCACTTGTAGCGGCAGCTGTTTGGACCAATTTTTAATAACAGTATTTTTCCAATATTTATCATTATTCACTCTATAACTCATCACAGCGCGGTATTTACTGTTTATTTGCCTTATCTTTGTTGTGAGTCCCTTTATGGATGTTAGGGGAGGGACCGTACACATAAAAAAAACAGCACGGGATTCCCCCCAAAACCCATAACTGATACTACAGATCTGTTATATATTTTAAGGGGGGCCCCATAAAAAAAAATTACATTGGGTTCCCCCAATATCCATACAAATCCCTCATTCATACCAAACTCCTTTTCCATCAAAGCATCTTGTCTCCATATTGATGAGTACACGTGCCTCTTCCCCGCAACCCTACCCCAAGGTTTGTGGGGTCTGTGGGGGGGCTTATCAGAATCTGGAAGACCCTTTTAAAAATAGGGAAAGCCCCATATAACCCCCCTCCCGTGAAGAAGTATAGGGTACATAGGACCTCCTATTTTATCCCCGATTCATCTTTGGCAGCCATCTTGCTTAGGTAGCATGATGCTCTGTCATGACTTTTTCATGTCTCTAGCACTTGCTATTAGTGCATGGGATTGACTCCATCCTCCATTTATGACCATTTTGTGTGTACTACTTTGGTTTTGTTTTTCTGTGCTTTCAATTTGGAGGTTTGCTTGCCATTGTTTTTAAGCTGGTAGTTTGACCTTTGCACTTGATGTCATCACATGTGGGTGGTAATGGGAGGGTTTTTTGTTTTTGTTTTGTTTCACTTCACTGTTTACTTCACTTAACTGTCCTGAGGAAGATAGTTACATAGTTACATAGTTACATAGTAGGTGAGGTTGAAAAAAGACACAAGTCCATCAAGTCCAACCTATGTGTGTGATTATGTGTCAGTATTACATTACATTACATATCCCTGTATGTTGCGGTCATTCAGGTGATTATCTAATAGTTTCTTGAAGCTATCAATGCTCCCCGCTGAGACCACCGCCTGTGGAAGGGAATTCCACATCCTTGCCGCTCTTACAGTAAAGAACCCTCTACGTAGTTTAAGGTTAAACCTCTTTTCTTCTAATTGTAATGAGTGGCCACGAGTCTTATTAAACTCTCTTCTGCGAAAAAGTTTTATCCCTATTGTGGGGTCACCAGTACAGTATTTGTAAATTGAAATCATATCCCCTCTCAAGCGTCTCTTCTCCAGAGAGAATAAGTTCAGTGCTCGCAACCTTTCCTCATAACTAAGATCCTCCAGACCCTTTATTAGCTTTGTTACCCTTCTTTGTACTCGCTCCATTTCCAGTACATCCCTCCTGAGGACTGGTGCCCAGAACTGGACAGCATACTCCAGGTGCGGCTGGACCAGAGTCTTGTAGAGCGGGAGAATTATCGTTTTATCTCTGGAGTTGATCCCCCTTTTAATGCATGCCAATATTCTGTTTGCTTTATTAGCAGCAGCTTGGCATTGCATGCCATTGCTGAGCCTATCATCTACTAGGACCCCCAGGTCCTTTTCCATCCTAGATTCCCCCAGAGGTTCTCCCCCCAGTGTATAGATTTAATTCATATTTTTGCCACCCAAATGCATTATTTTGCATTTTTCTACATTGAACCTCATTTGCCATGTAGTCGCCCACCCCATTAATTTGTTCAGGTCTTTTTGCAAGATTTCCACATCCTGCGGAGAAGTTATTGCCCTGCTTAGCTTAGTATCGTCTGCAAATACAGAGATTGAACTGTTTATCCCATCCTCCAGGTCGTTTATGAACAAATTAAATAGGATTGGTCCCAGCACAGAACCCTTGGGAACCCCACTACCCACTCCTGACCATTCTGAGTACTCCCCATTTATCACCACCCTCTGAACACGCCCTTGTAGCCAGTTTTCAATCCATGTACTCACCCTATGGTCCATGCCAACGCACCTTATTTTGTACAGTAAACGTTTATGGGGAACTGTGTCAAATGCTTTTGCAAAATCCAGATACACCACGTCTACGGGCCTTCCTTTATCTAGATGGCAACTCACCTCCTCATAGAAGGTTAATAGATTGGTTTGGCAAGAACGATTCTTCATGAATCCATGCTGATTACTGCTAATGATATCATTCTTATTACTAAAATCTTGTATATAGTCCCTTATCATCCCCTCCAAGAGTTTACATACTATTGATGTTAGGCTAACTGGTCTGTAATTCCCAGGGATGTTTTTTGGGCCCTTTTTAAATATTGGTGCTACATTGGCTTTTCTCCAATCAGCTGGTACCATTCCAGTCAATAGACTGTCTGTAAAAATTAGGAACAACGGTCTGGCAATCACCTGACTGAGTTCCCCAAGTACCCTCGGATGCAAGCCATCTGGTCCCGGTGATTTATTAATGTTAAGTTTCTCAAGTCTAATTTTAATTCCGTCCTCTGTTAACCATGTAGGTGCTTCTTGTGTTGTGTCATGAGGATAAACACTGCAGTTTTGGTTACTGAAGCCCCCCGATTCACTCGGGAAGACTGAGGAGAAGAATAAATTCAATACCTTTGCCATCTCCCCATCCTTTGTAACCAGATGTCCTTCCTCATTCTTTATGGGGCCAATATTGTCTGTCCTCCCTTTTTTACTGTTTACATACTTAAAGAATTTCCTGGGATTTTTTTTGCTCTCCTCCGCTATGTGTCTTTCATGTTCTATCTTAGCCGTCCTAATTGCACCCTTACATTTCTTATTGCATTCTTTATAAAGTCTGAATGCTGAGGATGATCCCTCAACCTTGTATTTTTTGAAGGCCTTCTCCTTTGCTTTTATATGCATTTTTACATTGGAGTTAAGCCATCCAGGATTTTTGTTCGCTCTTTTAAATTTATTACCCAATGGGATACATTGGCTAATGCCCTTATTTAATATGCTCTTAAAGCAAACCCATCTCTCCTCTGTATTCTTTGTTCCTAATATTTTATCCCAATTTATGCCTTTTAGCAAGGTTTGTAGTTTAGGGAAGTTGGCTCTTTTGAAATTCAGTGTCTTTGTGTTCCCTTCATGTTTCCTATTTGTGTGATTTATACTGAAACTAATTGACCTGTGATCGCTGTTACCTAAATTGCCCCGTATTTCCACATCTGTGATCAGGTCTGTATTGTTGGTAATCAGTAGATCCAGTAATGTTTTATTTCTAGTTGGTGCGTCTACCATCTGACCCATAAAATTGTCCTGCAAGACATTAAGGAACTGGCGAGTCTTAAAAGAATGCGCGGTTCCCTCCGCCCAGTCTATGTCTGGATAATTAAAATCCCCCATTATGATAACACTTCCCATCCTTGCTGCTAATCCAATTTGTGATAGGAGATCCGTCTCCACTTCCTCCCTCAGGTTAGGGGGCCTATAGCATACTCCCAGTATTATTTTCCCCTTAGCTTCATCCCTTTGGAGCTCTACCCATAAAGATTCCACCTCCTCCCTAGCTCCCTCAGTGATGTCATCTCTCACATTCACTTGTACATTATTCTTGATATATAGGCATACCCCTCCCCCTTTTTTACCCTCTCTATCCTTGCGGTATAGGGTATACCCTTGAATGTTTGCCAGCCAATCATGAGAGCTGTTGAACCAGGTCTCTGAAATTCCCACAAAATCCAAATCCTCCTTGTACAACAGTATCTCTAGTTCACCCATCTTGTCCGCCATGCTCCTGGCATTAGTGAACATGCCACATAGTTTAGACCGGTCGCATATTGTCCTCGTATTGGGTGTTTCAAGATTGCAACTAGGACTTGCTACTATACTCACCTTGTGTTTTTGTGCTTTGGTTAACCTACCACTAATGCCCCCAATACTACCCTCTGGAATATCTTCCGCGCTGGCTATCACTGTCTCTGGACCCTCCCCCCCATCGCCTAGTTTAAAAACCCCTCTAACTTTTTGGCCATCTTCATTCCCAGCAGATCTGCACCCTCCTCATTTAGGTGCAGTCCGTCCCTTCTATAGTACCGGTTACCGACTGAGAAGTCGGCCCAGTCCTCCAGGAACCCAAACCCCTCCTTACTACACCAGCTCTTCAGCCACTTGTTTACTTCCCTAATCTCCCTCTGCCTTTCTGGTGTGGCTCGATGTACCGGTAGTATTCCTGAGAACACTACCTTGGAGGTCCTTTTCCTCAATTTAGCACCTAAATCCCTAAAATCGTTCTTTAGGACACTCCATCTGCCTCTGACTTTGTCATTGGTGCCAACGTGCACCATGACAGCCTGGTATTCCCCAGCCCCTCCCAGTAATCTGTCCACAAGATCAGTGATGTGCTGAACCCGAGCGCCCGGTAGACAACATACTGTTCGGCGCTTCAGGTCTTGGTTACAGATTGCCCTCTCTGTCCTTCTAAGAATTGAGTCCCCTACCACCAGAATCTGTCTTTCCTTTCCCTTTGCTGCCCCCCCACTCTCACTGGAGGAGTTCTTTCCCTGGCAGCTAGGAGAGTCCCTCATCTCCAGCAGTGCTGGTCCCTGACTGGTTTCACCAATGTCACTCAATGGAGTGTACTTATTGGGATGCTCCAGTCCTGGATCGGCCTCTCTGGCACTTCCCCCTCTACCCCTCCTGACTGTCACCCATCTACTCTTTGCTAGTGCCTGCACCTCTTTGTCTCCACCTGCCTCTGTGCTGGCCCCTGCCGGCACCTGCCGTGTACGTTCCTGGCTCACCTTTAGTATGGAGGGACTTCTCAGTGCTGACAGCTGCTTCCCCAGATTCAGAACCTGGGCTTCCAGGGAAACAATGTGCTTACATTTTGCACAGCAGTATTCGCCCTCGATCAGATGATCAAGGAACGCATACATGCGGCAAGATGTACAAAGAGTCGCCTCTCCACACCCGCCGGGCATCGTACCTATTGAATTTAGTGAGGATTTGGGGATTTTACCCTGTCCAAATTACCTAACAGCTAGCTTTCTGGCACTAATACTCAAGACAATACACAGGTACACAACAAGACAATACACAGGTACACAACAAGACAATACACAGGTAAACAACAAGACAATACACAGGTACTCACAGACCTACGTGCACTCGCAATACACAAGTATACAGTACACAATACACAAGTACTAACGATCCACACACACTACTCAGACAACACTCAGATACTCACACTACACAGGTACTATGACCCCTGTTATAACCTCCTGTTTTAAACTCTGGTTTTTTAACTCCCACTTATTCCAGCTCCACTTACACCAAGTTCCACAGCTTCAGACTGAGCACGCTCAGACTGAGTCCTACAACCAGTTAACTAGGCACCTGTGAGCAATTAACCACACCCCTTAATTGATGGAACCAGAGAGAAAAAAAAAAAAAAAAAAGCTATTTAAAAAGTGACAGCAAAAGGCAAATTAAAAACTAAAAGGAAAAGCCTCAAAAATGCAACCCAGTAAACAAACAGCAAGCAAACAGCAAACAAACAGCAAACAAACAGCAAGACTTGTACACTCTAACTCTGTTTTTTTAACTCCCACTTATTCCAGCTCCACTTACACCAAGTTCCACAGCTTCAGACTGAGTAATTGGGAAGAGGGGAAATGGTGGCGGAGAAATGCAAATGTTTTTGACAGATGGACCACAAAACCCCAGGGGTGGAGTGGGACTTGACCGATGAGGAGATGTCTTTGTAGCACCAGGGTAGGAAGTTAAGTGGGTTATGTTTGGACTGTTCTAGTGCTATCCAATGCTTGAGGGAGCAGTGTCAGCACCAGTTCAGGACCCTTGTGAGATGGCAGGCAGCCTGATAAAGTGAAACATCTGGCAGGGCAATCCCACTGTGTTCCTTACATAGCTTTAAAACTGACCATAATAATCTGGGAGGTTTATTAGCCCAAAGAAGGACCCAGAAAGTGGTGTTTGCTGCTTTAAGAAATAAAATTAGGAAATGTACAGGAAAGGCCTGCAGGAGATACAGTAATCTTAGACTTCAAGATGTTACACCTGCCAAACCATGAATGCTGCCATGGGTGTCATTTAGTGAGGTCCTGTTTTGGTTGAGAACGTAATGGAAGAAAATTGCTCGCATAAGTGTTTGTAAAGTCCCTAGTGATGTGGGTTCCTAGATAAAAAAAAAAGAACATATGTAATACATCTTTGCAAAACATGCTTTTTCTACTTAAGGCCCTTTTCCCATGAAAGGTCTAATCAGGTCCACCTGCAGGAAAAATAAAAAATTGTAGGCAGATATGTTAAAGGGCAAAAAACACACACAGTGGAGACCATTTTCACCCAGCTGCCCATAGAGCAGAGCAGGTCCGTGTCTGCTCAGTTTCTGCAGAGCTCAAATGGACAGTCATCCACCTGCTCTGTTCTGATCAGCAGACAGATCCCCTGCTGTTCAAAACGAGAGTCCACCCCATGTAAAAGATGCCTATGTTTCATGATTTAAAAGCACTGTACAGAAAATACCTGTTGATTTGCCTCAAATCCAGCTTTCTTTCCAAATAAAACAATCCTTTTGCCTCCTGGTGTGTAGCAAAAAAAGGGTCTTTGGACATGTACTTCTGCGGACATGCATACAATAATATGAACTCATGCATACGCCAATATCAAGTGAGATCTTAGCAGCTGTCCCTGGAAGAATTTTACAAGCCTGCTGATGACATCACAGAGAGTGATAAAAGCTGTTTATTGATAAAGAAACAAAGTGAAAGGAAAATAATTATACAGAAATGTTCCAGAGGTGACAAAGGTGATTTGTAGGTAAATATTGGTCATGCCTAAACAAATCTTTAAGGCATTGTACCTAATATTATAAACTCATACATCTTATTAGTGCTGCCTGTAATTAGCATATGTTGCATTATCTTTACCTTTACCAGTTTTTAATTAATCACATTTAATTGTGCATGTAAAGTTGAGCAACATTTAATGAATAAAACACTTTGTATGATATTGTAGTTTAGCTACTAAAACCAGCACATGTGTATGCTGTGGCTGTTGAGGCTGTTAAAGCGTATTGCAAGTAATAGTGACACAGAGCTGGACTGAAAAACACAACCAAAAAGGCAAAAGTGTGTGTGTGTCTGTGTGTCTGGGAGAGAGAGGCCAGTGTGGTGCATAAATGGCCTTAATAAGTTTGTCAGGTTTGTCTTGGATTTGGAAGAGCTTATTCCTGAATCTGCAGAGGTATATTTGGGAAGGGGCCTTTGCAGCTTATTAGGATGTACAGTGTAATAATGCATTACTCGCACTGTTATGAAAGAAAATCATGGAAAAGCTTACCCCACGTATAATGTATGAGCTAAGCTAAACCCCAACATTATTTAGGCACAATGTTAGTGCTACGCAAGAAATAACAGCAAAATCTTGGTACCATCATCAATGAAAAATTGGCAGCTTTCCCGAACAAACCCAAGATAACTTTAAAAAGAATGTCAGCCTTGGAAAAGATTCATACAACTTCTCAATAGTGACACAGCAACTTTGATTCAATAAATCAATGCCACACTGATCCATACCATATGATACCACAGGTCCAAGACTTCATCCCTCCTCCCCCTTTACCCTAGTCACTAGTATCCTTCCCCCAACCCCAGACACCTCCATTCACACTGGAAATTGACAATCTTCATGTACCTTTGCACAAAACTTACAGTATTTGCACAATACATGTCCCATGTATGGCTTAAAGCTAATGATTCTTTATAGAAAACTGAAGTTGACGTAAATAAAACAGCCTAATGTGTAATGTCCTAACTATATTGTTCATCTGCTTAATAGCTGAGTATCTAGCACACAATTCTACAACCCAAACATTTCTACAACAAACTACATTTCCAAAAAAGTTGGGACGCTGTGTAAAATCTAAATAACAGAATGATGCAAATCTCATAAACCCCTATTTGCAAATCTCATAAACCCATTATTTATTCACAATAGAAAATAGAAAGATATCAAATGTTTTAACTAAAAGTATGTATACTTTTAGGAAAAAAAATAAGGTCAATGTGAAATTGATGGCAGCGACACTTCTCAAAAAAGTTGGGACAAGGCCATGTTTACCACAATGTGGCATCCCCTCTTCTTTTAATAGCACTCTGTAAATGAGCCACGCTGTTGTCATAGATGCAATATGAGGTTTAGTATTATCTTTCTGAAATATGTAAGGCCTTCCCTGAAAAAAACCTGGATTTATCTTTAAGCATTAAAAAAAGTGAAATGCAAACATATACCAAACACATATATGTGAATCCACAGGAGCGCAACAATATCACCTAATTGCTTCAGTGCTTGATATAAAAATTAAAAAAAATGTTCAAAAATTAAAAGAAACAAAGAAAGAAGTCCAATAACAGTCTTCTTTTGCCAGTAATGATTTCATGCAAATTGATAAATCCCAGTGATTCTATTAGGAAGAACACAAAAAATGATCCACCACCACTGTGTGTCACATCCGACCCACTTTCCTAATCAGATGGCAACTCACCAAATGCTGTTGCCCACCATTCTCATGGTTAGGCTAATACGGTATAAGAGTCAGCTGTTAAGAGATTCCTTAGTAAGCCAAATCACTTCTCCACCCCTCTTGCAGTAGAGGTACACATCTGTGGGTACATCAAAAAGAAAGGCTCCACTAGTATACTGGAAAAAGAGAATTGTTGGGACTTTGTATGAGACCATGACCATCCAGTACACAGGTCTCCATCCCCAGTATACTATTATCAAAGCACAATCTTTAATTTAAAACCAATATCCAATCCACTCACACGTTACACATCTTATATCAAACATTGCACAGCTCGCAGCATATTAAAGCCATCCCATAAGTCTCACCACCTCCACGCTGAATCACGACTTTCTCGGTATCCCAGAGTCATGCTTGTTTTTAATGTTTAATGCAGTCCCTGGCCTGAAGATCATGGGCATCCAATATTATGTTTCGGCCTTGTCCCTTGCACACAGGGATTTCTCTAGATTCTCTGACTCATTTGATATTATGTATTGTAGATGCTGATATATTTAAAGTTTTTGCAGTTTTAAGTTGAGGAACATTTGACAATTTTAAGATACAGCTTTTCACAGATTAGTGAACCTCTGCTCATCTTTACTTCTGAGACACTCTGATCCTCTAAAATGCTTTTTTTTTTTTACCTGGTCATGTTACTGACCTGTTGCCAATTAATCTAATTAGTTGCAAATGTTCTTCCAGTTCTTCCTCGTTAGTACCAATTACTTTGTTTGTTTTTTGTTGCCCTGTCCCAACTTTTTTGAGATGTGTTCCTGCCATCAATTTCAAAATTACCTTTTTTTTCCTAAAATTGAACATTTCCTCAGTTTTAAAGATTTGATATGTTTTCTATATTCTAGAGTGTTAAAAATATTGCGTTTATTAGATTTGCAAATCATTGCATTCTGTTTTTTTGTAGATGTTACACAATATCCCAACATTTTTGGAATTAGGGTTGTATAACTGGTAGAGTTGGGTATATAATTGGGTAGAGTTCAATTGAGACAATCTATCTGAATAAACAAAAAAGAGTTGCCTTGAATGAACTGAAAAATGCTGAAGGTATAATTATCAAGAAAAGTGAAAAGGGTGGTAATGTGGTTTTAATGAGTGAGGATAACTACGTTAGGGAAGTGAAGAGACAACTGGGCAATCAAGACATCAGTCTAAGACTTTCAAACTCTCCGTTTTCTGATTTGGTTGTCGAACTAAACTATAAACTAGAAGTTTTATCTAAAAGAGAACTAAAATACCTCTGGGTCGCTGAATATAACATTCCAGTCCTCCATATTATTCCTAAACTTCACAAAGGTCTACAAACCCCCCAAGGAGACCCATTGTGTCTGCAATTAATGGACCCCTTGAAAGGGTGGGTCAATATGTTGATAGTCTTCTTAAAACAATGGTTCCTGCTCTTGCATCATATGTAAGAGATACAAAAGGTGTCCTCAACAAATTGAGGGACATTGAAGTTGAGGATGAATGGCCCCTCGTCGGCATTGATGTGGAGTCACTTTATATGTCAATCCCCCATTTCTGGGGTCAAAAAGCTGTTGAGTTTTTCTTGGTGAAATATTTTCCTGAGATGGCACGTCAAAATGAATTTGTACTTGACCTTTGGAACTTTGTTCTCAATAACAACTATTTTGAGTTCAATGATGTGTATTACCAACAGGTGTCGGGCACCTCTATGGGGGCTCCCTGGGCGCCCCCATATGCATGCCTACATTTGGGTATGTGGGAGGTGTCTAAGGTCTATACATTAGGATCATTCAATAGATTCGCGAGGACATGGATACGTTATATTGATGATTCCTGATGGTCTGGAAGGTAACCGAGGCTAATCTTAATGAGTTAATTTGTAAACTTAATGGAAATACACGCAATATTAAACTTACATATGGTTTTGATTTGATATCAGTTCCTTTCCTTGACCTCAGGATCACCAAGAAGCATGGCCTTTTGGTCACTTCAACATTTTGAAAACCCACAGCCGCTAATACTCTACTTAGAGCAGATAGCTTTCATCCCAGATCTCTGGTAAAGGGTATCCCTATGGAGCAGTTTCTTGGTATTTGGAGAAACTGTTCAAGCGATGTGGAATTTAAAAAGGAGGCCCATGACATGTATGCTAGGTTTAGGGAGAGAGGCTATAGCCATAAAATACTTAGAGCAACAAAGAAGAGAGCAATGAAGCTAGATAGATCTTCCCTAATAGTAGTGGTCAAAGGTCAGCAACATTTTCAAACGGCATTGGTCAGTTTTTGTCAGAAACCATGAATCAGACTGAGACAGAAGTACAGTTAAATCACACTTATTTAATAATAATAATAATAAAAAGGTAAACAGAGTAAATGTAGTCAAAACATAGCCAGAGTTCAGGAACTGGAACAGATAGTCAGACAAGCCAAAACTTCAGGGAGCCAGAAATGAGCATATTAGAACAGCAAGCAGGATCGGAGCCAAAAGGAATGTCAGCCAAGCAAGTCTTTAACAGGAACACAGGAGAGCGTCTCTAGAGATGTGACCAAGGCGAAGGCAGAGATAATCTGGGCTGGGCGGCATAAGTAGGCAGGTCTGACGAGCAGGATATCATCAACAGGTGAGTCACTGTGGAGAGAAAGGAGCTGGAAATTAGCCGAAAGCTGAGCGGCCAGCTTTGAGAAGGAAGGGCTGAGTGTAGCCCTGACAGTTTTGTGTCGCTGTCCCACTTTATCTGGGATAGTTGGAGATTATCCACATATGGCTGCCCGGAGAGCTCCAAATCTTTCCAAAATGCTCACTCGGTCTGAATATATCAGGTCAACAGATGATTCCTGGCTTATGTCCTTTTCAAGATCAAAAGGGATGTTCCCTTGTGGGCACTGTCACATTTGGCGTTATGCCGAGCGTACTGAGATGTTCACCAATGCGGACAATACGCAAAACTATAGGATTAAAAGCCTTATTAATTGTGCCACTACCAAAGTGATTTATAGTTTACAGTGTCCCTGTGATCAAATTTATATAGGGAAGATAAAGCATCTTGGGAACATCAAACATAAAGAGCAAAAAAAGTCTATTAGCTCAGCATTTCCTTTTACATCATCAGTCCAAACCCGATGGGATGAGGGTAAAGGTGTCAGGGTTGGGCTCAGCCTTTCCTTTTCTAAGCTGGCCGCTCAGCTGTCGGCTAATTGCCACCTCCTTTCTCTCCACAGTGACTCACCTGTTTATGATATCCTGCTCGTCAGTCCTGCTTACTTAAGCCGTCCAGCCCAGATGATCTCTGCTTTCACCTTGGTCACATCTCTAGAAACGCTCTCATGTGTTCCTGTTAAAGACTTGCTTGGCTTACATTCCTTCTGGCTCCAGATCCTGCTTGCTGTTCTACTATGCTCATCTCTGGCTCCCTGATGTTTTGACTATCCATTCCGGTTCCTGAACTCTGGCTATGTTTTGACTACATTTACTACCTTTTTATTATTATTATTAAACAAGTGTGATTTAACTGTACTTCTGTCTCGGTCTGACTCATGGTTTCTGACAAAAGGAAATTTATGCTCTGCAACTTAGTAAGAGACAAGGTGATTTTGAAAAATAGAAAAATTCTGAATGTATAAATTATGATTCCAAACGGACTTAACAGAGAATTTAATCTTCAAGTATTTCTGGAACAGTGATTTTCCCCAATATTTTTGGTTCTCTTTAAAGCGGGGTTCCACACAAATTTTTAACTTAATCTTACCCCCTTCAGTTAATTGCATAGCTGTTGAAATGCAGCACAAAAATTTTTTTTATCGCTGTAATTACCTTTATTTTGTACTTTATTGTGGCACTTCCTATCTCTCCTCCCATGGGAGTAGGCGTGTTTATTGCCTTTCCCTGGCCCTGCACTGTCTCCTGGGAGCTTAGTGTCAGGCTTCCCAAGATTCAGTGCGGAAACAATGATCATGTGTGTGAACAAGCTGTGAATGAACAGCGTTCACCGCATCCAGGAAATCAATGCTTGTGGGCTTCACATGCCCACAAGCAAGATGGAAACGGCCAGCATCACATTTTTTAAATTATTCTTCTGTACGAAAACAGACAGAGGTGGAAATATTACACCCAAACTGTGAGTATTATTTTGGGATTAGCAAAGTGTCTCAATGACCTAAAAAAAAAAAAAAAAAAAAAAAAGATTGGTCGCCGGACTCCTTCTTTAATATTTTTGGATTTTTTTAATTTAATTTTTAATTTAATTATTCATTTTGGTTTATTTTTTGGAAATATTTATAGTACATGTATATGTCTTTAATATATATATTTTATAATATCTTCAATCTTGTCTCCCTTTCCTCTGTGTGAGTGTGTGTGTGTGTGTGTGTGTATATATACGCACACATATTTAGGTCCCTACACAATTTATTTTATTTGTCTGATCAGATTATGCTGTGTGTGCACTAATATCATTTTTAATATATTAATTTATTTGTTTAATATTTATTCACTTTTGTATATTTTCAAATTTTTTACTTAAAAAAAATGTTTTTCTTTGGAGATGCTGCGATCACTATGATGCTTTTATCCCCTAGGGGTTAATATGGTTAAAAAATACTGTGTAAGTCTGGGTTAAACACATGTCTATATTTGATTCACTTGTGAGTTAATTGAAGCTGAGTTGAAATTTTGTGTATTTAAACTGGCCTCAGCTAGTGGGCACTAGTCCTGATGAAACTGGGGTTTCCCAGTGAAACGCTTTGACGTCACTCCCTGCAGCGCCAGACGCCACCTCAAGCATCACCCGGCATCACGAAAAGGAAAACACAAAAACTGCGCTAGACTTATGAAAAAAAACAAAGGCTGCAACTCAAATGTGGGATATACACAATAAACAGGTAGAGTAAAGGAGGTTGTGCCCACAAATTAACATGATTTAACACAGTCCATGACTTCAGTTCGTGATATGCAACACAGTGAGATCACACAAAATGAAGAAGTGCCCAACACCATATAAACTGCCTGCTTACCGAATAGCAGGCAATATAAAGCGTTCGGCTGTAACCCAGCCGCGGCCTTGACTGTAAGAACAGCTGCTGAACACACACAGGAGGCCTGGTACCGGGCAATCACTTGAGCATCTCGCTGTGTCGTGGGCGTACAGGGATGTACTCCAGATATGCTATACACTGACTTCAGTGATCTCCAATCTCAGCTGAGCAGCTCTTCTCTGTTCTCGTATAAGATACCAGACTATTGGCCCTGAATTGTACTTTATCGTGTCATCAAGAGACCGAGGCTCTGACTGAGAAGAGTCTTCTGGGGATGGGCTGCATAGATGGAGGAAACCTCTCCGGAGTTCCCGCTGCCACACTGTGAAACACCGCGTGTTTCTGGTGATGGATCAGCCACAGGGACAGGGTCTGCACGCTCTGCTGCGAGTTGCTCAGCTCCGACGGTACATCCCCTTTAAATAGTAGCATTTTGGGGAGCGCGCGGTCGCGTACTCCATGACCGTGCTTGCGGGTCTCGCGGACTTGATGTCCGCCGGGGGCCCGCGATCATGTCACGGAGCGGCAGAACGGGGAGATGCCTATGTAAACAAGGCATTTCCCTGTTCTGCCTAGCAACATGACAGAGATCTACTGCTCCCTTTCATTGGGAGAAGTGATCTCTGTCATGTTCTAGTGAGGCAATCCCCCCCACAGTTAGAATCACTCCCCAGGACACACTTAACCCCCTTGATTGCCCCCTAGTGTTTAACCCCTTCCCTGCCAGTGTCATTTACACAGTAATCAGTTCATTTTTATAGCACTGATCGCTGTATAAATGACAATGGTCCCAAAATAGGATCAAAAGTGTCCGCCATAATGTCGCAGTCACGATAAAAATCGCAGATCACCGCCATTACTAATAAAAAAACAATTATAATAAAAATGCCATAAATCTATCCCCTATTTTGTAGACGCTATAACTTTTGCACAAACCAATCAATATACGCTTATTGCGATTTTTTTTTTTTTTTAACCAAAAATATGTAGAAGAATACATATCGGCCTAAACTGAGAAAAATTAGTTTTTTTATATTTTTTGGAGGGATATTTATTATAGCAAAAAGTGAAAAATATTGCTTTTTATTCAAAATTGTCGCTCCTTTTTTGTTTATAGCGCAAAAAATAAAAACCGCAGAGGTGATCAAATACCACCAAAAGAAAGCTCTATTTGTGGGGAAAAAAGGACATCAATTTTATTTGGGTGCAACATCGCACGTCTGCGCAAATGTCAGTTAAAGCGACGCAGTGCTGTATCGCAAAAAGTGCTCTGGTTAGGAAGGGGGTAAATCCTTCCGGGGCTGAAAGTGGTTAATATCCACTCTGGATCTTTTGTTGGTCTGTGCACATTCATCGCAGGAATCTGTTAATTGGGTTTCTATGCACACTCTGACACACTCTACAACAGAAGCCACTGCTGTGCCTCCAAATCCAAATGTGTCCAAGGCCCATTGCCCTCTCTAAATTCTGATTCAGAGCCTTCACAGCCTTCTCCTAAATGTATCCATAAGTGGGCTCTGTCCACTTTGGACACTCCAATCACCCACCTTAATGAACATACCACCAAACAGGTCAGTGATATTCTTACCTTTGAGGATATTAATGACCATCAGTTGGATTCCACCCTAATGCCCCGTACACACGATCGGACATTGATCAGACATTCCAACAACAAAATCCATGGATTTTTTCCGACGGATGTTGGCTCAAACTTGTCTTGCATACACACGGTCGCACAAAGTCGTCGGAAAATCCGATCGTTCTGAATGCGGTGATGTAAAACACGTACGTCGGGATTATAAACAGGGCAATAGCCAATTGCTTTCGTCTCTTAATTTATTCTGAGCATGCGTGGCACTTTGTCCGTCGGATTTGTCTACACACGATCAGAATTTAAAGGATCGGATTTTGTTGTCGGAAAATTTTATAGCATGGTCTCAAACTTTGTGTGTCGGAAAATCCGATGGAAAAAGTCCGATGGAGCCCACCCACGGTCGGATTTTCCAACAACATGCTCCGATCGCACATTTTCCGTCGGAAAATCTGACCGTGTGTACGGGGCATTAGATTTCATTTTGAATTATCTGGTATAATTGTTTTGCCCTTATCCATGTCAGAGTGTATTTAACTTCATAAAAAGAGACTGCTGCACTTTGAGGTCAGGCCTTCATACTTGAAACTTTTGGAGCAAATGTATAAAGCACTGCCTACAGCTGTGATGCTCCTTTGCCAGCATCTAAGCTTGTGTTCTGCATGAACTTAATATCTTTTCACATGCATAGGGTGCTCCTGGCTTCATGCCTGGCATGCCAAGGTTACCATAAAGGGGATTTATTTATGCACCCTTTAAAAGTAGATGTCTCAATTCTCATACTGTGCCAGTAGATGGGGTGGAACAATTCCATTCTTCACCTAATTCTACAGCAGTAACTTGATCATAGTCCCACTCAAGTGGCAAATCTAGCGGCCAATAATCCTATGTCTCCTCTGTTCACCCCTGCTTTTCTAATTGTAGGACTGTCTGTTGTCTTGTTGGGTCTTTCATTGACTGTATCCTTGCAGTTGGAGGCCAGGCTATATGCCTCCTGAAGGAAGCGGTATAACCCACATGTTCAAAAATTACTACTGTTCTCTGTCTCTCATAGACTTCAGGAAAATGATTGAGGACACAAATCTTATTTTTTCTTAAATTCCCTTTCATGTGTTTGGGGTCTTTAAGTGAACGCATCTTCACCTTATCCACTAACATTCATTTTGTAACGAGAAAATAGAATTTCCAGAATAAAAATTCACTTTGCTAGGTGAATAATCTATATTCCTATAGTAAGTTAATCCCACTGTATTCCTTTTCCCAGGCCCTCAACCCGCTAATATCCACCTTCACAACATCCCCCCGCCTATCATTAGTACGTTGCAGCTGCCACAAAATACCCTGTGTAATCTCTGTGAAGAATGCTTTCAGAGCTTACATAGGGGTAAATTATATCATGCCCCTCCATCATGTGACAATGTTGGGGCCTTGCGATTGAGTGCTTCAGGTTTTGCATTATGGGAGCAGGTCATATGCTGAACCATACTCAGATCCACTGGCTGTGGGCATTGTGACAGCTGCAATAGAGCAAGGATGGGAGAAGGGGAAAATAAGTGAGTTGGGTGTGGGCTAGTGTCAGTCTCCTAAACACCTGCAGATGTGTACTTATCTTGTCAGTTGCTGAAAGTATTGGATTGTCCTGCACTCCGATTAACACGCAAAGCTGCCTGTTCTGTGTCAAGATCCTGGTGCCAAGAACAACTCACCATGTGTTAAGATTTAGTAGGTATTTGGCAATTGTTGCAATTGTAATTTTTGAACAGACTGGCTGATTGGTGTCCCTTTTGAGCAGATTAGTGGGTTGTGCAGCTAAGGTAATCCATATAAATTTTGGTGGTCAAGTTTGGCCAGCTGTGTATTTTATGTAAAACTAAATTTTACAACAATTCTACAAATAAGGCTCAATAATTGAAACACTTCAGCTTGAGCAGTCCCTATGTTGGGGACTTGTCATTGTGGCTGAATTGTGCAAATTGTGAGTGCCACTGTTCCTTCACAGTGCATTCAGAGCTTGCACAGCTACTTTTCGACTTGGCACCCAATACCTGGAAGACAATGGGTAATGGAAGCTTGAGAGTCATAGATGATCTTACATAATTAGGTTGATTTGCTCTACATAGAAGCCAATCAGCTTCCAGGCTTCCAAGCTGGAGTTAGAAGCTGATTGACTACCATGCACAGCTGCACCAGATTTTGCACTCTCCAGTTTTAGGAAATCAACCCCATTGTCTCTAAAATATATTGTGGTTATTGTTATGTTATGTGTTATTAAATGCAACTAGTGTGAATACCTGAATTTGTCTGGATATTGTCCCCTCTAGTTCCTTATACAGCAGGACTGGGAAAAGGAGAGCTATTGTTCTGAACCAATCAGGCTCTGCTTTAGTAAAAATGTGCTAACAGGAAATATCCTGATTGGAAGAGAGCAGAGTGAGCTGAGTAATGACTGATCAGTTTGCTGCTGCTTGTATGCTCGTGGTCCAATTGGGTGTGTTCTTGACCAAGCCGTACTTGCTTCTGCATTGTTCTGACCTGCTTTTTCTGCTTCCCTGGAGTTTAGATTTCAGTGGCTCTCTTATTCAGTCAGCGGCATCCTGTAATCAGAAATAAATTGAGTTTGTAATTTTGAAATTGATTTTCACACATATGTCCATGTATACATTATTACTGTCTGTCTTAGGTGTTGTCAGAACTGTAAGCAATTCCACACATGCTGACAAGCCAGAGTAAAAAATGAAACTAGATCACAGATTCCAGATGACTGATTTAGTTTGCAGTTTTAGTTAAGAAATGGTGCCCGACAGACCGAATGTCTCAGTGATCAGATCTGTTCTGATCAAGACAACAAGAGGGAAAATGCCCTTGCTTTTTTGCTTCATTTGTTTCTGCACAAACACTAACACACCCTCAAATTAGGATCCTGGATGTGTGCTGTAAATGGCTTGTGTGAGCACCCCTGTCACATCCTTTACAATTCAGCATTCCCTTCCTCCAGCATGACACACAGTGCACTTTTAACTCTGCACAGCAAAGCCCACGGAAATGTGTCAGCAATAAAATACAGCCAATCAGTGGCATTACATCAGTGCAAGGCTAGAGTGCCAACACAGAAGTCACAAAATCAAATGCTATCACTTATCAAGTTATGCTAATGAGCCTAATAAAAGCTTCTGGTAGTTTATTCAAGACTCCACAATGAGCACAGCTATTTAATCAGACAAGAAAAGGCAATGGGTGGGAAGTTATATGAAGTGACACACAAGACACAATATCAAATTATGTTCATTCCCCTCTGCCTGTGCTGCTTGGCGCCCTTCTGTATGGACTGTGTTTAGTTACTGTTTCTTAAGAGGTTAAAAACACTGCCAATGGGCTGCACAACACACATATTGTAAATATTATTTAGCTCATTCTGAATAAATAATCTACCTAACATATCACTGGCTGATTTACAGTATATATAGTTAGGTCCATATATATTTGGATACAGGCACAATTTTCATACTTTTGGCTCTGTATGCCACCAGAATAAAATACAACGAAACAATCCAAACTAATTTGAAGTGCAGACTTTCAGCTTTAATTCAAAGGGTTGAGCCTAAATATTAAGTACAGATTTTAGGAACTGCAACCATTTTTTACCCAGTTCCCCCATTTTAAAATGGCTCAAATGTAATTGGACAATGAATATAATCATAAATAAAATGTTCATTTTTAATATTTTGTTGAGAATCCTTTACTGGCAATGACTGCCTGAAGTCTGGAACCCATGGACATTACCAAAGACTGGGTTTCCTCCTTTCTGATGCTTTTCCAGGCTCTAACTGCAGCTGTCTTCAGTTATTCTTTGTTTGTGGGTCTTTCTGCCTTTAGTTTTGCCTTTAGCAAGTGAAATGCATGCTCAGTTGGGTTGAGATCAGGTGATTGACTCAGCCATTGCAGAATATTCCACTTCTTTTCCTTTAATCGCTCCTGGGTTGCTTTTGCAGTGTGTTTTGTATCAATGTCCATCTGTACTGTGAAGCACCGTCCAATCAACTTTGCTGCATTTGGCTGAATCTGGGCTGACAGTATATCTCTAAACACTGCAGAATACATCCGGCTGCTTCTGTCTTCTGTCACATCATCAATAAACACCAATGACCCAGTGCCACTGGAAGCAATGCATGCCCGTGCCATCACACTGCCTCCACCATGTTTTACAGATGACATTTTGTGCTTTGGATTATGAGCTGTTCCAAGCCTTCTCTACACTTTTTTTGTCCTGCCATTCTGGTACAGATCAATCTTAGTTTCATCCTTCCAAAGAATGCTTTTCCAGAACTGGTCTGGCTTTTTTTAGATGTTTTTGGCAAAGTCTAATCTGGCTTTTCTATTCTTGGGTCTTATGAATGGTTTGCACCTTGTGGTGAACCCTCTGTATTTGCCCACCTCCTGGAGAGTGTCCTTCACTTGTCTGGATGTTGTGAATGGGTTTTTCTTTACCATAGAGAGGATCCTGCGAACATCCACCACTGTTTTCTTCCCTGGATGTCTTTTTATGTTGCTAAGCTCACCAGTATGTTCTTCTTTCCTCAGAATGTACCAAACTATTGATTTGGTCACTCCTAATGTTGCTGCTATCTCTCTGATGGATTTATTAGTTTTTGAAGCCTTACAATGGCCTGTTTCACTCGCAGGGACAGCTCTTTTGAATGCATGATTTAGGTTCACAGCAATAGATTCCAAATGCAAATACCACACTTAGAATCAACTGTAAACCTTTTACCTGCTTAATTGATGAAGAAATAATGAAAGAGTAGCCCACACCTGTGCATGAAACAGCTTTTGATTCAATTGTCCAATGACTTTTGGTCCCTTGAAAAAAGGGTGGGGGTGGCTATTCTTAAAAGCTGTAATTCCTAAACCCTTCCTCCGATTTGGATGTACATATCCTCAAATTAAACCTGAGAGTGTGCACTTTCAGCCCATATCCATTATATAACTATGGCTTGAATATGTTTTGGTAAATACCTGAAAAAAAATTGTTCCTATGTCCAAATATATGTGGACCTTATTGTAGTTTGGTTAGTTGTTTAGCTATGGTTTCATTTTTTTTTTTTTTTTTTTGTGCATCCAAATCTCTGTGTGTCTACCCTGTGAGGCGCCTCCATCCCTATTGTATGTACAAATGCAGAATTTTGCCCATTGGGACTTCAGATGAAGTGCCACACAGCCAGTAATAAAAACATGGTATAGGTTTATTGAGTATGCCAGCAATAGAACTGGGAAAAGGTGTCATAGTGCCAAACAGTTGGCCCAAATGTTCCATGACATAGTTACATACAGTCATCAAATAATCCATGGTAATTGTGTCATAGCATCTATGGTGATCCAACTTGTTTTGTGAGTTCAGTCTCACTCTTCAGGGGTTGATGCATTTACCTGCTCTATAAAGTAAAATGGTTAAAAGTAATAACATAGTAATAAACATGGAAATATGTCAGATAAATTGAATTGTGGGAATGAGACTAAGGGATCCATACTCACAAAGATGCAGGATGCTGCAAGCCAAAATCGCACCGGCAGCCGCTGGAGATGTCTAACCCGGGAGCTGTGGGTAAAGGATCCAAAAATAGTCCTGAATGTATATGCACATTTTTGGTGTCACTTTTTGGTCCATTGCCTAATTCTCTCCTGTTATGGATGGTTGTCAGAAAGTAAGGTAAACTAATTTGCAGGCAGTGCTAAGTTTGCTTTTTAAACTGAATGCCATGTTCATTTTGATGAGCTACAGCACAAAACAAAGTATCTTTGGCTCAGTTTGCTATTTCTGACCGAGCAGCTATGGAGGATGTTCAGCATTTATAGGAAATGCATGCACCCTCTTTTAAATTAATGGGTAGGAGACCTTGTAAGGGCAAATTTATGACAGTACCAAGCTTTACAGCCTGAATTTTTTCCAATATACAAACATATGTGTAGAGTTGTACTAAACTTCCAACATATTAGATTCCTTGTTGTTTTTACCACAGCCTAAATAGCTGTGCTGAAGCTTAAAAAAAATTGAAACAGCTAAAGATAATTATTAGCTTTACAACATGTACTAAGGCTCAGATTCCACATGGTATTCTATAACATACTATTTTTTAATTGTGTAATGTCAAGCTTTTCCTAGTAAACCTAGCCTGATGTACGTACGTCAGGCTAAGCACAGAGCAGCGGTGACGTCCGAACACTTGTGGAGGTTGCTGGACAAACAAATGTTTCCATTTTGAGCCTCATTTTTCTCATTTTTGTTGTAAGTACAACTTTTAATAAACTCCTGTGTGCTTTTAAAAGAATGTTGCGCAATGAGTTTATCTTCCTCTTTCATATGAATGTGTGACCCGATTCTGATGTCTCCTTGGCTGATGATAACTGTGGAGTATACCTGTGGAATCCAATTAAACAGGCTGGGTAGCGGATGCTTTTGAGCCCATAGTGAGGGGTGAAAGCTCACTAATGTGCATATAGACCCTGGAGGGTCTTAAGATCTGGTAAGCAGATATACTTGCCCTTTCTATCCCTTGGAGAGCATCGGGTGTCTTCACAGATTGAACATTGGATCAGCACACGTTTTAAGTTCACTTTATGGATGTGGAATTGGGACATTTGGACTATTAACAATTTTTCTTCTTCCCTTTTTTCATTTTTCATGCTTTCATCTTTATTGCAATATAATAGATGTTTTTTTGCACTTGAACCATGAAGGTCATTGTTTGACAGCGCTACACGTTTTGATTTTGATTAAACATATTGTAGGTTTACTATGGTTAAGAGTGGTACCCAGTTTGGTCATCTACTGTTATACCAAAAACAGTGCACCCCATTGTGACTTCTGACAGTAGAACTCTACTTCACAATTATATTTTGGTGTTAGACTGGTTTCATGTTGCTCCACCGCTTGCATATAGTGGTCTTTTAAATTCTGGTGTATTTAATGCACAGCTTTAAGACTATAATACTAAAATGGACAACGAGGAAAAATGGATTAGTACTTTGTATTCTCATTCATTATATGCCCATTGTCCCCAACTGTTTTTTTATTCTTGCCTTAGAACCATTTCTGCAAACAAAAAGTTCATATGGAAGTTACAGGGCTCAACAAGTCATCTCACAAGGCAGAGCCATATGCCAATGACCCCATCTTTTACATCACTTTCCCAATCAACTCAATCCCTGTCCTACTTGCTGAAATAGATCTATATGGCACCATTTCAGACTTCACAAATAAATCTGAGATGATGATCATAGCCATAACAGACAGTTTAGATGAACAAATTAAAAGGAACTGTCCCCTTACTCAACATATCAGATACCAAGGTACTATTATTCCTGAAAACCTTAAATGATTCTTTGAACTCAATTTTCGCCCCTTAGCCAAGATTATAAAAACTGATCTAAAACGGTGGAATGTAGAGGCTTTTACATGATCCAGTCATAACTGCATTTTAAAGATAAATCTTCCGGGTTTACTGTATTTATTACAAACCCTGCCAATTAGGTCCCCCTCAGGATTAATCAAAGACTTACAGACACACTTATTGAATTATGTATGGGAGTAGAAAAGGCTGGACTTAACAGAATGATCTTGATTCCAGAGGTGGAACTGGGTTTTCAGGCTCTGTAAAATGCCACAAAGCAGTTCACCTGTCTGGGCTTCTGGACGAATGCACTCAAAAAAGATAGAACACTATGAATTAGACTGGAACAGTCCTGTTTCACAACAGAATTTTGTCACAACTGAATAATACTCAGTTGCTCATGGGCCGTACAGTAAAAGTAGTCAGGACCCTTTACCAGACAACAGCCTTATCTCCAGCCACATGATTCTGATTCTTGGCCCTCCACATCTTTCTCAAAGCTCTGTATATCTCAACTGGTTATTAATTGAACATATTTGTACCCCATTATCTTCATTTTTGTTCACAAACTGAACAGTGTGTAACATTTGCTGTTTTCCTCCTACATAAAGATTTTTCAAAAAAAAAAAATGGTCTTGATGCTTAAGCCCACTCTTCTGGCATAAATGATTTTTTCCCCTTTTTAAAATCTGTTTATTCACACTTAAAACTTGGTCACTTTCACAAAAACTTAAATATGGAGTTGCCTACTGCCAGTCTTTCTTTGGCAGTTTTGCATATGTTGATGGAAAGTGTGGATCCACTTATGTAGCAGTGATTTTTTCAGAGTAAGAATGTTCTTATATGAGCTCCGACAACATACTTTGTGGTGTGTACTCTTTGAGTACAAGAAACATGAAATGTCTTGTGGAGTTTCATCAGTCAGTAACCCTTCTAGTCAGAGTCACAATGTGCTGCAAGTCAGTTGGCTTCTGAGCTAGGACTGTGTCTTTCAGGAGAGCTGGTGACAGCTGACTTCTATGACCTCTATGTCTGTTAAAGTCTCAGTGAGATGGAGTCTTGGAAGTTCGATTATTGCTGACAGATTTGTAAGTGAGAGGAAGCTGATCTCTCTGCAGAGAGCTGATAATTTAAGACAAGCTTTAACTGTGATTCAGTGAGAAGGAATCAGCTTAAAAAATGTAAATGTACAGAGTGTGGATTTGTAATATAAAGCAAAGCGACAAGCCTTTGTAATAAAAAAATGAACCTTTACAATCACTTTTAGTTTACTTGATATTGGATGGTTTATTCTGATGTTCCTATCATATCCAACAGCCATTTAAAGCATTGATTTACTAGGGCAGCCTGTGTTCCTCCTTTCCATTTTGCACATGTGCGATAATTAAAGTGGTTGTAAACCCTTAGAGTGAAGTGACTGGCCTCGGGTGATGCACAGAGATGAAACAAATCCTCTTACATAAGTTGTACCTATTTATCTGCAGTCTTCTCTACATCAGTTCAAATTGCAGGATTTAAAAAAGCTTTTTTGAACTTTCAGAAAAAAGGGAGCAGGGAGTTGAACTTACACTCTGCAGAGTTCAGTAAGGAGAGCTCTGAGAGCTGATTGGAGGGAAGGGACACCCTTCTTCACACAGCTCAGAGGAATAGAGCTGAGGCAGTCAATTAGCTGAAGCTCCCTCCCCGTCACCTTTTTTCTCTTGGTGTCAGGAAAACTTGTCAGAAGTGACTCATGTTGATAGCAGAGGAACAAAGCAGCAGACAGAAATGACACTTAGTGCTCTTAATTGAGACAAGTACATACTATAGAGGAATATGCTTTGTTCATATGTCATGTCTGAAGTTTACAACCACTTTAAGTAATACAAAGTCTGAAAGGTTTGTATTGATGAATGGAACCTGTTAAACACTTAGGTACTTAAACAGCATTTTCCTCCCTGCTCCCTACTTATTTGAATAAAGCATTTTTGGGAAGGGGAATGGCGGATGGACAAATACCCTCTACAAAATATCCTTGTTACTGTAAGTTTACTAGTTTGCTGTTTGGAAATGTCATTGAAAATGAGGACCACCTCCCTCCTTTTACCGTCTGTCCCTGTTAATTAGAAGTGCCCATATTGGGGAAATTAACTATGAAATACTAAAAAATGATGAATTATCCCTTGTTTGAAAGTATAAATTAAAGGTTTAGTGTATATAAAATTTGTCATGTTTAATTGCGAGTTCAATTAAAATTCCAGATAATGATGATTTATACGGGTTTCTGTGCAATTTGATATTCATTAGCGGAGCCAGACACACGCCGATATTAGCTCATTTATTATGCTTCCTTTTGTTGAACTAAGCCTTGTGAAAGCAATCTGCTGAAACTTTGCTAAACTCATTCAGCTAAATGAATATTTGGCAGCTGTTGCTGTTATTGAGTTGGTCACCGTGCCTTCGTTTCACTCATTTAGGGCATAAATCATACCCAGGGAATGATAAACAGGAGCTGCTCATTACAGAACCATCTAGGGAGGTTATGGCTGACACTGCACAGCAACTGCATGACAGGCATGCCCCATGATAACTGTATTTAACCCCTTTGGAACTACAACAATCACAGTGGTGATTTAGGACTTTTTGTGCATAATGTAGACAGGCTAAATTGTATTCCCAAAATGTCTTATTGTATTGAAAATGCATGGCCGTGCGCATTTGCCAGCACGGTATCTAAATCGTAATAACTTATAAAAAAATAATGAGCAATCTTTCTTTAAAATGCAGTGGAATAGAAATTGCTCAATTGACAATGCAGTGAAATAATTTGTGATGGTATGGGGTACACTGAGAAAGATGCTGGGGACTGATGCATGTCATGTTCATAACAATCTGGAAATTATAATGGCACATAATGAAAAATGGCTTTGTGTGCACCTTTAATGCAGTACAAATGTGAAACAACACAAAGCGATGTAAGCAGATATAAATGATTTGCTTTGGGTTTAGTCCCAGAGTGGGGCTTTAGATCAATATTAAACCCAAAAACAAACATTTAATATATTGCCGCTTATTGTCAGGAGCGTGTGCGCTCCTGCTCCGTCTTAGCTGCTGATTCCAGCATCCAGGTTTTGGCTGATGCATTCTCCTTGTCTGTCTGTCCACTTGCAGGGTGATTGGTTGTGGCCAGACTCTAGGTGGAGACCCAACCTAATTTAAACTAGCCAAGCTTGCAGTCTCATTCTTGTGGTAGAGTGTGTAATACCTGATCAGACTGCCTGTTTGTCTGCCCTGCTCTGCTAGATTGGATTTCCCTACGTATGACCTTGGGTCAGATAACGACTATATTCTCTGAACTCTGCCTGCCTTTTACCTGAAATGTCATTGAACCACTCTGCCTGTCTGCCAATCGCAAGTACCTGTTTGCTTTGCTCAGTTCATGCCTGCCCTGGCGTGGTGGCCAGGCATTACTGCATTGTGTATAAGTCCTGGGGGCAACCGAGTACCAATAGGCCCGCTTGCCTTATGGAAAAGGGGACTGCTATAAGTGAAGAACACATTAACCAACTATAGTGTTTGACTACCTGCATTAGGGGTAAGCGTGACACTTACCAGTTCTTAAATATGGTGGCTGCAAAAGTTTTCCTTTTTTAAGCTTTTTTTTTTTTTTCTTTTTTTTTTTCACCTGGTGATCCTGCCAGTAATACACTTCCAGTATTAGGGTGTCTCCACTCTGGATGGAGAAGCAATGGAGGCACCATTGGACAGCAACAGGGTGGATAAAGATCAATGATTTTTTTTAAAAACAAATACAAAAAATCATGTTTTTTTTATTTAAATCAGATTTTTTTTTTCTTTATTTAAATTTATTTAAAGATTTTTATCAAATTTATTTTAACCACTTAAGGACCAAGCCTCTTTTTGACACTTGTTGTTTACAAGTTAAAATCAGTTTTGTTTTTGCTAGAAAATTACTTAGAACCCCCAAACATTATATATATATATTTTTCAGACACCCTAGAGAATAAAATGGCAGTCATTGCAATACTTTGTCACACCGCATTTGCGCAGCAAAGCGCAATATTTTGGGAAAAAATACACTTTTTTTGAGTTAAGAAAATAAAACAACAATAAAGTTAGCCCAATTTTTTTCTATATTGTGAAAGATAATGTTACACTGAGTAAATTGATACCCAACATGTCATGCTTCAAAATTGCGCCCCCTCGTGGAATGGTGACAAACGTTGGCACTTAAAAATCTCCATTGGCGACGTTTAAAAATTTCTACAGGTTACCAGTTTTGAGTTATAGAGGAGGTCTCATGAGAGAACTATTGCTCTCATTCTAACAATCGCGGTGATACCTCACATGTGTGGTTTGAACAGCGTCTTTATATTTGAGCGCGACTTATGTATGCGTTCACTTCTGTGCGCGATGCATTCACACAATTTCACAGTGTCCATGAGATAAAATAAAGTTCAGGAATATACCTTTATCCCATTGTTTTGCAAATATTTATATACTACAAACTGTATGATTGAATTAGTTCTGATATCGGTGTTTTACTAACCCGACAGCTTATTATTCTAAATAGGAAACTTTAATTTTGTTTTTTGCAAGTATTAAAGATTCTAACTACTGGCAAGAATAAGCCCTTACATTTAAAGAGCACCTGCCATTTCAGATCCATCATGGTAGCACCTGTTAGCATGCATCCACTCACCTGCTGCCACCACATCCCGCACCTTGTTGTGTCACTACCGCATCACCAGCTGTCCCATTAAAGTGAATAGGACTGTCCTGAGTCAACAGCAGGTCAGAGGAAGAGCCGCTGCAGGACAGAGATGACAGTTGCTCTTTGAAAATTATGATTTAAATGGAGTTGATTTAAATCAAGCCCTTTTTATTAGTGATTAGTGATGAACGGGTGGCATGACACCAAAGGGTTGGCGAGTAGCATGACACAGACAAAGGATGGACAAGGGAGCAGAGAGATGATATCATCCCTTACCGCCTACCCTGCATCACCCCAGTTCTGCCCTCACACTGTGCAGGCACGGGCAGCAGAGATTACATCATCTTTCACTGCCTGTCCTCACTCACTCACTGGAAAGCTGGGGAGAGAAGCCTCCTTCTGTGCTGTCACTGTTGCCTGCCACCAAATTGCTTCTATATTTAAAAAGTGACAAGCTGCATCTGGTATTTTTTGGTGGCAGGCAACAGTGGGAAGCTTCAGCTGGTGACAGTATATTGACAATCCGCAGCTGGTGGCAGGCGACGTGGCAAGTGACAATCCGCAGCTGGCGGCAGGCGACGTGGCAAGTGAAAATCTGCAGCTAGTTGCAGGTGAAGTGGCAAGTGACAATCCGCATCTGGTGGCAGGCAACAATCCACATCCTGTGGCAGGCGGTGTGGCAAGTGACAATCCGTGTCTGGTGGCAGGCGACATGGCAAGTCACAATCCGCATCTGGTGGCAGGTGACATGGCAAGTGACAATCCGCATCTGAAGGCAGGTGATGTGACAAGCTGTATTTAGTGGCGGGTGATGTGGCAAGTGATAAGCTGCAACTGGTGGCAGGCAACATAGCAAGTTGCATCTGGTGGCAGGTGACATGGCAAGTGACAAGCTGCATCTGGTGGCAGATGACGTGGCATGTGACAAGCTGCAACTGGTGGCAGGCGATGTGATGAGCTGCATCTGAAGGAAGGTGACGTGACAAGCTGTATCTGATGGCAGGTGATGTGGCAAGTGACAAGTTACATCTGGTTCCAGGCAACGTGGCAAGTGACGCGCTGCATCTGAAGGAATGTGATGTGACGAGTTGTATCTGGCAGGTGACGTGGCAAGTGACAAGTTACATCTGGTGGCAGGTGACATGGCAAGTGACAAGCTGCATCCGGTGGCAGGCGATGTGGCAAGTGACGAGCTGCATCTGAAGGAAGGTGATGTGACAAGCTGTATCTGAATGCAGGTGATGTGGCAAGTGACAAACTGCATCTGGTGGCAGGCAATGGTGGCAAGTGACACGCTCAGGGCTCCCACTGATTTTGCATTATGGTGAGTTGAACTATTTCATTTTATATTACAGTGTAATAATAGAAACAATGCGCTTCAAGCATCCTGATACCATATCAACTATGGTGCTGTGATGATTGAAGCGTCAACACCAGCCATTACTTACCCTGACAAATTGCCCATGAAAAACCACATTGCCCCCCTTCCCCCCCACCCGGGCCTTGACATAATTTTCTTCCACGCAGCCGGGCCCCGGTACCAAAATAGTTGGGGACCGCTGCTCTAACTAACACTTTAGCTAAACAACTTGGTCCACTAAAGGAAGCTAAAAAATTACAGACTTACTGACTAGGTGAGTATACCAATATACCAATATAGAAAAAAATAAAGAAAAAAAGGCAACCACTACATAAAATAACTGCTAAGCTGCAATATACTGTATTTCAGTGTTGTTTTAGAATTTAATACCACTTTAAAGTCGAAGCATAGCCAAAAATGATTGTTGACCATTTCCACAGTAGATTCACTCTAATGAGATGTGCCGTATCTCTGCAGCATTTGTTTCATATCTTACTTTTACTCAGGCAGCAGTTTTCTGCTGGTGCCGAGGGTACCGGCACTGAAATTGTGTATTCTGGCTAAAGTGCATTTAGTACCCTGATCACTGCGGGTCATTTGCTTGACACCTCCATCTAAAAAAGCCTTGCATTCTCTTCAGAGATTTAAAGGAGTTCTGTGATTATCGATGGTGTGGTTGAACATCACAATCCCCCCCCTCCTACAATCACAGAACACCTTGTAAACTATTTAAAATTTACAAGAATTTTTTCACAGTAAGGCATATACCCCTACATGTTTCCACAGTACCACAGCTCCCATATAACCCTGCCTCCTCCAACCGTCCTGCCATTTTGCTAGTGTCCTAGGAGGTTGGATGTATTTTTCTATGCTTTGCTGTGAAAATATTCTAACTATATTTTTGCTAGCCTTTATATTTTTCCTTAATCAAATATTCAGTACATCGTAGATATTTTTTCATTGGTGTCTTTAATCAAGACTTCAAGTCTCTACACAACAGCTATCCTCCGCAACAAATTTGGAGGGCATTATGGATTATCTGGTCTCTGATCTATTTCTACTGCCCTGACTTGGTTACTTCTGGCTGCCTATAACCCTCAGCACCGCTTGCTCTTTGGATCTGTAACTATGCATGACCTTGCCTTGTTTTGGGCCTAGTTGTTTTCCACTGCAATGGGTAACCTCAGCTCCTACGCTATGCTTTTAGGGGTATCCCTAAAGGGAAGCGACACATGCAACCTTTACAGTCTACCCATGTATTTTAGCAAATTCCATCCGACAAAAAGTTATTTCTAACCTTGATTGATGCAGTGCGTTCTACCATACAGTTGTCGGATCAGCCTGCTGTTCCAGGCATAAGGTCTTTTAGAGTGCTTACATCTGAAAAGACCTTCCCAATACACCCAGTATGTAATGCATTTCTCTACATGAGCTGGAAATAACCTATGGAATCTTGAGTCTATGGCCACTTCAGTTGTCCACCTTAAAATGCATGCTACTAAACAAGTTGATGGTGTCCTTGCCTGTAGGGAATTCACTGACAGAGAGTTGACTCCCTACTTAGGGTTCAGTTTGAATTAACTGGAGTTACTTTCCGCTAACACTTATTTCCATCTCCCTGATGCAGAGATGTCCTCATTTCTTATCTTGCTTCATCTTTAAAACAGACTTTGTTAACCACCTAAATTCGGTGTCATAGCTTGATCAGTGTTTTGTTGGCTACCAAAACTCTTACCAGTTAGATACTGACCACCTTTTTATCACAGGTTTCCTACTCTGAACTTTTACAAACTTTTTTCATGCTTATGAATGAGCTTATATTATTAGTGGCCACAATCCTACTGGCTAGTAGCACATTGTCCAAATGTATCTGTTTCTTCATGCTATGACCTGTATTCTGTAATAGACCATAGAAAGAAGAAAAGTCCCCCTTTAGTTGGGACTTTGACAGACCACCAGCTCTTGAAGTAAAAATATATGTTTTATTGATATGCTTAAAAAAGACGTGAAAGCGTCTATAACACACAGGATAAAACCATTCCATACATGATAGATACAAAATCAAAACAGTAAATGTATATGAGATAAAAATAGTAGATGTACTTTCATGGGGGTAATGTACCCCAGTGCCCAACGCGTTTCCGGTATTCTGGTACCTTCATCGGGGGTTTGAGAGTTGTAAGTGTTTTGTATATGTATGGATTCTAATGGAATGACTTTGTGTTCAGGTAGCACCTATGGCCTCAAAGATCAGATGGCCTATTTTTGTATGCACCAGACCAAGACTATATAGAAGTAGTGCGTATATTGTGTTGACAGTATCAAAAAAAATAAGTGAGCCAACTGGGGGGGGGGGCGTTCGTTAGAACCTGTAGTATGCCGGCTGCATACCGGATGGATAAATATCCAGATGCAGTCCCATGGTGGCTAGCACTAGCAGGGGAAGGCATCCCCTACTGGACCTGCATATTCAAAGGGTTATACCTAGGAACTAGCCACCATGGGACTGTATCTGGAAATTTATCCATCCGGCATGCAGCCGGCATACTACAGGTTCTAACGAACGCTCCCCCCAGTTGGCTCACTTATGATTTTTTGAACTCACACTATACTCGTTAACATCCATTGCTATTTATGTGATTACATAGTGCTGAATTGCCATTGAGCTTTTAGCTTGGTGCACTGTCAGTCACTGTGTACTCATTATACTGGCCCCTCCCCTCTGCACACTTTATATCGTAGCTCCTGAGTTCCACTCGTTAGTTTGAAGGAGCGCGGGTGCCACGTCACTCGCAGCCTGTATGCTCAAGAAACGCGTCACTTTTCCAGTGGCGTCATCCCTCGCCTGCACACCACCTGCGCCTTACGCCTCATTCTGAGTACTCTCCACTGCGGCCGGCTGTTTACCATCCAGCGGTGTTATATCAAGCAGAGTGTGTCCACCTCACAGGAACGGATTGACGACCTGATGATCACATACCCCCATGTTGGGATTTCCTATGCCTACTTATGACTTCTCAAATTTGAGTTGCCTGTACTAAGTGTTATTAACCACTTCAATACCGGGCACTCAGACACCTTCCCGCCCAGACCAATTTTCAGCTTTCAGCGCTGTCGCAATTTGAATGACAATTGCGTGGTCAGCTACACTGTACCCAAACAAATTTTTTATCATTTTGTTCCCACAAATAGAGCTTTCTTTTGGTGGTATTTGATCACCTCTGCGGTTTTTATTTTTTGCGCAACAAATAAAAAAAGACCGAAAATTTAAAAAAAAAACAAGTTTTTCTTTATTTCTGTTAAAATTTAACAATGACGGGCACTGATATGGCTGCACTAACGGGTACTGATACAGCGGCACTGATGGGCACCGATGAGGTGGCACTGATGAGGTGGCACTGATGGGCACTGATAGGCGGCACTGATGGGCACTGATAGGTAGGACTGATGGGCACTGATAGGTGGCACTGGTATGCGGCACTGATGGGCACTCATAGGTGGCACCAATGGGCACTCATAGGCGGCACTGATGGGCACTCGTAGGTGGCATTGATTGGTACATATGGGTGGCACTGATGGGTACTTATGGGTGGCACTGATAGGTGCCACTGATGGGCACTGATAGGTGGTCACTGATGGGCACAGGTGGGCACTGACAGGTGGCACAATGGGCAATGACAGGTGGCACTGATGACACTGATTGGTGGCACTGATAAAATGTATTGGTGGCATTGCTGGGCATAACTAAAACATAATGGTGCCAATCAGTGCCCATTTGTGGGCACTGATTGGCACACATTGGGCACATGTGGATGGCCATGGGGTACATACTGGCCATCCACATGTTGCCCCTTCCCTGGTGGTCCTAGTGGCGATCCCTGGTGGTCCAGTGTGGTGGTCTGAGGGGGGGCTGCGCTGATAAACAATCAGCGCAGACCCCCCCTGTCAGGAGAGCCGCCGATCGGCTCTCCTCTACTCGCGCCTGTCTGACGCGAGTGAGGAAAAGCCGATCAACGGCTCTTCCTATTGACATCGTGATCAGCCATGATTGGACACGGCTGATCACGTGGTAAAGAGCCTCCGCCGGCTGACACACCGCTCCACCGATCGCCGCGATGCGCGTCCCCGCGGATGCGCGGCGGCATGTTATCCTGCTGGACGTCATATGAGGATAACGGTAGGATAACGGAACCACTTCCCGGACGTCAATCCGCTATAGGGCGGGGCGGGAAGTGGTTAAACTTGTCATAAATCTGCACCCAGAGGCACCTCTCTCCTTGTGTCTACCCTTAACATACAGCCAGAGCTACAATGGCATGGTTTAGATCAAAGCATATTCGTGTGTTAGAATGGCCCAGTCAAAGTCCAGACCTAAATCCAATTGAGAATCTGTGGCAAGACTTGAAAATTGCTGTTCACAGACGCTCTCCATCCAGTCTGACAGAGCTTGAGCTATTTTGCAAAGAAGAATTGGCAAAATGTCACTCTCTAGATGTGCAAAGCTGGTAGAGACATCCCCAAAAAGACTTGCAGCTCTAATTGCAGCGAAAGGTGATTCTGCAAAGTATGGACTCAGAGGGGGGGGGGGGGGGGGGCGCTAAATACAAATACACACCACACACTTCACATTTTTTTTGTAACAAACATGGAAAACCATTTATCATTTTCCTTCCACCTCATAATTATGTGCCACTTTGTGTTGGTCTATCACATAAAATCTCAATAAAATTACATTTTTGGTTGTAACGTGACAAAATGTGGAAAATGTCAAGGGGTATGAATACTTTTTCAAGGCACTGTATTGGGTCTGCAGACTGAAAAAGATTTAACAGGCATTCCAGGCAAGAGCTGACCATATAAATTCAGGCATCAACAGAAATTTGAGAGCAACATACAGTATGCATGAAGATGCAGCTCTCAAATGGTTTCTTCTTCCACCCTCTTCAAGGACATCTGAGTGGATATCTGTCCAGAAGCAAAGTCAGCGACAGGCCTGACATCCATCAGTATTCAGAAGCGAAGGTCAAAAATGAGCCTTCACTACATATATTCAGATGTACTGGAGCCATTATGGCCATTGCTATGGAAGCTGACATACCAGGAAGCTGCAAAAATGTACACTACCACTAAATCTTTCATGTTTATTATTTAAATATTTATTTTATTCTGCTTGCAATGTTTGTTTACATACATTCTAATGATATCTTAATAATAAATAATAAAATTGAATACGGTCATAATCATGTACTGCCTCTTGACATTTTTTCATAATAGATGTGTGAAGAGTAGACAATTTTGCTGAGCATTACAGAACTTCCCTGTGAAAATAAATTGAATACAGAGCATCATGTTTCATTTTGCTCTGCTGACTTCCCAGGAACAGGATTTTATTTGTCACGTCATACGCTGAACTTTATACGATAGATTATTAAACACCACACTATGAGCAGCAAGTTTTCCTGTAGTAATTTTGTATTGTTTTGGTTAACTTAAATATCTTACAAAATGACTTTAGGTTATGCCTTTTAAATACACATTCCATGCATTGAATGACATGGGTTGAAAGGAGTTGTAAAGTTAGAAGATTTTTTATCTTAAAGCAGTAGTAAACCGCAGAAAACCCCCCAAAAAAAGAAAATCCTGCAAGACAATAGGATAATGTCCTAGTATTGCATACTAGCACATTATGAAATACTTACCTTAGAACAAAGCTCCCGCAGCATGCCCAGTCACTGCTGAGGGGGCTGACATGTTCCCTCTGCGTTTCTTCAGGGTTCGTGGGCTTCGGCGCTGTGAGTGGCATGCGCGCGGGAGTCCTCCATTGCAGAGTGAATATCTCCTAAACCATACAGCACTGAAGAGGCATCCGAGAAGAGGAGGATCTGGGCTGTTCTGTGCAAATCCACTGCAACATAGCAGGTAAGTATAACATGTTTGCAATTTTTTAGAAAAAAAAGACTTTATAATCACTTTAAGGTTAGGCATAAAAAAATTGACAGAGGTTTTGCTGCATTTTATTAGTGTGGTTGTGAATTTATTTTAGTAAGCCTTGACAAGAATTCAGGACACAATGGAGCCTCTGGAATTGATCATTCTTAGGGCTGGCTTAAAGAAGCTCCTTGGAATTCAACATTAAACCAAAAGCTATAGTAGAAAGCATGCTAGTTTATAGGATAAATTGTGTTTGTGTTTTTCTTTAAGAAAACATAAGCCATGGGTTTATACACCTATATAGCCACTTAGTTAGCACTCCTGCCTTGCAGCATTAGGGGTCCTTGGTTCAAATCCCAACTAAGACTGCATGTAGTTTGCATGTTATCCCCTTTGCTTGTGTGAGCTTTCTCTGAGTACTTTAGTTTCCTCCCATACTCCAGAGACATGCTGATAGGTAAACTGGCTCTAGTATGTATTGGTAAGCCAGTGAAGTAGTGACCTAAGACTGTAAGCTCCATGGGGGCAGAGACCAATGTGAATATGTAAAGCACTGCGTAAATTTTCAGCACAATATAAATACTTGTTATGATGACAAAAAATATTGTTCTGTGCTTTGAATGCAATTTCACATTAAATAGTGAAATGATTTCAATAACCTACCAATAGTACTGACACCTACAAAGTTGTTATTAAATTAGTATTTTTGTCAAGAAATAATATTGTTTGTTTTTCTGTAGGTATTCAAGGCCTTGAAAGACACATTACCACCCATAGCAGACATTTCAGTAGGTGGAAAAGCTGTTTTATGGCTCAGATCTTCCACACTATTACAATTCCAGCGCTAAGCGGGGTAGTTGAGTTTAATGCTAATAAATGCTTATTCTGCTCCTCTCTTGGGATATTCCTGCCCCTAGAGGAATACTAAGCTTCTTGAAAGAGAATGATTGTGGCGGGGCTGCCTAGATGTAGGCCAGGCTGAAATGCAAGAAAATTATTAAGTAGAAAAGGTAATTCCTCCTCAAACTTGAATGGTCCTTATTCATTTCCTCAGATTACCATCAAATTTATGTCCCTAGCACAAGCTGCATTATTGAGTTTCACAGATAGATTCCTTTTGCTTTCATTGTCATCGTCGGTGGAATGACATTCTCATACGTGTCTCCACTAATGCCTCAAAATTACTTCATCTGCAAATGTAACAATTGAGCAGATCATTTTAATAAGATTCGCTCTGACTTCAGACTCAGCCGTCTCCCGTTCTTTTATAGAATGCAAATTGTAACCTGTTTTTAAAGCCACGCCATGCAGTGAACTTTAATGGGATTTGACAACATCATATTAGGCACAACAACTACGCATAATGTACCGAAAAATTGGACGTGAAATTGGGAACATAGCAGAGAACAAAGTAAATTTACATGGTTTGGTGGTTTGAATGTCTGATATCATATTCTCTCATGCAAGCCCTATAAAAAAGCAAGGGGATTTAAGAATGGATATCAGCAGAAAGTGCTTTTAAAGGGTGAGTTGATGGATAGCTTGTCAGAAAAAATAATTGCATTGGATTGGAAAGTGGGTATGCGTGCTGAGGGGGGAGAGAGGGAGAGCAGGCAGAGGTTGATGGGGAATGACAATAGTCTGTCAAGACACAGTGGCTGCCCGGAGAAGTGTGAAGCCAGAGCGTTGCGGTGGCAAAAGAGAGCAGGCTGTCAGAGCGGGAAAGTGGCTTTAATACCTTGAAAAGCAAAGGAATCCGCCTGTCAGCCTTGCTCAGCGACGCTGAAAGTGGGAGAGAACATGGCATAAAGTTAGAACCATTAAATGGGCAAAAGGAGGGGGGTAAAAGCTGCAAGTAGATGGGAGCGAGAGAACAAGGAATAGTGAGAGCACAATGCACATAGCTGTAGTGTCCACGTGGGCTTTGAATTGTTTGTTTATGTGTATATATTTTGCCAGTGTCTAAGAAACACTACGTAAAAGGGGCCGTGGAAGCAGAAAGGGGTGTGCATTGGTTTAGGGTGGTAGTACACTCAGTAAGTGACTCATACATTTAGCAAATTTTTATCTAAGCTGTGCAGTGCTCAAATACTTATTTAAAATATAATTATAATTTCTTTAGAAAAATTAGCTGTTTATAGTAGATAGGAAAAGAATTTACATTCCTGAGTATAATAATATTTTTCTATTTTTATGACACTGTAATTTGTAGAAATATACTGAGCAGGGTGCAGTGTTATGATGTCTTGTCTATATAGTAATTCCCCAGTATATGTAGCACTTTGTGGTGCTCTATTACATATGATGGTGCTATGAAAAAAATAATAAAAATATAAAAATGGCATTAGCTACAAATGATATTTAACTAGAATGTGTACGTACTGACTATATAACCTTCTGTTGTAGAAGACAATGTAACTTAGGTAAATTATATTAGTCATATAAGTGCTTTTAGTTCAGTTGTGCTTAACCCTCTCTTGTTGCTAACATGTACCCATTTTTTTCAGATTATAAAAGCTGGGACATCAAGATGTGGTGTTATTAAAAAAAAAAAAAAAAAAAATGAATGTTGGCTCCCAACTGTAATGATGAAAAACTGGTGAAATGTAACAGAAATGAAAATAATTAGGCCGCTTTTTTGGGAGTTCCTCCTTTAGTTTTCTCTGCTGAATAAAATGGCGTAGCATAAGGCGGAAATAAAGTGTGCTGAGGCTATTTACATAAAAAAATAAATATATCTATAAAATACATTTCAATAAATGATTTTAGTCACTGTCAAAATATCACATAAATAATTGGGAAACTCCATTTCAAAGCAGCTTTATAAATAGCGGAAGCCATTGGAATTAATAGTTTGCAGGAATATAAGGCAACACATAGGTCCCCCCCCCCCAAAAAAAAATGTGTTCTTGTAGCCTTACCCTGTTGAAGGCACATAAAGGCAATCAGCTTGACTGTGCTCTGAAAGATTCCTGTTAAGGTTGCAAATGTGTACAGTTTAAACATAAAACGTGAAGAGAGGCAGAGCATTACTGGGAAAACAGAAACTGTTATCTCAGCATCATGTGAAAAAAATGTAGCACAGACACACCATGTTCAGCCAATCATTGAACATTTTATCTGAAGTTACATTTTTTGTGTCCATTTAAGAATAAATTACAGTAGATTATGGCCTTGTTGCTGCAACAAATATGGTTATAACCAGTTTTAATAACCTGAACAGACAAAAGGGAGCGGTGTTTTATAGAATTGGTTTCATGCTCTCCCGCGGATCTATGAATATACTAAAGAGCTTATCTAGTAAATGATAAACCTTATCTTGGGTATTATACTGATGATGAATCTGTCATAGCCTATGGGTGGTCTGCAATTATCATTTTTAGATGAAAGTGGAATGCATAGCCATAATATAGAGCCTGTCCTAGATAAAGAAATAGAGGATTTTGTTAAAGTAATCACACTACCTTTTCGAAGCAGAGTTAGAGAGGTAGTATATAAAAACAATTTACCAATCTGTTTCTCTTGTCACACTCTAAACTTACATAGTAATGTGAAGGCAAGTGATAGCTAGCTTTTAGCACACTCTGCGTGTCTCTCACCCACCTTCAAACCCAGTAAATAAGCGATTTTACCTTGTTTGTGCCATTATGCTGTGTGAATGAGGCAAATAACACTTTAAAGCAGCTTAGCTGCAGATATCTTGCTGTGATGGGACTTAATACATGAGAGATTGTGTTCATATGGATGTGGGTAGAGGCTTGTTTTCCAGCTGTATTTTGTGAAGAATTTACCACGGGGGGTTCTGAGGGGTCACTTTAGTGTTAGCGATTTCCATGGTATAATCTTTGCTTGTGCCTGTACCCTACCTTTAGAAATAACAAATTACCGTAACAAGTTGTTTCCTTAAATATAAGTGTTTTCCATCTCCCTGCGTCTAACCTACTAGTTGTAGCTCACGCACAATGCACCACATCTTACTTTTTTGAGTAGTAGATGTTTATCTACACGGTTGAACCTTTATAAAAATTACTTTCTAGGATAGAAAAATATGTAATATTTGTTTCAGAAATTCCATTATTTCTGCACCCTACAACACATTATTATATTGTAAAAAAACACCGTGAAACATCCACTGTTAAATTAGCCTTGGTGATTAGATCAAAGGTTGAATGTGTCAGTCCATTTTGAATGTTTTTGGATTAGACTTTTTGGGCTTTATTTATTCAGGTGTCTGTAATAAGACATGTCAGTGCCTTTCACATCAACAAATCAGAATACTCCTTTTTTAATATAACACTGGAAAAATAATATATGTAATATTTGGTAGCTATAGGACACAGTTCTCCACTTTAAGTGGGAGCCTCAATTAAATGCACTTGTTCTGTAAGAAACTCTGTGTTGCAAAGGAAGAGTAGGGAATCCAGACACTGGCTTTTATAGGTTGTAGTGTAGTGTATTCTGGAAAGATAAGGTTAACGTGTATGCATAACCAAAATTTCCCTTTACTTCCTGTTTTGTAGAGGCAACAGAAAGTAAGAAAAATACACCTCAAAGTGAGGGTAATTCCTATCCTAGACGGTTGTCCATTCCTCTGTAGGTAGGGTTAAATCCCTCTGCACCCTCCTTGAGTAAGCATATATTGAAAGTTTCCCTCTTTCCTCTCGTTATTGGACTACATACTTTGATTTGCATACTTAATAATTAGGATTATTTCAGTATACACAAGTGATGTGGATGTGGGAAATTCCCAGTGGCACTATTGTATTCTGACAGCAGGGACTCCTCCCCAGTCAGAATACTCAGATCAGCACTACATTCATTGGCTGTATGTGCTGATTGAATGCTGGTTATCCAGCAGGACTCTTCAACAGAAGCTAGTCTTACAATTGGCTTATGTTGAACGGGGAGAGATACACACACACATCGAAATTCAGCTCACTCATGCTGAACCAGCCAAATTACGCTACATTTATACCCCGCTTAAACATATTATTTATTGTTGAGAAATTGTGGATAATTGGTGTTAGTGAATATATTTAGCAGTTTTTTTTTTTGTAACATGCCAGTAGTCCCTGAAAGTGTCCTGTTAAGACTTGCTTAGGAAAATGGATTAATGGAGCTAAATCCTGAAGATTTATTATATTTATTTTATATTATCATCATCCAGTAGTACAGAGGTAATGAAAGCATAGCGTACCTCAATATTGGGCTGGCAGCTTCTACACATCAAATAATTTCCATGGTCACCTTGAGTTGTGATAAAGATAAAGGAATCAAGAATTGAAGCTCTATGATAATCAAGTCCAGATACATGTTTATTCCATTGAAAGCCTCTTTTCAAGCCAACATATTTCAGGGGCTATCACTTTCATCAGGGCTTAAGAGAATGAAACCATGTATGTGGATTCAGTAGTAAGTTTATTGTTGGGTGTATACATATATTATATGCTGTCAGAGATTTCATGCAGCACCACGCTGCCTAATATACACTATTCCAATGTCAATGCCAAACTGGCTGAAGTAGGGATTTCAAGGTGCTTACATTTATTCAAGACTCCAACAAATAAAATATTACAATATTTATTCAAACATGTTTGTTAAAATATACACAGATCTATACAATAAAACCGCTTAACCAACCAACCCCCTCTTTAAGGAGGCTGCCTACTGGGTAACTAACCTCTTACTCTGCAGATAGTGTGCTCCAGGGTTCAAATTGCCTACATTTCCACAGAAGTCTCCTTTCTCAATGTGTTTCGCATATTACACATCATCAGGAGAGCAAGTAGGGAAAGATTTCACAATATCATTAAAATAAGAAATAGAAATTAATATTAACCACATATTTATTTACACATAGGGGGTTATTTATGCAATGCAAATCGACTTTGCACTACAAGTGCACCGAAAGTGTACTTGGAAGTGCAGTCGCTGTAGATTTAAGGGGGACATGCAAGGAGAATAAAAAAAAGCATTTTAGCTTGCATATGATTGGATGATAAAAATCTGCAGAGCTTCTCCTCATTTCAGATCTTCCCCTCAGATCTACAGCGACTGCACTTCCGAGTGCACTTGTAGTACAAAGTGGATTTGCCTTTTGTAAATAACCCCCATAGTTTTACAATGATATATGTGAAAAAAGTTGTAAATAAATGTGTGGTTGATACTGTTTTCTTATTCTAATTTTATTTTAACATGAAAAAATCTCCTTAAGGAGGGGGGTGGTTGGTTATTGTAATTACAATAAATCTGTATAGTTAAAAAAATGTTTGAATAAATATTGTAATATTTGTTGGAGTCTTGGGTATATTGGCTATATTGTTGGTTGTGGGTTAGCATAGCATCTGGTTCTAGCAACCTAAAACACTCACCAATACATATACCATTGAGTCCACATAAATTTTCATTTTCTTAAACCCTGATGAAGGGGTGGAGCTATAGCTGAAAACAGACCTTTTAAGTTTACACTTGTTAAATCTTAGCAGAACTTTATAGCCTTTCGTAATGTAAGAATTTTCTTGGAACATGGCAGTGTTTTCAGCAGTCTTTTGGAATACGGCAGCAGTAACAGTAGCTTGCAGGTAAGGTCAAATATCCTGACACTGAAGATGTGTATTCAGTTGTGAATAATAATAATGTGTTTCCCCCAAACTGTATGTTGTCATGCTTACTAAGAGCAAGCCTCACTTGATAGTCCTTGATTTAGTTTTTCTCCCTTTTCACCATGACTTATTTTACTATTTGTCCTGTTGCTCCAAGAGAGTACTCCCAGTCACTTGCTCTGCTGAGCCCCAGGTTCTCCACGCACATACTGTGTTTGATGCTGAAAAGTTGAATTACCAAGGGAAAAAAAAAAAGAGGGGGCAAAGGGTGGAGGAGAGGGGGAGGGCCCGGGGGCAGAAGAAAGAGGGTCAGCTGGGGGGAGGAGGAGAAATAATGGATTCAATTAAACTCCATTAGATGTTGACTGTCCCTGAGCATCTGTCCTGGTCGACCAGGACTAAACCTTGTGAATTTTTTTTCTACAGTTCTGCTCTCATAGGTCAGCTTATACAAGAATAGCACATCATTTATTCCCTTCCTCCAGGTAGACACTGTTGGGAGACAGGGCAACTTCCACCTTAGCAAATCTCCCACCTTGTGTAGAAGGTTGCATAGGCGAGAAAGAGCTTGGACATGTCTACCTGCCACCACATCCTCCATCACACCCAGTAACAGAAGCAGAGGGTCAGGCCTCAAGGCTAAGTCATAGTTTTTTTTAAAGAACATCAACCACCGATTACAAGAAGGGATGAAATGCTGCACAGGACCACACCATAAGACGATGCCGGTAGATGGTACCACACTGCGAACATAAAGAACTCAGGTTAGGGTAAATATTGGCCAAGCCTTGGGGGGTATAGTAGACCCTATGTAAGCATTTCAGTTGTACGAATCTGACCCTGGCCGAGATCATGGAGGTCACATACGAGGAAACACAGTCCTCCCAGTCTTCTTCCGAAAGGTCAGGAATATTTCCTCGCCATCACTCATAGGTCAGGGTCAGTTTGACATTGTGGGCTGCGGATAGGTGGAGATAAAGGGAAGACAATGGCTTTCCCATCACACTCGAGGTAAAGAAGCACTCAACAGGATCAGACTCCAGCACTATGGGCTCAGGGAATTTGGCCGTAAGCGCATGCTGCAGTTGTAGATAACGAAACATCATGTAGCTGGGCAAGGAGTACACTTGTTTGAGAGCTGCAAAGGACATCACTCTCCCATCAGTAATGGCATGTTTGAGCGTTGTAATCCCCCAAGTAGCCCATAAATGTGGATCAAGGAGGGAATACAAATAAAAGATTTCCCCATAGCGGGATATGAGGCGAAAAGGTAGAGGGCACTCTATATATGGCTCTTGCCTGATGCCACACCCGAATAGTCGCCCCCATAAGGCTCGTGACTGGTCCTTGAAAAAACAGATTACTAAGGGCAGCATAGGAGGACAGTACCAGTCTTAACTGGAAGCATGATACTTTCAAAATACACTAAAGGTGCATGACATCAGCCCAGGATGCCTTAGCAAGAAGATTGGGGAGAATGTATATGCCTGATTATTATTAGCCTATATGCTCTCCGGCATCAGGCATCTTCTTTACGGGATGGTGGTCTTCCTTAACTCTGCCAGACAGAAATACAAATTGTATAATTGGCATAACAGTTCTCCTTATTTATTTCAGCAGTGCATATGACTGTTTGCCTAGATTTCATCTTTAACTTTTGCGTAACAGCATTCTCTGATCTTTACAGGGAAGTGGCCACTAGCTGCAAACTGGTGAGTGAGGCATGACCACACCTGGCTCATTGATAATAATGACAAGCCTTAGGCAGTCCCTGCCCAGTTGTTTGCAGCTCATGGAACACAGCAGGGCTTTTGTGATCAGAACAGCGGCATAGGAGGCTGTCATCCTTGGGGACTTCTTCTGAAAATGCAATTTGCCTTGCTCTTCTGTTTGTGCAATGATTATTAAAACTTGAGATCTGGAGAATATATGGAGATCAGAAATTATGCCACTCTAATTTGCATGTTTATTTTTAGCATTTTTAGATAAAGGTTAGCAATGGTAGCCCTCATGTTTCTCTCAGCACGGTGCATTTGAAAACAAAAGCCCAATTGTGAAGTACTGTGGTCTTTGGGGATTTATAGTTCTTGTTTCCTCAGTCTTTGAAAATAGATTCCTTAGGGGCACACCGATTGTAACACAGGTTCATACCTGTAAAAAGAATATTGTGACGTAAGTTCATATCTTTTTAAAAAAAATAGTAACACAGGTTTAGTACATTATGTTTTTGAAGAGCCCCCAAGAATTGTAAAGACCCATTTTGGTACTTTTGGTACACTAAATAATTTTAGCATGGCTTTTACAAAATTACTTGCCTTAAAGTTTATATAAAGCCTAACGATGAGCTTCTATTTGCTGTTTTGGTCTGCTAAGTATACAATTGAAAGCATTTTGTTATGTCTGAGTATAAAAAAATAAAAATACCCGCTATCCTGCCACAAATACAGGGAACTCCTAACTTGCTGTGCACCCTGCCTCTGCTGTACTAAAATCTCAAAATGCAATGTTAAATCAGCCCTGATTTTGTTCACCTCTGTTGAACTTCAGAACCCCCCCCCCCTCTAGTTATGAGGATGAATAGAGGGGGAGGTGTTTTGTTGTCCAAACTAGGGCATACAGCCTATGGTGGCAAAAAACAAATGCATCCACCATCCCCAAGAACTGGTAAACTGCAATATAATTTTTAAAAAATTTCTGGCATTTACAATTTGTATGCTTGCAAATTGTGTTTTTATATTTTTTTGAGAAATTTACCTAGCTACCTTAAAATACAGTTCAGTAAAAACCATTCAGTACACAGCTGTGTGATTATATAGGCTGAATAAATCTCTGTCTTGCCCTTAGTCTTCCCATCAATATCCTGGGATTCTGTCTGTTTACCTGTCTTTGCATTTATCTAGTTGTCTATCTAGCTGTTGGCACCAGGTATCTATCTATCTTACTGCCTCTTCTAATCTTGTTTCACATACAGGATTCATAACAGGAGAATTCATCTGTATTTAGTAGTGTAGGACTCCAAAGTTGTTGGTAGTCTGTTAAATGCAGTAAAACGTTGTTAAAATATTGTTATATAATGTATATTATGAATTGTTTTATTGTAACCAGAAAGCAACATCATAGTCTATTGTAAGTATTGTATGCTTTATCAGTAGATCAAACTTTATTAGAAAGAACACACGCCGTACAGTATATAGATGTGCATGTGCATTTTCCTCATTAATGTACACACAGCACCCCATATTGACACAGAATTGTTGACATTTTTGCAGATTTATTAAAAAAGAAAAACTGAAATATATCACGTGCTCCTAAGTATTCAGACCCTTTGCTGTGACACTCCTACATTTAACTCAGGTGCTGTCCATTTCTTCTGATCATCCTTGAGATGGTTCTACACCTTCATTTGAGTCCATCTGTGTTTGATTATACTGACTGGACTTGATTAGGAAAGCCACACACCTGTCTATATAAGACCTTACCGCTCACAGTGCATGTCAGAGCAAATGAGAATCATGAGGTCAAAGGAACTGCCTGAAGACCTCAGAGACAGAATTGTGGCAAGGCACAGATCTGGCCAAGGTTACAAAAAAATTTCTGCTGCACTTAAGGTTCCTAAGAGCACAGTGGCCTCCATAATCCTTAAATGGAAGACGTTTGGGATGACCAGAACCCTTCCTAGAGCTGGCCGTCCGGCCACACTGAGCTATCGGGGGAGAAGAGCCTTGTGAGAGAGGTAAAGAAGCACCCAAAGATCACTTTGGCTGAGCTCCAGAGATGCAGTCGGGAGATGGGAGAAAGTTGTAGAAAGTCAACCATGACTGCAGCCCTCCACCAGTCGGGGCTTTATGGCAGAGTGGCCCGACGGAAGCCTCTCCTCAGTGCAAGACACATGAAAGCCCGCATGGAGTTTGCTAAAAAACACCTGAAGGACTCCAAGATGGTGAGAAATCAGATCCTCTGGTCTGATGAGACCAAGATAGAACTTTTTGGCCTTAATTCTAAGCGGTATGTGTGGAGAAAACCAGGCACTGCTCATCACCTGTCCAATACAGTCCCAACAGTGAACCATGGTGGTGGCAGCATCATGCTGTTGGGGTGTTTTTTAGCTGCAGGGACAGGATGACTGGTTGCAATCAAGGGAAAGATGAATACGGCCAAGCACAGGGATATCCTGGACGAAAACCTTCTCCAGAGTGCTCAGTACCTCAGACTGGGCCGAAGGTTTACCTTCCAACAAGACAATGACCCTAAGCACACAGCTAAAATAACGAAGGAGTGGCTTCACAACAACTCCGTGACTGTTCTTGAATGGCCGAGCCAGAGCCCTGACTTAAACCCAATTGAGCATCTCTGGAGAGACCTAAAAATGGCTGTCCACCAACGTTTACCATCCAACCTGACAGAACTGGAGAGGATCTGCAAGGAGGAATGGCAGAGGATCCTCAAATCCAGGTGTGAAAAAATTGTTGCATCTTTCCCAAAAAGACTCATGGCTGTATTAGATCAAAAGGGTGCTTCTACTAAATACTGAGCAAAGGGTCTGAATACTTGGGACCATGTGATATTTCAGTTTTTCTTTTTTAATAAATCTGCAAAAACGTCAAAAATTCTGTATTTTTCTGTCAATATGGGGTGCTGTGTGTACATTAATGAGGAAAAAAATGAACTTAAATGTTTTTAACAAATGGCTGCAATATACCAAAGAGTGAAAAATTTAAGGGGGTCTGAATACTTTCCGTCCCCACTGTATATATACAGTATTTCACATAAGTGAGTACACCCCTCACATTTTTGTAAATATTTTACTTTATCTTTTCATTAGACAACAATGAAGAAATTACACTTTGCTACAATGTAAAGTAGTGATTGTACAGCTTGTATGACAGTGTAAATTTGCTGTCCCCTCAAAATAACATACATTCATTAATGTCTAAACCGCTGGCAACAAAAGTGAGTACACCCATGAGTAAAAATGTCCAAATTGGGCCCAATTAGCCATTTTCCCTCCCCAGTGTCATGTGGCTCGTTGGTGTTACAAGGTCTCAGGTGTGAATGGAGAGCAGGTGTGTTAAATTTGGTATTCTCGCTCTCTCTCTCTCATACTGGTCACTGGAAGTTCAACATGGCACCTCATGGCAAAGAACTCTGAGGATCTGAAAAAAAGAATTGTTGCTCTACATAAAGATGGCCTAGGCTATAAGAATATTGCCAAGACCCTGAAACTGAGCTGCAGCACGGTGGCCAAGACCATGCAGCGGTTTAACAGGACAGGTTGCACTCAGAACAGGCCTTGCCATGGTCGACCAAAGAAGTTGAGTGCTCATATCCAGAGGTGATCTTTGGAAAATAGACGTATGAGTGCTGCCAGCACTGCTGCAGAGTTTGAAGGGGTGGGGGGGTTAGATTGTCAGTGCTCAGACCATACGCCGCACACTGCATCAAAGTGGTCTGCATGGCTGTTGTCCAAGAAGGAGGCCTCTTCTAAAGATGATGCACAAGCAAGCCTGTGAACAGTTTGCTGAAGACAAGCAGACTAAGAACATGGATAAACATATTTGGTTCAGATGGTGTCATGGGTGTGTGGCGGCAACCAGGTGAGGAGTACAAAGACAAGTGTGTCTTGCCTACAGTCAAGCATGGTGGTGGGAGTGTCAGGGTCTGGGGCTGCATAAGTGCTGCCAGCACTGGGGAACTACAGTTCATTGAGGTAACCATGAATGCCAACTTGTACTGTGACATATTGAAGCAGAGCATGATCCCCTCCTTCGGAGACTGGGCCACGGGGCAGTATTCCAACATAACGACCCCAAACACACCTCCAAGATGACCACTGCCTTGCTAAAGAAGCTGAGGGTAAAGGTGATGGACTGGCCAAGCATGTCTCCAGACTTAAATCCTATTGAGCATCTGTGGGGTATCCTCAAATTGGAGGTGGAGGAGTGCAAGGTCTCTAACATCCACCAGCTCCGTGATGTCGTCATGGAGGAGTGGAAGAGGAATCTAGTGGCAACCTGTGAAGCTCTGGTGTACTCCATGCCCAAGAGTGATAATGTAATGCTGGAAAATAATGGTGGCCACACAAAATATTGACACTTTGGGCCCATATTGGACATTTTCACTTAGGGGTGTGCTCACTTTTGTCGCCAGCGGTTTAGACATTAATGGCTGTGTGTTGAGTTATTTTGAGGGGACAGCAACTTTACACTGTCATACAAGCTGTGCACTCACTACTTTACATTGTAGCAAAGTGTAATTTCTTCAGTCACATGAAAAGATATAAACAGCTACACCTTATCCCAGTGTTTCTCAACTCCAGTCCTCAAGGCGCACCAACAGGTCATGTTTTCAGGCTTTCCCTCAGATGAAATGGCTGTGGTAATTACTAAGGCAGTGATACTGATTAAATCAACTGTGCAAAATAATGGTAAGCCTGAAAACATGACCTGTTGGGGCGCCTTGAGGACTGGAGTTGAGAAACACTGCTTTATCTCTCCGCTGCCCTGTCACATGACCAATGTCAATGCACTGGTCACATGGTCTAGGTAAAGTCAAATGATTACTGTTCGATCCGCCTCTTCTGCTGACTGTGTAAATATTACAATAAATGCAAACTGAAAACTACAGCAAACCCCCATATTTTTAAACACATTGCTGTCCTATAAATAAACCAAAATGCCGTCTCTAATAGTAACCTAACAGCAGCAACAGACTGCTGGTTTTTATATTTTATCTTCAATTTTCAGACATTTCTGTTGACTGGGGGTATCAATCAGAATCTAGAAGCACATCAAATATTTAAAGGTTTCTTTTATAACAATGTAACTTTATGTGTGAATGCAGGCATCACTAAAGTCTGCTTTCCTCCTTCCCTCAGTCTCCTCATGACCTTGGCATAATTCTTGCTGATGGCATCTCCTATTTATTTATTTTGTCCCTCTCCTCTGGTTGCCTCTCCGTCATCGTTCATCATGATTATTGTTGAATTTTTTACTTGTCATTACTCACTATAAATCATTGATTGTCGCCTTTCCCCTTTGTCACACGTACTCACAGAGAAGCCCTTTGCCTTGGAAATGATCTGTGCTTTGGTCCTCCATTCATCCATTATAAGGGCTGTCTGCTGCACAAGTCGATCCTTTGTTAGCTATAGGTCCTTTATCATTTCTCCAATCAACATCTGACACTTGGATCTAATCAGGTCCCCTGCCAATCTCACATATTTTTTCCCCCTATTCCCCTGGAGTTCATATTTCAGACAAGGTAGTGTTTAGGGTGTTTTTACCAAAATAAAGTATAATTGTCACTGTACTAAATTCAGATATGTATGAAATGTCCCTAATAGGCATATTAGTAGACCTAATAGACCTCAAAACTTTGAGGACTTTTACATACATCTGTTACTTTGCAAATAGACTCTTATGCCCCGTACACACGGTCGGACTTTGTTCGGACATTCCGACAACAAAATCCTAGGATTTTTTCCGAAGGATGTTGGCTCAAACTTGTCTTGCATACACACGGTCACACAAAGTTGTCGGAAAATCCGATCGTTCTAAAAGCGGTGACATAAAACACGTACGTCGGGACTATAAACGGGGCAGTGGCCAATAGCTTTCATCTCTTTATTTATTCTGAGCATGCGTGGCACTTTGTCCGTCGGATTTGTGTACACACGATCGGAATTTCCGACAATGGATTTTGTTGTCAGAAAATTTTATATCCTGCTCTCAAACTTTGTGTGTCGGAAAATCCGATGGAAAATGTGTGATGGAGCCTACACACAGTCGGAATTTCCGACAACAAGATCCTATCACACATTTTCCGTCGGAAAATCCGACCGTGTGTACGGGGCATTAGGTTCCCTAAGGGCCCTAAACCAGAGTATGCACCATATGCAAGTTAAGTAACACTCCCTTCCTGTCCCTGAATCTCCAAATGCAGTGCACTTCCCTCAACGGATAAAACTGCATGGAGGGTGCTTTTTTTAGTGTTGCAAAAAATCACAGATGGCCCTTATTTGGTTGTTTAGTTGAAAAGTGTCAGAAAACAGTGCTTTCCTATGTTCTTGCTGGCTGCTTTGAACTTGTATGTCTATTTTTTATATGAGAATAGCTCAGAGTGTTATATGTATTTGAAACTTTTACGAAGCTCACTTTAAATATATATCAATTCTTATTTACCTGTTCTTGGTAGAATACAAATGCAACAGCTGCTGCAATAAACACTCTTAAGAGTCATAAATTCTCACATACACAAACAGCACTAAAAAATATCTTAAACCATACCCAATCTAAATCTTAAATATTTAAAAAACCTCCCTCTCCTGCAAACAATATACCACCAACTTATAATAGTGCAATAAATTTGACATAAGCATTTCAAAATCAATTGTAAATTGTCCAGTGCTCAATCAATTACCTTATTTATCGGCGTATAACACGCACTTTTTTCCCATTAAAATCAGGGGAAAATCGGTGCGTGTTATATGCCGATCCCCCGCCGCTTGCGAGCCTCTCGGCGGCTTTCGGCCACTCTCTGCCGTTCCCGGCGGCTTTCGGCCACTCTCGGCTGTTCTCGGCGGCTTTCGGTCACTCTCGGCGGCTCTCGCAGTCCACTGAAAGCCACCAAGGACAGCCGAAAGCCGCTGAGAGCGGCTGAGCGCCGCCGAGATATACAGGACATCCGGCGGCGCCATTTTAGAATGGCAAGGTACTGACAGTGTACAGACTGTCTGCAAATGACACAGGGGCAAGGCTGCAATTGACATTGACAAATATGCAATGATGGACATTGACAAGGCTGCAATAATGGACACTAACAAGGCTGCAATGATAGATAAGGCTGCAGATGGACACTGACAAGGCTGCAAGGCTGCAGATGGACACTGACAAGACTGCATTGATGGGCATTTAAATGTAAGTTTTTTTTTCCTTAAACTTCCCTCCTAAAAGTTTTTTTTCCTCAAAATTCCCTCCTAAACTTGGGGTGCGTGTTATACGCCGGTGCGTGTTATACGCCGATAAATACGGTAATCCACAAAGTGTCCCATGTTTATTCAAAAAGTGACCAGTGCTGTATTCCTTCCACATTAGCAAAAGTATTTTAGCAATCCACTCTGTTTTAGATCCTTATGAGTGTTAGTAAACCACTCTGTGCTTCACAACACTCCATGCTACTTATGTGTCTCTACGTCCGACACATCGTGTGCCACCTCTAAACACTTATTCTCTATTATGATCCAGATTTTACATTATATAATTCCTAGCAGTATGTCCTTTGTTTTGAAAATGTCAAATATGTAAAGCAGAAAATATATATATATATATATATATATATATATATATATATATATATATATATATATATATATACACACACACAGTATAAGTATATGTGTATATACCCTGGCTGAATTTATGATTTCTTGGCCATTTTTCAGAAAATATGAATGATAACACAAAAACTTTTCTTTCGCTCATGGTTAGTGTTTGGCTGAAACCATTTTTTACCAATCAACTGTGTTTACTCTTTTTAAATCTTAATGGCAACAGAAACTACCCAAATGACCCTAATCAAAAGTTTACATCCCCCAGTTTCTTAATACCGTGTATTGCCCCCTTTAACATCAATGACAGCTTGAAGTCTTTTGTAATATTTGTGGATGAGGCTCTTAATCTTCTCAGATGGTAAAGCTGCCCATTCCTCCTGGCAAAAAGCCTCCAGTTCCTGTAAATTCTTGGGCTGTCTTGCATGAACTCCACGTTTTGAGATCTCCCCAGAATGGCTCAATGATATTGAGGTCAGGAGTGAGATTGCCACTCCAGAACCTTCACTTTATTCTGTTGTAGCCAATGACAGATTGACTTGGCCTTGTGTTTTGGATCATTGTCATGTTGGAATGTCCAAGTACGTCCCATGCGCAGCTTCCTGGCTGATGAATGCAAATGTTCCTCCAGTATTTTTTGATAACATACTGCATTCATATTGCCAACAATTTTGACCAAATTTCCCGTGCCTTTGTAGCTCACACATCCCCAAAACATCAGCGATCCACCTCCGTACCTTTCATCATAGGCCTTGTTGACTCCTCTCCAATTGTAGCATTTATGGTTGTGTCCAAAAGCTCAATTTTGGTCTCATCACTCCAAATGACTTTGTGCCAGAAGGTTTGAGGCTTGTCTCTGTGCTGTTTGGTGTATTGTAAGCGGGATACTTTGTGGCATTTGCGTAGTAATGGCTTTCTTCTGGCGACTCAACCATGCATCCCATCTTTCTTTAAGTGCCTACTTATTGTGCACCTTGAAACAGCCACATTACGTTTTCAGAGAGTCCTGTATTTCACCTGAAGTTATTTGTGGGTTTTTCTTTGCATCCTGAACAATTTATCTAGCAGTTGTGGCTGAAATTTTAGTTGGTCTACCTGACTGTGGTTTGGTTTCAACAGAACCCCTCATTTTCCACTTCTTGATTAGAGTTTGAACACTGCTGATTGGCATTCTCAATTCCTTGGATATCTTTGTATATCTTTTTCCTGTTTTATACAGTTCACCTACCTTTTCCCACAGATCCTTTGACAATTCTCTTGTTTTCCCCATGACTCAAAATCCAGAAATGTCAGTGCAGCACTGGATGAAAGATACAAGGGTCTGTCAGGAGTCCAGAAACGCATTGACCTTTTATACACACACACTAATTACAAGCAAACAGATCACAGGCGAGGATGGTTACCTTCAATAGCCATTCAAGCCCCCTTGTGTTAACTTGTGTGCATGTTATCAGGAAAAAATCACCAGGGTATGTCAACTTTTGATCAGGGTCATTTGGGTAGTATCTGAGTGAAAGACCAACCATGAGAGAAAAATGTTTTTGTGTTAGCATTCATATTCTCTGAAAAGTGGCCAAGAAATCATACATTCTGCCAGGGTATGTACACTTATGAGCACAACTGTGTGTGTGTGTGTGTGTATATATATATATATAGATATATCTATATATAGATATATCTATATATATATATATATATAACATTTTACCAAGTTCTGCCTACCCTGTTCACAGTCCAAGACTGTACCTGTTATCCCCCGTAATCCAACACCACTAGCCACCTTCAGGCAGAATTAAACTCATGAGTCCTATGAGCCCAGCCTGTCATTTACACCCCCTGTTGGGCTTGTCATCACATATACTGTGCTCAAAATAGTCCTGGACTGAGATGCACTCATACATCATTATCTGAGCACTGTATGGTCCAGGAAGAATGACTGCTCTACTGACTAAAGCCAACCACTAGGTTGTACAAAAATAAATGAGCTGACCCCCCCCCCCCCCCCTCCCCATCCACACGTTCCATGTGGATGAGGGAATTCTTTCCACTGAGCTATTATATTCTGACAGTGGGGAAAACATCCCTGCCTTCAGAATACAATGATCAGTGTTGCCGACACTGATCGTTCAGCAAAAACCTGACAGATTGGTTGTAGACATGTTGATTTATAGATCAACTTGTGTACAGCCAACCTGCCCATACATGGATGGAAATTTGGCCAGTCCCTAATGGACCAGCCAAATTCCAATCAATATGGCTGGCTTAAAAAAAGAGGAAGCTTTTTTTAAGAATGGGGTTCCAGGAAGGGGATGGGAGGAAGTTGAAAAGGGAAAAACTCCATGCTGGAATTTCACTTTAATCTACTTTAGGCTTCACTAAGCTGCTACTACTTGATACCCCAGTGCTGACTGAAATGTGAAATGGGTTTATAACCAATGGTCTGGAGTTTGTCTAAATAGTAATCCATTACTATCATAGTAGAGGTAACTGTAGTCTTTTACTTCAGCTAGTCTTAGTATGTTCCCAGGAGGTAGATAGGATCAGTCCATTCAATAGTATATTTCAGTTATAGGCAGAGCCTTGACTTTCCCCTCAGACCTACAGTAATTATCGAGACTTGCTAGTAGTGAAAGTTGCCATACCTCCTTCCCCTACAGGGCCTATAAAGCAGGCTATAGGAGCAAGGGTCTCCACAATTAAGGGCCTGAAAAAATTCATCTGCTACTATATACATGTAAGTGCACTATTATGTGATGGTTAGTGTTAACTAATATGTATTTTCCATAGTTACAGGCTGGACTCACAATTATCTATAAATGTGTGCTTTTTCAAACGGAAAAGTGGGGCTAGCTGATTCCCTGGATGAATCCTTTCTCATAAATGAATGGGAAGGATATGTAAAATGTTATATATATGGGACTTACTGGGCATAATTTGGGTTTATTTAACAATTGCAAAATAATTCCTTCTTTAAGCTATAATAGTATGCGACACGCGGAGTGTCGTGGATTAGCAAATTGGCATGCTAGTTACGCAGCTATGCTTTCAAAAATAGAGGTGTTATTTCCACACTATTTGTTTCCCCTTAAGGACAGGCCTATAGGAAAAGCTTCGACTAAATAGGATGCGTCTCTTTTATTGTGTGATAATGCTGCATAATTTGTCCTACATGCAGGCTTCTAGGGAATAAAGTTTAACGAAGAAAAAAAAAAAGTGTTAGACCAATCTTTGTGACAGGGTGATGCTTCCTTTGAGAGTAAGGTTCACATCCTATTCTGTCTTCCCTCTTCAAGAAGCCTAGTATATAGGCAGCTGAGAGACTCTTAAGATGGAACATTCCCTAATCAGCTTTATCATTCACATCTGAATTTATCTTATTTGAGCGAAAATGCCGATATATTAGCAAGCAAGCATGGTACGCAAGGTGACCCTAGCAACTTAATGACATAATCCATTATCCTTAATGAAGTCAATATCTTGTCTTTTAGCTGTCAGTCTGGTGGGGCGATTAATTGCAGTGTCATTAAAGTTAGCTCTCTTTTCATTTGAGCTTGACAAGTCGCATAAAACTAATGTTCTTACTTATCAGGCTTTGGAATAGAATGGAGGGGAAGGAGCGCAGCTGGGGGGGACTGCAACAGACAACACTGTCTGTCCTTTCCAGCATTCCACCCGGGAAAATAAGTAAGAACGCAGGATATATTACAGTGTTGACATATTTTTGTTATACAAGGAAAATGTCAAAATCTGTAGCTCTATATTCCTTTTGTTTAAAATAGAGAATAAGATCATGTGCTTTCTACCTAAATTGTTACCTGATATCACTACATTTTATATCCTGAGCTTATTCCACACATTTTTATTTTTATTTACATGCATGTAAGTTGTTTAGTAATGTACATTTTGTATTAATGTAAATGGGATTTGGTAGGTGTAATTCTACAAACATTCAGCAAATGTAGAGAGCAGTGGGTACAATCTCACCTCTTACTCCATCATCGTGACACTGTAAAGAGAATCAGTCACTATTGGGAATATGCAAGTAACATAAAGTGGATGGCAAGTAAAGATAATAAAGATAGTCAAGGGTCAGGGATTAATGGCCATATCCAGCAAGCATTTTTTAAATAAACTTTCCAGTATTATTATAACTAGTACTTTAATGTGGTCACATGACCACCAACACCTTGATCCATTTTTTTCCACTTCGGGTAGTAGGCAGATTCTACTGGGGGGTGATAGCACAGCAGGCAGTGTTAGCATTGGCAACACTTGGAGGTTTCTGAGCGCAGGTGCAATGATACTATTCATTCACCTGAATGTGGAGACACATTGGAGGGTTGAAAACAGAACTTCTATTTTAGCGGTGCTGTGTTTTTGTTTATAGCCCTTCACTGGAACTAAGGAATTATTACATGCACCAGTAATCACAGGTGAAAACTTGAAATTGGAGGAGAACTTTACAATAATAATGTAAACCACAAAAGGATAATCCATTTGTGGAATGATTGATTTTGGGTGGAATTACACCTTGTATCATACATCCGTAGCTTTACTTATCAAGGACATGGATTTGCTCCTTAAAAGATGTCAGCTGGCTGCTAACTGTTTTTTTTTTAGGTCCAGTATGAAGAGAACAACTATTCAGTGGTTTTAAGAGAATCGCTTGGACTAAAGTAGGTACAAAAAAGAGAAGGCTTGCCAAATTGTTGGCTTTTTCTTTTTTGCATTTTGTTTCTTTACTGTAAAAGTGTTTTAAACATTCATAAATAGAATAAAATATTAAAAATAATAAAACTGGAGAAGGCCCCAAACTAAGTTCTACATTTCTAGTAACATCACAGCAGTAGTTTACAAGTAACCTAAATCCTACTACAATCTATACCCTGTGCCTTTAATATTCGAAACTATTTTTCTTTTTAAAAGAATAGCAAATTAGCATGTAAAATAAAAAAAATACATAGCCAACAATTTTAAGACTGGCTAAATTTGGCATATGCAGATGGGCAAACTCTTTTATGTTCTATATGATTTTTGCAAATGAACATACCTGAGCTTTACTTGCAATAACTAGATAGAATCTTGGTAAACAAGTACTAATGACCATTCATTAGGATCACAAACTATGTAAGAGTCATAGACATCTTCAAACATACATAGACATGTTCGCGTTTTTTTTTTTCCAAAAAAGTAATGTTTGGAAATACAGTAAGTTTAGCTGTAATTAAAACATAAAATGTCAGTAACAGTCAACATCAGTGGAATGGAATGACTCTGTGTATTTGTTCAAGGTGATAGAAGGTCTGCATGTGTATGACAGGAATAAATACATGAATACATATAGTATACAATACCTGCAAATAAAGTCAGGAAATTCCATAATTCTAACAGTTTGGACTTACTGGGGTGCCTTCTATGCTGCGTCATTGTTTTATATTTTATATTTTATGGCTGTTGATTTGTGCCAGTAAATCGAGTTGCATGAAGCAGTTCTGTGAGTAGTCCCTGCAGACAATGCTGTTCAAGGCCCAGGCTAGCAATACTGCATTACAAGCATCACTCCCTGCCTTCCCCCCATCTCTAGGCTCCAAGTCAGGGTGGCTGTAATTTACAGTGTGTTATCTTTGTCTATAGCCAGCAAGCTGATATGAAGTAAATCAAGGTACGAGTAATGAAAGACTGAAAATTTATTCCTTGGAGCACACTTTAAAGTGTAGTATCTGTTATAGTGGCACTGCCTGAAGATTCTGAAATGAGACTCAGCTGACACGCCATAAAGAACCTCTGAGGCTCATGTTAATGCTGTTTGTCTGGGGTTAGTAATTGGGTTCTACTGATGAGTTGTGTGAAGACAAAGTGAGAAGCCAAGCACGGATTGTAAATCTTACATTGTTGGAACAAGAAGCAATCCTAACAAATATTGATCCTTGCTTTTGGCTGCAGGCAAAGAGAAGGGAAGGAAAGAGAAGGCAAAGTCCTGCTGAGGAGCTGTGGTTTCAATTGCACCAATTACCTTTAGTGAAAGTGACACTCGTTGTGGGACATCACCAATCTCTTAAAGCGCGTATTATCCATGATTAGGCTTTTTTAGAAATTGCCCCACGGAAGCATAGGCAGCTGGTGCGGTGTCTCAATTATTGCTTTCAGCCAAAGCTAGAAATAAGATAGCATAGCAGTTGTTTGAAAGCAGTCCGAAAAAGCTGTTTTTCCTTAGTTTACTGTATTTCTTTTTACATTAACTAGTAAGGATGATAGTCATGGCCCATCAATAAAGATCAAGTAACAGTCATTTTGAAAAAGCTCATCCCCTAAAAGTAAGGCAGTTAGCCATTCCAGGGACCTCAGCCTAGAAAGGCTATCTTTGCATAGAAAAATAAAACTGAGAGTGGTATGGCTATTATGTTTATGCTTACAACTCCTATTATTCCTAAAATGACAGGCCAACTTTAGTGATGCCGCTGGCACAACTGGCTCTAGCTGTGGCAACATTATAGCAGCCCTATTGTTATTGTTTAGTGTATTGTGCAATATATTTGATAATATTTTAAAGCTTGTTAAGTGAATTAAATTTACTCTCCCACCTCTTTTTTCCATTATACTTTAAAGCTGAACTCCTGGAAAAGCATATATTGACTAAGAGGCATTGTATTCTTACATGAATCTTAGGGCTCATTTACACTTGCTTCGGCTTCAACACACATTAACCGCTAGTTTACACTTGCTTCAAAACAAGGCTTCGGACACACTTTGTTAAAGCTCTCTGAAGGCTAGTCAAAGCTCCTGTCACTAAATGAAATGGTTAGCTTACAGTCCTGTTCACACCTTGCTTTTGCTTTGCTTTGCTTCGGCTTCGCTTCAGAAATTTTACCCCACGTAACTTTAGTGGTGCTTCAAAGCGTCTTCAAAGCCTCCATACAAGTCTATGGCAAAGCTTGCTCGAAGCCCCACCAAAGGCTCATCGAAGCCCCATCGAAGCTCCACCAAAGCCTCATTAAAGCCCCACCGAAGTCTCACTGAAACCTCATCGAAGCACTAAGCAAAAGCAAGGTTTAAACAGGACTGTAATCTAATCATTTTATTTAGTGACAGGAGCTTTGACTGGCATTCAGAGAGCTTTAAAAAAACCATGTCTGAAGCCATGTTTTGAAGCCAGTGTAAACTAGCCCTAAGTGTGTATTTCAGTGCAGTAACCCAGTGGGAAACATTACCTCTGGGCAGGAGATTCCTGTAGTAAAGACCAGTCACTGCTTCTCTTGTGCTCGGCGACTGGTCTTGTATTCACCGCCCTCCTCTAATTGTTTGCAGGCAGACTGTAGTTGGTGGACCTCCTGCTCTTTCCACAGGCTATGTACAGCACAGTGATGATGCCACTGCTACTTTTACAAGGTAATGTCTGGGTTTGCAAAGGCATTTGGTGCACACAAAGTGAATTTATATTCTTTGTGGCTATTAAGGAATATGTTTAAATGCTAGTTACCGTATGTAAAATCCGTATGAGTCTCCTGGCCCCCTTTAACGTAGTATGCTCCCACACACATCCAGATGTAGCACAGATGTGCTCTCCTTGGCCCAGCCCTCTGCTGTAATCCCTATTTTGCCCATGTTCTGCAGACAACAGGTTCTGTAGAGTTGCAAGCGAGCATTTACTTAGCACATCTCAGTATAAACTGTTGTCACATTTACGTCCTACAGCAAAAGTGTCTGACCTAAAAACAAATGAAAGCCCTGCATGGCAAAGAGCAGGGCAGTGGGTAACAAGTCAGTGCTGCATCTGAAGTCTGTGTGGGGACACAATAAAGGAGGGTGGAGGAGCCCATATAAGTTTTTGTTTTTTGTTTTTTTAAATGTAACTTGTAAAGGTGTACTGATGTGTCCCTATACATCCCTTTACTGTTGATTAATATTGGTTGTTGTATGTTTTTTTTATTTCAATCTGACTTATTAAAGCACTTACATAGATACAAACATATAGGTAGTACGGAGTTTGAAAAGTGATACAGGATCTCCAAGGAAGCATTGATATTGGACGTAATCACATTTTCCTGTTTACCAAGGTTTATGAGGTTTAATGTAGAAAAGTGAAAAATAATACATTTGGGTAGCAAAAATATGAATGCAATCTACTCATTGGGGGGGGGGGGGAGAACCTCTGGTGGAATCTAGGATGGAAAAGGGCCTGGGGGTCCTAGTAGATGACAGGCTCAGCAATGGCATGCAATGCCAAGCTGCTGCAAGCAAATCAAACAGAATATTGGCACGCATTAAAAAGGGGATTAACTCCAGAGATAAAACGATAATTTTCCCACTCTACAAGACTCTGGTCCGGCCACACCTAGAGTATGCTGCCCAGTTTTGGGCACCAGTCCTCGGAAAAGATGTGCTGGAACTGGAAAGAGTCCAGAGAAGAGCAACAAAACTAATAAAGGGACTGGAGGATATTAGTTATGAGGAAACGTTACGAGCACTGAACTGATTTCAGTGTACAAATACCATACTAGTGACCCTACAATAGGGATGAAACTTTTCCACGAAAGGGAATTTAATAAGACATGCAGCCATTCACTAAAATTAGAAGAAAAGCGGTTTAACCTTAAACTGCATAGAGGCTTCTTTACTGTAAGAGCGGTAAGGATATGGAATTCTCTTCCACAGGCAGTTGTTTCAGCAGAGAGCATTGATAATTTAAAAAAACTATTAGATAAGCACCTGAACGACCGCAACATACAGGAATATACAATGTAATACTAACATAAAATCACACACATAGGTTGAACTTAATGGACTTATGTCTTTTTTCAACCTCGTCTACTATGTAACCATTACCATTTTGGTAACATAATTATTAATGTGAAATGTATATTGCTTGCTAAAGAACATTATTTTTTATCAAGTTGTTATGGATAAAGTTCCGCTTTAAGGAGATTCAACCTCTCTCTCTCTATTTGTCCTGTTTATCATTGTCATTGAAAGTGAAAGTAAAAGAAAATCCCAAATTTTGGTATGTCCCCAGAAATGTAATAGAGGGGAAATCTTCCAACTAGCTCTGGTGACCTGGGAGTCCTCAAGGGATTCCCCTAATTTTCAGGGATTCCCTCTCACTTCCTCTTTGGCTATCGTACAGGAAATGACGGGAAATCTCCGAAATGAGACACAGATGGGGAAAAAATCTGATGGGTTATAACCTTTCCTTATGTTGCGTACACACGAGCTGAATGTCCGACGGAAAAAGTCGGAAAAAAGATGGAAGCTTTTCATCGTCTATTCCGATCATGTGTATGCCTCAGCGGACTTTTTTTTTTTTTAAATTCCGACGGACCTAGAAATGGAACATGTTCTAAATATTTCCGACGGAACCAATTCCTATCGGGAAACCCGCTCGTCTGTATGCTGTTCCGACGGACCAAAAACGACGCATGCTCTGAAGCAAGTACGAGACAGAAGGTATTGGCTACTGGCTATTGCACTTCCTTTCTCTAGTCCCATCGTACGTGTTGTACGTCACCACGTTCTGGACGGTCGGACTTTGGTGTGACCGTGTCACGTTGGAGAAACCTTCGGAGTTTATTCCGACAGCAAAACCGTTCGTGTATACAGAGCATTACCCTATACAAAATGTTGTCAGACTGTCTCTAGAAACTGTCCAACATACTGTGTGTGTATATATATATATATATATATATACAGTATCTAACAAAAGTGAGTACACCCCTCACATTTTTGTAAATATTTTATTATATCTTTTCATGTGACAACACTGAAGAAATTACACTTTGCTACAATGTAAAGTAGTGAATGTACAGCTTGTATAACATTGTAAATTTGCTGTCCCCTCAAAATAACTCAACACACAGCCATTAATGTCTGAACCGCTGACAACAAAAGTGAGTACACCCCTAAGTGAAAATGTCCAAATTGGGCCCAATTAGCCATTTCCCTCCCCATTGTCATGTGACTCGTTAGTCTTACAAGGTCTCAGGTGTGATTGGAGAGCAGGTGTGTTAAATGTGGTGTTATCGCTCTCACTCTCTCATACTGGTCACTGGAAGTTCAACATGGCACCTCATGGCAAAGAACTCTCTGAAGATCTGAAAAAAAGAATTGTTGCTCTACATAAAGATGGCCTAGGCTATAAGAAGAGTGCCAAGACCCTGAAGCTGAACTGTAGCATGGTGGCCAAGACCATACGGCGGTATAACAGGACAGGTTCCAGTCAGAACAGGCCTTGCCATGGTCGACCAAAGAAGTTGAGTGCATGTGCTCAGCCTCATATCCAGAGGATGTCTTTGGGAAAGAGACATAGGAGTGCTGCCAGCATTGCTGCAGAGATCGAAGGGGTGGGGGGTTAGCCTGTCAGAGCTCAGACCATACACCGCACACTGCATCAAGTTGGTCTGCATGGCTGTCATCCCAGAACAAAGCCTCTTCTAATGATGATGCACAAAAAAAGCCTGCAGTTTGCTGAAGACAAGCAGAATAAGGACATGGATTACTGGAACCGTGTTCTGTGGTCTGATGTGTGTGGCAGCAACCAGGTGAGGAGTACAAAGACAAGTGTATCTTGCCTATAGTCAAGCATGGTGGTGGGAGTGTCATGGTCTGGGGCTGCCTGAGTGCTTCCGGCACTGGGGAGCTACAGTTCATTGAGGGAACCATGAATGCCAAAATGTACTGTGACATACTGAAGCAAAGCATGACCCCCTCCCTTCAGACTGTGCCACAGGGCAGTATTCCAACATAACAACCCCAAACACACCTCCATGATGAACAGTACCTTGCTAAAGAAGCTGAGGGTAAAAGCAATGGACTGGCCAAGCATATCTCCAGACCTAAACCCTATTGAGCATCTGTGGGGCATCCTCAAACAGAAGGTGGAGGAGCGCAAGGTCTCTAGCATCCACCAGCTCTGTGATGTCATCATGGAGGAATGGAAGAAGACTCCAGTGGCAACCTGTGAAGCTCTGGTGAACTCCATGCCCAAAAGGGTTAAGGCAGTGCTGGAAAATAATGGTGTCCACACAAAATATTGACACTTTGGGCACAATTTAGACATTTTCACTTGGGGTGTACTCACTTTTGTTGCCAGCAGTTTAGACATTAATGGCTGTGTGTTGAGTTATTTTGAGGGGACCACAAATTTACATTGTTATACAAGCTATACACTCACTACATTACATTGTAGCAAAGTGTAATTTCTTCAGTGTTGTCACATGAAAATATAATAAAATATTTACAGAAATGTAAGGGGTGTACTCACTTTTGTGAGATACTGTGTGTGTCACCTGCCTGATGAAGGGGTCCTGCATTACATTTTTGGACCCAATTTTGGAGATCCTGGTGTGCTGGTGACACTTCCTTCTCATGATTGCAGTCGGTTCCAGCCGTTGGTCATTTTCAGCACCCAATTTAAGGTACAGCCGTTTGTGCATCAACATGTGCATTGGGAGCATTGCATTGAGGGTTTTCCTTAGTGTGCACCACTGCTGAATTCCTGCTGAAGTTTCAGTGGGTTTTCTCTTCTCTTGTTATAAAGTCAGAGTGAACTAGAGTGAGCACAAACCCTGAAATCACTGGATATGTGAGTCAAGGAGCCATGGGGTTGCAAATCTATTTAAACGGAGGTGTTAATAATTTTAGGGAAACACTGAGCTGAGTTTTGTATCTTCACTCAACTACCTGTAATTGTTTAATATTTTTCTTAGTCTATTATCAAGAAAAAGACTGTATTATGTTCTGATTTCTTGCTTTAGGCGGCAATATACTGCTTAAACATCAACTGATTTTTCTGAAGAGCTGATGAATGAAACAGTTTGAACATGTTCATTACTATTTAGAATACAAAGTACAATGCAATAGTGACCTTATTTAGGCAGGATACTGACTTCTTCAAAATATAGGGTACATCTGTTTTAGAGATGTTTTTTGTGATATTTTTTACAATATTTACCTATGTTAATCTAATTTTGAATAAATACTATATATAATAGATTACGTCCTCGATTTGGCAACTCAGATTTCAGTTCCTAATTATGAAGGTTTTGTATATACTCTGACATATTCCTCCCAACGCTTTCAGTTGTTTAAGGTTATTGCTACATACTATCTGAATTCAATTTCTATAGCTGTGATTTTACCTGTCCAGTAGATATGTTTTCTGTGCTGAAGTGGTTAAATGTCCCTGTAGCAGATAGGAATTTGCTTGTCAGAGCTGGTGGCATCTGCTTTGATTTACTTTCACGGGGATGAGGCCAGTGTCTGCAGAATGATATAGCCTTGCAGGATATGGGGGAATTTGTTACCGTTTGCTTTGACAGGAAGATAATTGCTGATGGTTAACAGAGAAGAGTCAATGCCATTGGTCCAGTGACAGCACCTGGGAAGAATGTTGAGTCAGCAGCCAGGAACAGAAGTGACCTCAGGCCTCCAGGCACAAAGTACCCTATGAAAGCATTGCAGTAAAGCTGACAACATTAAAGGGCTCCTTTAAAGTGTCAGCCAATCTTTAGGATCAGCACATACTCATTCATTTGTCACTCAGTACGTACCATATTAGCATAGAGTAATTATTTAGCTTCTGACCGAAGTGCTATAATCCTCAAATATACTGTATGCTCACCAATAAATGAGTCTAAAAGTGGGGGATTTACAGTCCCACTGGGCTGGTGCTATAACAAAGACAAAAATACAGCAGATTTTGCAGAAAAATGGAAAGATAGATATTAGAAGTTTGGAGGCACAGGACTTATGGATCATGAAGAGCTTAAGCAAGCTTCTGCCTTCCAGATGTATCTTGGGAAACAGATTGTCATCCAGTTTCCTCTTTCTTAGCTTCACAGAATGCATGCAAATTCTAAAGCTAGTACAGTTACCTTTTCTGGTCACTTGTACATACAATTGTACAGATAAGCCAGAGGGCTTTTTTTAGGCCTCTCAAAAACTTTCAAACTTTGTGGTAAAACTTCCACTATTCAGAGCTTAGTTCCAGGTTAGGTGTTAAACCACACCACAGGTCACACTTATTATCAACAACTTCCACCCAGAGCCCTTATAAGGTACTCGGGTACGTCCTTTTGCTCTTTTGCCACGAGGACTTTCCTACAGGACAGCTGACATGGGGGTTGCTGCATATTCTTCTCTGGGCACACTTACCTCATTTCCACACCCTACCCTGTAAGTATGCCACAGAGGATTACCCCTATAGCAATAGCGGAAACCAGGCACATGGGAATTGTTTCCTAAACCCCCACTTTAGGGGCTTCTACCTAATTAAAACACAGAGTGACACGTTGCTCTCCACAGGTTTCATCTTCAAATCAAAATTCAGCTCTTCCTTTGGCTCAAGATTTGGAACACAATGCCTACCAAATCTTCCACAAAGCCCTCTCCACAATGAAGGGTGCCCTCACTCCTAAGAGTCGGAGGACATCTGTTACAGTTTGTATTCCTCCTCGTCCCAAGGAGTTGTTTTTCCGGTCCCTCTGGAGGACAATTCAAAGGTTTCTACTCCAAATCCCCTTGGGAGTATTCAGCCTATCCCAGATCTAAAATCCCTAAACGTGTACCTTTTGTATACAAGTTTTGCACAGAATCTTCAAGGTCAGTTATTGCCTCTTTGAGACAAGTGGAATACTTAGTATCAGTAGAAATTCAAGATGCTTGCCTCCATATTTCCATTTACGCATCTCATCAGCACTTTCTGTGCTTTGTAGTAGGAGACAAACATTTCCAATTTGTTGCACTGCCACTTGACCTATTCCCTGAACCCAAAGTATTCCCCAAATTGCTTGCACTCCATCTCAGCCTCTTAAGAACTCTTCGTTTCCCTCACAACTATCTGAAAATGTCCAAGGGACTATCCAGATTCTTTAGGTTTTTGAACAGAACAAAAACTGCGCTTTAGGATGCGTGTATAGGGCCAGAAATTAAGGTTGCCGCCTCCCTTACACAAAGTACCTGGTGGGGTACTATGTAGAAGTATAGAAATGAAGGATAGGGTGTATAGGCGCTACCTAAAAAGATATTGTATATTAATCAATATGTTTAAATACTGGGATAGCCAGTAATATAGCACCCCCTACTTATAGTTATAAATCTAAGGGGTATGCAATATATACAAACCTCCTTATTTACAATATGGGTAGTGCCGCCAAATGGGTACTTTACCAATGTGTCATATATTCAATAGATTATGATAAGACCAGGTGTCGCACAGCTTACTGGATCCTACTGCATCTGGGAAAGAGACCAGAAACTGGATTCCATATAGTGCATTTACTAGGAACCATATAGCAATACGGTGATGTATATATATATACTACTATCCTAATCTGATACGTTACATGTAATCATCATAAATTACATTCCTCGAGGAAAAGAGTGGTAGTGGAGAAAAGTGATGAGAGAGAAAGTGTCATGTGAAGAGTGGAAGCAATACCTTCAAGGATTTAAAAGCACAGGATATATCCAGCACAATATCTGGCAGCAAGGTGATCCATCTCCCAATACAGGCGGATTACCCCGCTGGGGGGCTTGGGAAGCTGACTACAACACAAGGATCCATCAGATGGAAGTAATCCAGTGTATTACACCATAAGCGGTATACCCCTGTTGGGGTTCTGGGAGCTGGTGAGTAAGCAACCAAAGGGGGAGCACGAGAGTCACCTGACAAATTATTGCAGCACCAAGTCACCTGTGGGAATCTGCATGAGTCATTTAAGATCAATATATGGGACTGTCATAATATCTGTTGAAAATTTAATTGCTGCTGTCTCCTGTGCTACTGAGTAGTTTTTTGGTCTATGTAATTGTAATTTATGATGATTACATGTAACGTATCAGATTAGGATAGTAGTATATATATATACATCACCGTATTGCTATATGGTTCCTAGTAAATGCACTATATGGAATCCAGTTTCTGGTCTCTTTCCCAGATGCAGTAGGATCCAGTAAGCTGTGCGACACCTGGTCTTATCATAATCTATTGAATATATGACACATTGGTAAAGTACCCATTTGGCGGCACTACCCATATTGTAAATAAGGGGGTTTGTATATATTGCATACCCCTTAGATTTATAACTATAAGTAGGGGGTGCTATATTACTGGCTATCCCAGTATTTAAACATATTGATTAATATACGATATCTTTTTAGGTAGCGCCTATACACCCTATCCTTCATTTCTTTAGGTTTTTGATCAATTTCCATAAATCTTCCCTCCAGCCAGTGTTAATTTTGCCAGCAAATTTTGATTTAGTTTTAGTCTTAAACTTTTGACTAAAATTCCATTTTAGTTTTAGTCCCATTTTAGTCATCTGCAATTGTTTTAGTTGTATTTAGTCGACTAAAAATTCCAGTACATTTTAGTCGTTTAAACTATAATAGGTTTAGTTAAATTGTAATGCATTATTTAAGCATTTCTCTACAATTTCCAAACTCATTATATACACTTCTGGAGTGAAAAATCTAATATGTTGTTTGTTATTTGGGTTTGAATATGCACTACAGACACAGATTTAGTCGTTATATAACGTCTTTAAGGTAAACCAAGTTTCATTACAGGAATGTTGCTTTTTTGACAGAAGTGTAACGTAAAAAAAAATATATGTTATAAAAACTTTGCATGATGATGCCACCATGCAGTGCACATTTACATGAACTTTAACAGTTCAAGAAACTGAACACAACAAAACATTTCAGCAGCTACAGCTGTGGCCAAAAGTTTGGAGAATGGCACAAATATTCATTTTCACAAAGTCTGCTGCCTCAGTTTTTATGATGGCAATTTGCATATACTCCAGAATGTTATAAGGAAGGATCAGATGAATTGCAATTAATTGCAAAGTTCCTCTTTGCCATGAAAATGAACTTAATCCCATAAAAAAACATTTCCACTGCATTTGTGAAACAGGCTCCAGGGCGCCCAAAAAAGTCCAGCAAGCGTCAGGACCATCTCCTACAGTTGATTCAGCTGCTGGATTGGGGCACCACTAGTGCAGAGCTTGCTCAGGAAGGCAGCAGACAGGTGTGAGTGCATCTGCATGTACAGTGACGATGGCCTGGTGTCAAAAAGAGCAGTAAAGAGGCCACTTCACTCCAGGAAAAACATCAGGGACAGACTGATATTCTGCAAAAGTTACAGGGATTGGATTGCTGCAGACGACTGGAGTAAAGTAATTTTCTCTAAAGAAATGCACTTTCTGATTGTTTTGGGCATTAAATAAAAACCTTGTCTGGACAAGAAAAGATGAGCGCTATCATCAGTCCTGTGTCATGCCATCCGGAGACCATTCATGTGTGTGGGTGGGTTACTTCTCAGCCAAGGGAGTGAGCTCATTCACAATTTTGCCTAAGAAGCCAAGAATAAAGAATAGGTAGTAAGTACAAAAACATCCTCCTAGAACAACTTCTCCTAACCATCCATGAACAGTTTAGTGATGAACAATGCCTTTTCCAGCTTAAAGGAGCACCTTACCATAAGGTAAAGCTGGATACACACTATACAATTTTTGTTGTTCTATTTCCTTTAGATTTACCTTCAACCATTTAGTGTGGGGGCCTGCCTGATTGCATACAAATTGAAAATGTTTAGGTTTGATCTCAATTTAATGGTTTTGGTAAATCTACTAGAAAAAATCTGAAGAAAATTGTATAATGTGTATCCAGCTCTAGGCAAAAGTGATAACTAAGTGGCATGGGGAACAAAACATGGACATTTTGGGTCCATGGCCAGGAAACTCCCCAGACCTTAATTCCATTGAGAGGTCAATCCTCAAGAAGCAGGTGAACAAAAAAAAAAAAAAACACAAATTCTATTAGCCTGTATAGTACAGGCTAATAGACCTTTCTTGCTGACCACAGTGGCGGAACTCCAGGGCCCAAGTCTCCATCTATTGTGAGTGAAGCATCTCTCCCTTCCTCTCTTATCTCAACATCCTCTGAGCACACTAATGTAAGGGAGAGCTCTGTGGACTGTAATGTAAAGGGGGACTCTGATGTAAGTGGGGGCTTTGGTGAGCAGAGACCCCCTTACATCAGGATTCCCAGAGCACCCCTTACATCAAAGCTCCCCCTTAGGGCCCTTTCAGATAAGCAGACTCTGCCAAGTGGATCAGCCTGCTCAGCGGGGGATCTCTCTGCTGAGCAGGCAGATGACAGGTCCATGTCCACTCCACTTGTGTAGAGCAGACACGGACACAGCCTGCTGTTCTCTATGGGCCGGTCTGACTGTCATCCAATACACTAGATGGATGATAAATGGATCCTCATCCTGTTTTCATTGAATCGAATGGAGGCAGGTGTAAAAGGACACTTCTGTTTATATCTGCCTCCCCATACAGAACAATGGGTGGTCCAATCGGTTCGCACGTGTAAAAGGGCCCTTACAGTGCAAGTGGAAATTCTGCAGACTTTGAAGTAACAGGGACTCAGGGAACCCTGCTTAAAGAGGAATGTTGGGAACGATGATGTAAGTGGGGGCTCCAGTTATCAGGGACCCCCTTACATCAGAGTTCTCACTGTTCTTCCTTAAATCAAAGTCCCCAGAGTTCTCCCTTATATCAGTGTCTGCACAGTCCCACTCAAGGGACTCTGCAAGTTCAGATGTAAAGGGGAACTATAGATTCAGAAGGGAAACTGCGTATTCAGATGTAAACTGGAACTATGTGGACTCTGTTGCAAGGGGGGACTCTTGTGATTAAATATATACAATTAGAATTGTTATTTAATCACAAAATATATGTATAGTGTATACTACAGAAAATAATTTGCTGTGGGCTGCTAAAGTCTTGGGTTTAGTTTGAAGAAAAGGGGGCAACCCTACCCAAGATGTCAGGAAGGAGTCCTGCTGCAGGACCATAATCAAGGGCCCCACAATGTGAGAAAAGGACCCAAAGTTCATTGGAACGGGCCCCAGTACCAGAGGTCAGGGGGGCCCTTCATGGTTCCTTGCACTGGGTCCCTGAAGGTTCTAGTTACGCCTCTGTGAGATACTGTAAATATCACACTAAAAAGACTACTGGGTCAGGGTCCCGACGTAAGACTGTCCTTTTTGACAGTTACTGATCTATTTTTTTTTTTCATTAGTGTGATATTTACCTCGATTGTCAAATTTGTCAATGCTAAGAGAGAGGAGTTGATAAAAAGTGGTGGTTGTTATTGTTCCACATACTAATGGCATTTATAGCCTGTGCATTTTTCCTATGAATTTAATTGACAACTAAAACTGTTGTTGAATTGTTGATTCTTCCTATCACAATAAGAACAATCCACAAATATTAGGTATGCTTCTTATGTTAGAAATAGTGTTTTATTCTCTATGTATTTCTATTGGTTTCAATTCATTTTAAGGAAAGCACTTTGTGCCAACATGACCCTTGCCCTATTCCGGCGGCCTCTAGAGCGGTCACCTGTGACACCGAATACCCTCTCTGTAAAGGCTTGAGAAGCTGGCATAGCCAGCAGGTCTAATGCAAATGGTTTTAACTGGTGATAAAAAGTGTCACTCTTTGACAGCCAAAAATCTGTTGCGGTGTCCTCACTGATGGTGGCAACTTGGTGCAAAAGCTCTTCCTTATATTTTCTGATCTTCTGCTCTATGCTGTTTGGGGAGATCCTCTGCCTGGGTCTTCTGCAGCATTTAGAAATAAAACAAAATACTTGCTGCTTAGATGGTGGATGGTGCTTATTCCACTTCCTGCATTTGTTCAATATTTTCCTGTTCCACATGATCTTCAGACAATTCCTCATCTTGTGTGTGGCAATGTGAATTTTCCTACGGCATATTCTTCTGCCTTTTTAAGCAAATCCCGAATATCTACATCAACCAGGGTTTCACAGACAGTAGGGTTGACAAAACAAGCAGCTGCTGCATTTTATCAGTTGGATCTAAGAATGGTTCCCACTCCCTTTCATTCTCTGTGCAATTGTGGTAAGGTCTTGGTAGCTAGTCTTTAAGGTAGCTGCATAGATCAAAGAGGGCAGGGACATGGTGTCACTCTGAAGGGTTTTAGTATGTTCTGCAAAGGGCAGCAGTAGGTCATGCAAAGATGTGAACTTTTGCCATTCACTAGGGTGCAAGCTGTCCCATCCCATGTTGTTTGTGATTTGGCAGGCTGACTCTTTCACTTTGAGGAGTCTTGTGATCATGTTGAATGTACTTGACCAGTGTGTGGGGCAGTCATTTAAAAGAGTAAGGCCACAATGCTCCAATATCTTCTCTGTTGCAATGGAAAACTTGCGGAAGAGGTTCACTGTTGATCTTGCTTTATGCAAGATTCTCTTTACACTTCTCTACTTCTGCACCATGTGGGCCACAAGTTGTAAGGTATGCATCACACATGGTGTCCGGTCCATGTCAATCTGTTGGTACCTAACAAGTGGAACACAGCTAAATAAGCATGAAGTATAGAAAAGGTTACTGTCCCATTCTATTTAATTCTTAACATCTTATGTGAATACTTTTACACAAGATTACAAATAAAGTGGAAAAATAACAAAAATGCACCAGTAGAGTAGAGCAGATGGCGCCTCCATATCAATTCTCTCAAATCCATGTGATAATTGACTGGTGTCAACATGTGAAAGAATAATAAAAACGTTTTACCGCAGATCTTCCATTTCAGACTCAGAGTAATTTTCCGTTATGGGGGAGTCTTCCTCACTAGAGTTGGGTGGTTCTTCTGCTGCTTCTGTAGTTTGTTTAAATGCTGCCACCATGTTAATCTCATTGTCTGCTGTCACTGTAAGGATCTTCCTCTTTGGTATGTCCCACTCTTGCAAGCATTTGTCCACACATGATTTAATTGTCTGTGCAGTGTGTGGGTGGGCTACTTGCTCAAGGGCCAACAATATGTATTCAGGTTTATGTTGTTCAACAGAAATGTAGCATGCACTTATAGCAAGAAATAGAGCTATGAGTCCTCTCTTGGTCCACAAATCAGTGCAAATAAATACTCTCTGGGCAGCAGCCAGTCTCTTTTTGAATTTTTGTTTTTCATCCTAATACTGTTTGTCAATCAGGTTGCTTATTTTTGTTTTCTTTGGAACAGTCAGCTTCCTATCTACTGTCTCCATAATGCTAATGTCCTCATCTTCAATCATTCTGACTGGTAATCTGGTACGCCCAATTCATCATGCTATGGCCTCCTCCCTGGCCTATTGTTCCTTAGAGTAAATTTTGTATTTTGAACAACCTAAAAGAGCATCACAAATAGTTTGCTGTAGTGGTGCACTGGCCTGACTTGGCCCATCATTGGAGGTTTTCTGTATCTATGGGGTTGAATTAGGGGGAAAATATCAAGTTATTCTGATTTTATGCTTTCTCTCACCCCACACCATCAGCTCCAAGTTGTCTCTCTATAATATAGTATATGTATGGCCCTTCCCAGGGCAGGACTTAGGCCTTTAGGCGCCCTGTGGCGTGCGAAAATTGACAGTGCCCCTCCCAGTGACACCACATGCCTATATATATATATATATATATATATATATATATATTTTGTGACATTGGGGGATGCTGTATCTCAACTACAGCTGATATGGGGAAATGGTGCCATTTTCTGAATCAGTAGGTCAAATATACCCAGAAACAGGTCTAACATTCAAGGCACCAAAATTTGTGTTGGCCAGTGATGAATTCAGTGTGGGAAATAAGAAAGCCCTCTCTCCAACCTTCATGGAAGGTGACAACAACAGATGCCATCCTCACAGCCTGGGGAGGTGTGTTTCAGTCTCTCACAGTTCAGGGAACCTAGTCACCCATGGAAGCAAATCTCCCCATCAACCTCTTGGAGCTCAGTACAATAAAATTGATTCTGCACCACTGGAGGGGAGGTTCTCTCAGGGGCACCCAACAAGGGTGCAGTCAGAAACTGCTATATAAGCGGCCTGTATCAACCATCAGGGGTAAAAAAAAGTCAGGGAGCCTTGAAGGAAGGAAGCCTGATCATCTGGAAGGAAAAGCACTGTCTGGCAATCTCTGTTTTTCAAATCCCAGAAGTGCTCAAAAATACACCCAAGGGAGTGGAAAAATTGACTTTGTAGGCGCCAGTCATAAAATTAAATATGAATATTTTATTATACAAAAAGTACAGAAAAACACAAGCACAAACATTTTAAAACATTGCAATAATTGTAGTAAAAGTAATGGATGGTACTCTCTCACACATAAATCGAAACATACAGAGGGGTATCCCTTACAACAGGGCAAAAGAACCCAAGCCCTCTGTTCAAACTATGAGACATCAAACTAATATAGCTCTACATGTTTCACAATTGAATGCTTCTTCAGGAGCCCGTTTGAGTCACCTCCAAATGGAATGGGAGCTGCAAGCAACTGGAAAGTATATATTCCCAAGTTATGCCTCCGGATAGCCACGCTACATTTGATACTCAATAGTCTCAATTCTTGTGAAAGGTAATGTATTTGTAGTTTTAGGACGTTGGCACTGCCCTACCTATGAAATCTCCACAGCCCATCCTGTGATGAGATTTGGCAATTCGCCTTTTGCTCAAATCCCAGAAGTGGACAATTTGATGGGCGTATTTACTTAGTCATCATCACCTGAACCAAGGGGAATTATCTCTTCATCTCAACATCTTCAACCTCCTATGTCAGAAATGGGGACCCCATATGTGGACATCCTGGCCTCTAGGTTCAACATGTTACCCTTGCTTGTGGCAAGAACCAAGGATCCCTAAGCACTGACATACCATGCTTTTGTAAACCTGTGGACTCAGTTTAATATATGCCTTCCCTCCAGCGCAAATTCTCTGTTGACTGCTCTACAAGATAAAGGAATAGAAGAATTTGGTCATTCTCACTCCACCAAAATGGCCCAAAAGAACAGGTACACAGTCAAACTCTTGGGAGAGGCTCCCTGGCCTCTCCCAAACAGGCCAGATCTGCTGTCCCAGGCCCCCTGTAGTATTTTGCTTCTTAACCAGTGGCTTTAATGGCATGGTTGTTGAAAGCCAGGCCTTGATGGACAGAGGTATATCAGTCTCTCGTATTCTACATTATTCAAGGCCAGAAAAGCCACTTTGGCCACTTGACCTCTGGAAAATTCATGAACAGGCCATTTATTGCGATACGGCGCTGCATTACTTTAACTGACATTTGCAAGGTCATGCGACACCGTACCTAAACAAAATTTGTAATTTTCTTCCCACAAATAGAGCTTCCTTTTGGTGGTATTTGATCATCACTGTGTTTTTTATTTTTTGCACTAGAAACAAGACCAACAATTTTGAAAATAAAAAAAATATTTTTTTTACTTTCTGCTATAAAACATATCCAATAAAAAAAATGTAAAGAAATCAAATTCCTTCATAGATTTAGGCCAATATGTATTCTTCTACATGTTTTTGGTAAAAAAACCCCAATAAGTTTATACTGATTGGTTTACACAAACATTCTAGCATTTCCAAACTATGGTATGTATTTATGAAATTTTTATTTATTTTTTATACTAGTAATGGCGGCGATCAGCTACTTTTAATTGAACTGTGATATTGTGGTGGACAATCGGACACTAACTGACACTTTTGGCACTTTGTGGTAACCATTGACACTAATACAGTGATCAGTGCTAAAAATATTATTATTATTATACAGGATTTATATAGCGGCAACAGTTTACTCAGCGCTTTACAATATAAAACAGAGACAATACAGTTATAATACAATAAAATAAGGATTAAGCGGGCCATGCTCAGAAGACTTTACAATATAATAAGGTGGGGCAGGTGGTACAAAAGGTTGTAACTGTGGGGAATGAGCTGATGGAAGTGGTAAAAGATTAGCTAGAGACGTGATAGGCTTCCCTGAAGAGATGAGTTTTCAGGGATGAAAAGGTAGCAAGAGTAGGGGATAGCCGAACAGGTGGAGGTAGCGAGTTCCAGAGGATGGGAGAGGCTCTGGAGAAATCCTGGAGACAAGCATGAGAGGAGGAGACGAGAGAGCTTGAGAGTAGGAGGTCTTGAGGAGAGCGGAGAGGACGATTTGGGTGATATTTGGAGACAAGATTGGTGATGTAGCTCGGGGCAGAGTTGTGAATGGCTTTGTATGCTGTGGTTAGTATTTTGAATTGAATTCGCTGGGTGATTGGGAGCCAGTGTAGGGATTGGAGGAGAGGGTTGGCAGACACTAAGCGGTTGGTAAGGTGTATAAGTCTGGCAGCAGCATTCATGATAGACTGAAGAGGAGAGAGGCAGGCCAATGAGAAGGGAGTTGCAATAGTCAAGGCGAGAGATAACAAGGGAGTGAATGAGGAGCTTAGTGGTTTCATTTGTTAAAAAGGGGCGAATTTTAGAATTGTTACGGAGGTGAATTCTATAAACTTGACAACAAGTGCACCGTCACTGTACTAATGACACTGGCTGGGAAGGGGTTAAAAATCTAGGATGATCAAAGGGTTAATTGTGTGCCTAACCAGTGTTTTTGTGCACTCCGTTAGATGCTTTTACTAGGGAAAGTGATGTATTGTACTCCCTGCCTTGCAGGAACACAAAATCCATCTCTTCTCCCCTGTCAGAACAGAGATCTGCGTTGTTTACATAGGCAAATCTCCATTCTGTTTGTTTCCCGGCGATCGGTGGGGGCTGGTGGGCATCCAGTACCTGGCACCCACAGATCGGCTTCTGCTGTGATCAATTACAGCATAAGTGGACCACTGATAGCGCTTGCTCCCCCCTCTGCAGGCAGAAGTGCAGAATCGCATATGTATATGTGATCCTGCACAGGAGAGCTGCCCTGTAGCAGTAAATCTGCTATGGGGCGGTCCTGAAGCACTTAAGTACTACAATCTTGTCCGCTTAGTCTAGACACAGGCATTTCAACCCCAGAGACTAGTACCTCATATTTTGGCTTTTCTACAGTCAGGCCCAAAAGGGACATCCTATTCCAAAAACCTTTGTCTCACTGATCAGACCCCCATTATAGCTCTCTGTGCTTCCTTAAGAATCTCATTTAGTCCTCTCCATCCTGCAGAAACCACCCTTTGAACCCATAAGGTCAAGTAGAATATTCCCAATTGTACACATTTGTGGAATGACTTGAAGTGAATGGGTGCAAGGCTCGAAGCACATATTGTCATATTCATAATAACGTGTTAAAGAGATCACATCGTAGCAGTTGATTTCAAGGTTTCGGGGCCACACAGGAACCCTTCACGTGCCTGATGAAGGAGTCTTGCATTGTTTCTAAATGTCATAATTTACTAATGCAATGTGATCACTTTGATACATTTTTGGATGTTATTCTGAAGATCCATGGTGTGCTGGCAGTATATGCTTTGACTTTGAACCCATTAGGAAACTCCCCTTGGGTGACCCCTCCTGCAAAGTGGCCTTCTTGGTGGCTATCACATCTGTAAGATGTATTTCAGAGTTAGCAGCCCTCTCTTGTAAGGAACCATGTCTACCCTCCACAGGGGCAAAGTAGTCTTACGCCAAAAATCCTCCTTTCTCTGTAAGGCGGTATCCACCTTCCACCATAATGAAGACATGGTACTACCTTCCTTGGGCCCTGTTCCCAAGAATCCAAAGAAAATTGCTCTCCATTGTTTGGCTGTTGTCAGGGCTTTCAGAGTCTGTTTGAAATCCACAGCCTCTATACAAAAAAAAACCACACCTCAACTTTTGCCAGGCGGATAAGATAACTCCTTGTCGGAGCCTAGAGTGTATGGTATTTCCTGTACCCTTACATGCTCACTCCACCAGATCAGTGGGAGTTTCCCGGGCATTCCACCATCAGGCGTCTGTTGTTCAACTTTGTAAGTCAGCTACTTGGTCTACAATTCATATATTCTCCAAATTGTACCAGGTAGATGTTCATTCCTCTGTGATTGCATATTTTGGCTTCAAGGTTCTTTCAGCAGCACCCTGAATTTGGTCTTTGCCCTTTTTCTGTTTTGTTGGGCCCGTTGGCATAGTTCTGTTTTCCTTGTTGTTTCCCACCCTTCTAATTCATTGCTTGGGGATGCTCCAGGGTCCATGAATATCCAGCCTGTGTCCTATATTGTGCAATTGAAATAAAATGAATTTTGACTTAACTGCAAATTCTGTATCTTGGAGTACAGGATAAGGGCCACAATCCTCTCTCTCATAAAGTGGGGTAGGCTTATAAGGGGGCTAAAAACTTTGCCAGTGTCCGATCATCTGAAGGTAGCAGCAGCCTATAGCCAGAGTCTATGAATATCTAGCCATTGTCCTGTACTGTACTCCAAGATGTGGAAATTGAAGTCAATTTTTTTTTTTTTTTTCTGTATGGGAGTAATGGGCACATTCATAGTGGCAGAGATTTGTTCATTTTTGCATGCTTATGTTTTCTGAACTAATGGTATAACTGTTCATACTCAACATTAGGTAGGATAACATTTTTTATTTTACTTTTTCAATTCTGTCTGTCACTTCATCCACGAAGAGAAACATTTTTATAGCCAAATACAGAAGACAGGAAAGATATAGAGGAAAATAACTTTCCAGCAGCTCAGCCCAAACATGTCATATGCTAACACTCTGAGCCTTATTTTGATGTCACTTGGAATACTGTAGATGATGGGAGCTGAGAGAGGGAAGAATAAAAGCTGGGTTGCCAGTGGCTGTGATGAAAATAGGTGGATGAGCAATCAAAGGTAATATGACACTGTAAGTCTGGAAGCTTCAGGTGAGAAATAGACTAGGAATGGGCCTGTTAAATGGAACGAATACAGCTTCAGGTTCTGACGTTGTGATTGCAGCATCTACAGTTACGACATAGCAATTTTATTTCTTTTACCGTTTGGTAAGTAGCCATGTTATGAAAATATGAAGTGTGTTTAGAAAGTTGGGTATGAAGAATTAAAAAGAAAAATGTGCCACTCTTGAGTACCATTTCTTATGAGCATGAGTATAGTAACAGCGTAAAGTGATACTAAAGTCTCTGTTTTTTTGTATGAAAATAACAAACATGTTATCCTTTGCACAGACCCTTCTTGGGTCCCTCTTCAGCGCTCCTGGCCCCTCCTTCCTGTTGAGTGCCCCCACAGCAAACAGCTTGCTATGGGGGCACCCGAGTCGAGCCGCAGCTCCGTGTCTCCATTCAGACGTGGAGCCGAGACTCGGCCCCACCCCCTCTCTCTCTCTCCTCATTGGCTCACTGAATTGACAGCAGTGTGAGCCAATGGCCCCCACTGCTGTGTCTCAGTCAATCAGGAGGGAGAGCTAAGTCTCTGTACAACACTGAGATGGACTCAGTTAAGTATTAGGGGGTCTGAGAGGAGGCTACTGCACACAGAAGTTTTTTATCTTCATGCATAGAATGTATCAAGATAAAAAACCTACTGCCTTTCCAACCACTTTAAATCTGGCTGATATGAGCAACAGGCACTATCTTGTCAGACACTTCCGATTGATGAGTGAAAAGAGAAGTCATTTACTATATCTATTCATTAAATTAATTCAATGTTATATGTTATAGTTCTGACATATTCTAATGCCTAGTGCACATGGGCCTAATGTCGGGTTTCTATTGAACTGGCCGATGCCGCCTGCCATTCGGACCATGTGTACTGGAGTCGGTTCGGCCGGCGTCTGACGAAGGGGCATGACCGAACAAGGTCTACCGATTGGTTACCAATCAGTTCCCGATCAGCGCTCTCAGCCAATGGCCCTGTCAGAACACAATAGAACAGCAAGGGAGATCTAATATAACCTGAATTGCAAAGCGCAAATAAACAAAGAGTGCAATATTACACAATTAACACGGAAAGAATTATATACAGTCCCAATGTGCAAAAATATGCAAAATAAATAATTTAGTGAAATATACCTTTATGAATCAACTTATTTTAAATAATAAGATGTGAATAGTTCATAGAATGAATTAATTCAAAGTGAAATTAAAATCCATCAAAATGCACTTCAGTGAACCCGGTGCTCTTTGAAACAAAAGAAGTGCTCCAGTGTCTAAAAATCCTTCACCGAATCATAAAGCCATTTACTAGACCATATAGATCTCAAAGCATAAAGGTAATGAGTGTTTCCTGCAGCCCAAGCAGACAGACCCGATGCTTTCACCACCGAATCTCTCCGCCTGTCAGTGACTCCTGTGGCCAATTATAGTAGCTGTGTCCCCATCAGCAGTCTATGTGACCCACTCCTAGCTTGATCAAGGGCTTTTAAATGTGGGGTTTGTTTTGGTCACGTGGCAGGGTGTCTCTTTGTGCTGTGTAATTGTGATCCCATCAAGAGACGGAATAAGGAAATAAAAACTGATCAGATTTCAAAGCTTATCGCCATCACCCTAACTGCTTCCACGGTATCTGCATATAGCGGCTTTGTCTGCTTGAGCTGCGGGAAGCACTTATTACCTTTACCTTTAAACTTAAAGAATAAAAGCCATCTATATAACAACACCTCAGCTAGCCAGTATTTGTGACAGTGAAGCACTCAGTATTATCATTAAGCATATGTGTAAACTGGACTCTGTGATGTTATGTCAAACATTCATAGCATAGTGAGAATGAAAAGCGCCTGCACTGGAACGTTTCTCATTCCTTTTTAAGATTATGGAGGGGGAAGAGACACTGTTAGATGAGTATGCATTCTGCATAGTACTGGGGCAGGTTGTGCTTCTGTACATTTCACATTTTACACACGTCGTACCTCCTGTATTACTGTAAAAAAAACAATTTTGTGATTAGATGTTAATTTCCACATATAACCAGCCATGATTTTCTAAAAGCGTTAAAAATGCAAATGTTTCTCCCATGGATCTGCAGTTGCAATGTGTTTGTAGAAGAGACTTTTCAGAAGCCTCCTCCCTCATTCTCATGTCCCTGAAACTCACTCCCTGACTTTACCCGAAGACTGTAAAAAGCTTGTAGTCTCATTTCAGACAAACTGTTGAATGTAAAATAGCACCTCTGACAATGTTCCTGTGATACTCAACCCAATGCCTAGGTCAGGAACTATAGCTGTGGAGTGTTTCTTCTGCCTTTATCAACTCCCGATCCTTTAAGGCAAGCAGGCCTACCAGTACTTGGTTACCCTCAGTTCCTAATACACATTGCTATAGTTGCTGGCCAGAAGGCATTGGTACTAAATAAAAATAACATGACAGGGTACCTGTAGTCTAGGCTGGTGAGGCAAGGGTTATGGTCTCTGTGGAAGAGCATCTTTGTCACAGTCCAGAGGCTGGTGGTGGTCTGGGATGGCAGTAGCTGATAGTGTAATCCAAAGAAAGTTCCAAGATCAGGGCAGGTATCAGGCAAGCGTAATCCATTAAACAGTCCAAGTTCAATGCAGATAAGGGCATGTGTAAATCATTCTGAGGTTAGGGCTGGTAGCCAGCAATTATTATCCAGTAAGCAATTCAACTTCAAGGCTGGCAGCAGTCCAGAAAAAGAATCCAAGTCCATGGTGGAGGCCAGCACAACAGCATCCAAGAGAGGTTAACAGCCAAGGATAAATAAAGCATGACTGATAGGAAGGCAAGAAGCAAACACTTTCACAGTCCCAGAGCACTGGGCTTGTGAATTAGGGTACCACAGCCATGTAACCAATGAGGAGCTGATTGAGCAGAACTGCCAAATAGGGTGGGAGATATGTCAGGCCAGGAGAGAAGAGATACTTGTGGCTGCAAAGGAGTGGCGGCCTCAACTTATAATAATAATAACAATAACAATCCCTAGGCTTACTGCTCTGGAAATTCCATCCATCCATTCCATTTACGCATCTTTGGTAAGATGTACATTAATTTTTATCTTTCTTAGTAAATGAGGCAAAAGAAAGTGAAAATTCACTTTGTAGAGACTACCCAATCACGAGGAGGGAATAGAACATTTAAAAAAAAAAACAGGATATTTGCATGCGCAATTTTGAATAAAGCCAACATTGCTTTTTTCTTATTCACTAAGTTAAGTGAATTTATTCTTTGTAAAGTTAATTTTCACTTTGAAAGTGAAAATACTGTACTTCTTTAGTAAGTTAGGGTCATTGTATGCACAATTGGAAAGCAAGCAGGTCATGTTGTACTTTCAGATTTACAATATCATTTGGGACTAAACTAAAATGTTTTTCTTTTGTAGTTTTGGATAGAGAGAAGATGGATTAGATCACCTTTCAGTTTTTATTGCTGTCTGTGTCCCCATTAACCACTTCTGGACTGCCCCATGTACATTTACTGTGGCAGGGTGGTCCGGGTGCGCAAAATCACGTACCTGTACGTGATTTCATGCACGCAGTTTAGGGGGCACGTGCGCATCGGCAGCGTGCCACTCCAGCTGCAATTGGACACAGCAGGAACCAATCAGCGGATTTGCCAATTGTTCACAGTAGAGACAGAGCAGCATTGTGCCGATGTAAACAAAGCACAACGAGGCTCTGTCAGGGAGGAAAAGAGAGAGATTGTGTTTCAGCTAAGCTGAATCACAATCTCTCTTTTCCTCCAGTGAATCCACTCCCCCACAGTTGGAAAACACCTCCCAGGGAACACATTTAACCCCTTCATCGCCCCTGTAGTTAATCCTTTCCCTGCCAGTGTCATTTATACAGGGGTCAGTGCATTTTTTTAGCACTGATCACTGTATTGGTGTCACTGGTCCACAAAAAGTGTAACCTAGGGTCAGATTTGTCTGCCACAGTCCCGCTAACAATCGCCGCCATTACCAGTAAAAACAATAAAAAAAATGTAAAGTCCCTAAATCTATCCCCTATTTTGTAGACGCTATAACTTTTGTGCAAACCAATCAATGTATGCTTACTGGGATTTTTTTTTACCAAAAATATGTAGCAGAATACATATTGGCCCAAACTGATGAAGAAATTTGTTTTTTTACATTTTTTTTTTAAATGTATTATAGCAGTAAGTAAAAAATATTGTTTTTTTTCCCCAAAATTATGAGTCTTTTTTTGTTTATAGCGCAAAAAATAAAAACCTGAGAGCTGATCAAATACCACCAAAAGAAATCTCTGTTTTTGGGAAAAAGTACATTGATTTTGTTTGGGTACAGCGTCGCACGTCCGCGCAATCGTCAGTTAAAGTGACGCAGTGCCGTATCGCAAAAAATGGCCTGGTCAGGAAATGGGTAAAACCTTCCAGGGCTGAAGTGGTGAAGGAGTGAAAGTAAAAGAAAATCCCAAATTTTGGGTTGTTCCCAGAAAAGTAACAGGGGGGAAATATTTCAATGGAGACACTAGTTCTGGTGACCTGGGGGTCCCCCAAGCGATTCCCTTCATTTGCAAATCGGCTCTCACTGAGCTCTGCAGAATGTAACTTCAGCTCCCTGTCCCCTGCTTTCTGAAAGCTCAGACAAGCTGTATACATTCTGGACTTTGAACAGCTGAAGACAAGACTGCAGATAACCAGGTACAACTTGTGTTGGAGCAGTTGTGTAATCTTTGTGTATCACAGGAGGTTGGACACTTCACTGGGTTTATATAAATGTTTACAGCCACATTAAGGAATGAATAGAGTTCCATTCCAAATTCTGCCAAGAGAACAATTATTTAGACCCATGAAACAATGTGGCATTTCCTCTATTGCTTTTCACACACACTCACCTGAAAACAACGACCACTATCTGATACCCCTAATTTCAGGATTTCAAGCTGAGATCATCCCTTCACTGTGACCTTGATGGCCTTAGTAAACCTGTAACATCAGTGGAAAGGAGGGAAAAGGATGTTTTAATTAAGATAATTATTTGTCTCTTTTCTGATGTTTATTTCCTTGCCATCATATAGATGCTTGTTAGTTGTGATAATGACCCAGATGAAATGGTGTGATTTGAAACCAAACAATTATACCTGAACATTTTATCCAACATCATTCTTTATATAGAGTTGTTTTCCTGATGTACAAGCATATTGTTTGTACATGTGCCATGTAACATCTCTGTCATCCCAGCTGGCCATTTGTTCTCTCAAAACTGAAGTGCTGAAAACAGTGCGTTTCTGCAGTTGAGTTAAATGGTTTTTCCCTCTCAGTCCTGAATGGTATTATTTTGTGTCCTCAGTTTCTACCATTATCTGACCCCAAGTTGTATTTTTTCTGAATGACAATGAAAATAATTGAAAACGCTGATTGGCAGTACAGTTAAGTTGTCAACACAAGCATTTAATTTGTCAGTAGGACTTGTTAAATTGTCAAAAATCATATAAAAAAGTCCCTCCTATAGTCACTGATGATATACATTATAGATGTGTACAAGTTAAATGGACCATTTTGGAGATAAGAGTTGAAAAAGAATTTGAAATGTGTATTTTTTGTAAACTCTATTTTGCTTTTTGCTTACCGTGTTTTTTTTTTTTCATTGAAGAAAGACATAGAAAGCTTTAGAATTTATTCTGAGCGTTTCTGACCCTTTATTTTACTTCCACTTGTGTTGCTGGTTTACACAACATTCACTCTTGCGGAAAAAAAGCTTTTACAAAATGTAAAAAGTATAGAACTGTTACATTATTTTAAGATGACAGTTATCATGACACTGCTTCACTTTGTTTCATTTTTAATTGAAAATATTTGTAGAGAGGATATATACACTCACCTGTAGAGAGGATATATACACTCACCAGCCACTTTATTAGGCACACCTTGCTAGAACTGGGTTGGACTCCCTTTTGCTTTCAGAACTGTATTAATTCTTCATGGCATAGATTTAACAAGGCGTTGGAAACATTCCTCAAGAGATTTTGGTCCATATTGACATGATAGCACCACGCAGTTGCTGTAGATTTGTCGGCTGCACATCCATAATGCAAATCTTCCGTTCTCTAGATGCTCTATTGGATTGAGATCTGGTGGTTGATGCCGTTGGAGTACAGTGAACTCATTGCCATGTTCAAGAAACCAGCGGTGAGATGATTTGAGCTTTGTGACATGGTGCATTATCCTGCTTGAAGGAGCCATCAGAAGATAGGTAAACTGTAGTCATAAAGGGATGGACATTGCCTGTAACAATACTCAGGTAGGCCGTGGCATTTAAACAATGCTTAATAGGTACTAAGGGGCCCAAAGGCGGCCAATAAAATATCCCCCACACCATTACACCATCACCACCAGCCTAAACTGTTGATACAAGGCAGGATGGATCCATGCTTTCATGTTTCCTGTTATATGTGTATATATATATATATATATATATATATATATATATATATATATATATATATATAGATATATATATATATATATAGATATAGCTATAGATATATAGCTATATCTATATATATATATATATATATATATATATATATATATATATATACATATATATATATATATACTCTGTATATATTCAAATTCAGTGTGGTCGTCCTTCATCATATAACTTAATTTTGTAAAGTGGAGGCTGGATTATGCAATACAAAACTAATCCTGCATGGACATGGGGTGCAAATGAAAACGTGGAACAGACATTTTATCTGTATGTATATCTTAAAAAACTAAAGATATGTACAGTATCTCACAAATGTGAGTACACCCCTCACATTTTTGTAAATATTTTATTATATCTTTTCATGTGACAACACTGAAGAAATTAAACTTTGTTACAAAGTAAAGTAGTACAGCCAATATAACCATGTAAATTTGCTGTCCCCTCAAAGTAACTCAACACTCAGCCATTAATGTCTAAACTGCTGGCAACAAAAGTGAGTACACCCCTAAGTGAAAATGTCCAAATTGGGCACAATTAGCCATTTCACTCCCCGGTGTCATGTGACGCATTATTGTTACAAGGTCCCAGGTGTGAATGGGGAGCAGGTGTGTTAAATTTGGTGTTATCACTCTCACTCTCTCATACTGGTCACTGGAAGTTCAACATGGCACCTCATGGCAAAGAATTCTCTGAAGATCTGAAAAAAAGAATTGTTGTTCTACATAAAGATGGCCTAGACTATAAGAAGATTGTCAAGACCCTGAAACTGAGCTGCAGCACGGTGGCCAAGACCATACATCGGTTTAACAGAGCAGGTTCCACTCAGAACAGGCCTCGCCATGGTCGACTAAAGAAGTTGAGTGCAAGTGCTCAGCGTCATATCCAGAGGTTGTCTTTGGGAAATTGACGTATGAGTGCTGCCAGCATTGCTGCAGAGATTGAAGGGGTGGGGGTCAGCCTGTCAGTGCTCAGACCATACACCGCACTTTGCATCACATTAGTCTGCATGGCTGTCATCCCAGAAGGAAGCCTCTTCTAAAGATGATGCACAAAAAAGCCTGCAAACAGTTTGCTGAAGACAAGAAGACTAAGGACATGGATTACTGGAACCATATCCTGTGGTCTGACGAGACCAAGATAAACTAACTTGGTTCAGATGGTGTTGAGCGTGTCGCGGCAACTAGATGAGGAGTACAAAGACAAGTGTGTCTAGAAAAGAGGAAACTCCCAAAGATTGATGCGAAAAGATTGCCAACATCCCTAAATATATAGAAAAAGTAGACCTCATGGACCTCCATGGACTGTTTTTGCCACAATTGTTAAATATTATCTTTGATTATGTTACCTTTGTTATCACTTTTTTGTATGTCTTTCATTATCTTAAATTTTTAATTTTGTACAAATAAATTCAACTTTTTTATTTATTCTTCTATAAAGATTTCTTTCTAAAAGTTTTTTCAATTGCCTTTAAAATCCCACTATTGAGGTCTACTTTTTCTAAGACAAGTGTGTCTTACCTACAGTCAAGCATGGTGGTGGGAGTGTCATGTTGTGATGCTGCATGAGTGCTGCCGGCACTGGGGAGCTACAGTTCATTGAGCGAACCATGAATGACAACATGTAGTGTGACCTCCTGAAGCAGAGCATGATCCCCTCCCTTCGAAGACTGGGTCGCAGGGCAGTATTCCAACATAACAACCCCAAATACACCTCCAAGATGACCACTGCCTTGCTAAAGAAGCTGAGGGCAAAGGTGATGGACTCACCAAGCATGTCTCCAGACCTAAACCCTATTGAGCATCTGTGGGGCATCCTCAAACGGAAGGTGGAGGAGCGCTATGTCTCTAAAATCCCCCAGCTCTGTGATGCCTTCATGAAGGAGTGGAAGAGGACTCCAGGGGCAACCTGTGAAGCTCTGATGAACTTCATGCCCAAGAGGGTTAAGGCAGTGCTGGAAAATAATGGTGGCCACACAAAATATTGACATTTTGGGGCCAATTTGGACATTTTCACTTAGGGGTGTACTCACTTTTGTTGCCAGCAGTTTAGACATTAATGGCTGCGTGTTGAGTTATTTTGAGGGGACAGCAAATTTATACTGTTATACAAGCTGTACACTCACTACTTTACATTGTAGCAAAGTGTAATTTCTTCAGTGTTGTCACTCGAAAAGATATAATAAAATATTTACCAAAATGTTGGGGTGTACTCCCTTTTGTGATATACTGTATTTAGAAAACCAATTAAGTTGACTATAGTTACTTGCCTCTTGTCTCTCCAGTCTCTCTGTCTCGCTGTTCTGTCCCCACACAAGTTATAAACATGCTCCGCCATTTAAACAAAAAAAAAAGGTTGACTTCTTCTTTACTGTTTGCCAGCCCACGATTAAGTGAGTGCGTGATCATGCACTGTGCGATATCAGGGGCAGTTTGTTATTGTGTAAACATTGCCATGATGTTAGCCAAAATACCTATCTTGTCATGTTTTGGGAAAAAAATGTGATCTCCTTGGAAGGCATTGGTGACACAGCCTTTCTAGGGGGGACCTGTGGGGCTTTAGTTATATCACCAGCTCCTCTGAAGACCAAGAAGTATAAAACTTTTAAATTGGCAGTACACAAAATAAAGCATTAATGTGATATATCACTTACCTCCCGTTCACATTGGAGCAATTTGACATGTCAAGTCGCATGCCAAACTGCAGCGTATTACCGGCAATAGCACTGTCCCAATCGGTGCGAAGCCGCACCAATTTCCAAAAGTAGTTCCTGCACCACTTCTGGCAACTTGGGCGATTTCAATAGACATCTGTGCATGAACCCACACAGATGTCTTTAAAATGGCCCCCGAACTCGCACTGAAATGCAGGTTTGAAATTGCATGAGTTCAGCTGAACTTGCACGATTTCAAACCCACATTCAGTGTAAACGTACCCTTAAGGATGTTTATTTTAGGTGCATGAGCGTTAACCCAACCGATAGTTCTGTATACCACGTGGGGACTCTATTGATCTATGAGTATGTCTGCCTTTGAGTTCCTGGGCCTTCACATCCACTGTGGCCATTAAGTTACCATAAAGGGACCTATAGTGAGGGGAAAAAGGTATTTGTTGCCCTGCTGATTTTGTGCTTTTTCCCACTGACAAAGAAATGATCAGTCTATAATTTTAATGGTAGGTTTATTTTAACGGTGAGAGACGGAATAATAGCAAAATCCAAAAAAAGCATTTCAAAAAAGTTATAAATTGATTTGCATTTTAATGAGTGAAAAAAAGTATTTGACCCCTTCACAAAACATGACTTAGTACTTGGTGGCAAAACCCTTGTTGGCAATCACAGAGGTCAGATGTTTCTTGTAGTTGGCCACCAGGTTTGCACACATCTCAGGAGGGATTTTGTCCCACTTCTCTTTGCAGATCCTCTCCAAGTCATTAAGGTTTCGAGGCTGATGTTTGGAAACTTGAACCTTCAGCTCCTCCCACATATTTTCTATGGGATTAAAGTCTGGAGACTGGCTAGGCCACTCCAGGACCTTAATGTGCTTCTTCTTGAGCCACTCCTTTGTTGCCTTGGCCATGTGTTTTGGGTCATTGTCATGCTGAATTACCCATTCACGACCCATTTTCAATGCCCTGGCTGTGGGAAGGAGGATCTCATCCAAGATTTGATGGTACATGCCCCGTCTATCGTCCCTTTGATGCGGTAAAATTGTCCTGTCCCCTTTGCAGAAAAACCCCCCAAAGCATAATGTTTCCACCTCCAAACACGGCGAGTTGAGTTGATGCCAAAGTGCATTTGGTCTCATCTGATCACAACACTTTCACTCAGTTCCCCTCTGAATCATTCAGATGTTCATTAGCAAACTTCAAACGGGCGTGTACGTGTGCTTTCTTGAGCAGGGGGACCTTGCGGGCACTGCAGGATTTCAGTCCTTCACGGCGTAGTGTGTTACCAATTGTTTTCTTGGTGACTATGGTCCCAGCTGCCTTGAGGTCATTGACAAGATTTTCCCATGTAGTTCTGTGCTGATTCCTCAGTGTTCTCATGAACATTGAAACTCCATGAGGTGAGATCTTGCATGGAGCCCCAGACCGAGGGAAATTGACAGTTATTTTGTGTTTCTTCCATTCATTTGCAAATAAACGCACCAACTGTTGTCACCCTCTCACCAAGCTGCTTGGCGATGATCTTGTAACCCATTCCAGCCTTGTGTAGGTCTACAATCCTGTCCCTGATATCCTTGGACAGCTCTTTGGTCTTGGCCATGGTAGAGAGATTGGAATCTGATTGATTGCTTCTGTGAACAGGTGTCTTTTATACAAGTAACAAGCTGACATTAGGTGCACTCCCTTTAAGAGAGTGCTCCTAATCACAGCTTGTTACCTGTATAGAAGACACCTGGGAACCAGAAATCTTGCTGATTGATGGGGGATCAAATACTTATTTCACTAATTAAAATGAAAATTTTTAACTTTTTTGAAATGCATTTTTCTGCATATTTTTGTTTTTATTGTTTCTCACTATTAAAATAAACCTACCATTTAAATGTTAGACTGATCATTTCTTTGTCTGTGGGCAAATGTACAAAATCAGCAGGGGATCAAATACTTTTTTCCCCTCACTGTATTCTCCCCATGAGGATGCCTAGCCCACAAAGCTACTCATGTAACTAAAATATCACTTTACATTTCAACGCTTTATACTTTCGTTGAATGCGATGGACCCTTCAACACACGTTGATGTAATAAAAACATAAATTCATGTAATTTAACAGGTGCCTTCTAAAATTGCACAACCATCACTGGTCTAAAAAGTCAAATATAAATGCACTATCCATCTGATTTTTGGTACAGTGCTAGATGTGTTGTAACACATGAGTGGCTTCCATTTTTTAGCTACAAGGATTTATTAGGTCTGGCATAGTGGCTATGCCTCAGGAATGCAAACGTTTTTTGGGGACTGATGACCGTTTTAAGAAATGTAGGGCCCATCCATGAGATGTACGTCCTGAGTCCACCAATTTCTTAAAATGGCTCAATGTCTGGGCCTGTTTCTTGTCTTTTTAAAAAATATTTTCACAGTGTCTACCCCCTTCCTGACCACTGTATGTGATATCTAATTATCTGCCCCACCAAGAACCAGTGCAAAAATACAGTCTAGTTGCAGCTGCAAATGGAGAATTGTGTCAATCATCACATCAGCCAGTGCAGACATTCTCAGTGTGGGTCTGATCTCAGTCAGTCAAATTTCACACAACACAGAGTTTCACCGGTTATCACAATGCAGACAAAGTTATTATTTGAGTCCCATTGGCCTGTATTCAGTAGCTCACCACAAAAAAACAGGGATCCCCCAGGAGAGGCCATTCACCCAAGTTGAGAAATTCAAGTGTAATAGGTCAAAGAGAGTGCCAACCCCTTACTTTTTCTCCTGTCAACACCAGCACTGACTGTTTATAACATCCTCTGCCTGCAGATCAGTCTGCTAAGGAGTATTTTTGAGTCCATTTAACATTCTGCCATTTCACCAAGCCTTAATGAAAGGGGCTTGTGTGGCCCACAAAATGTGTTGGCTGTCCTTTTTCCTGCTTGTTGTATCAAATTGAGCAATAATAACTTTGGACTCTTAAATCGTTTGTTACCCCAAAACTTCATATTCCTGATATGTGCCTGCTGTACCATGTACTTGTATGCAAAAGTATTCTGTTCTCTTTGTATGCTTCCTTTATGTGAAATCCCTGGTGTTCCTGCCAGTCCCTCTGCTTTCCTATTAAAAACTGACCACACTAAGCAGGAGAGTACACTGTGGTCAGTTCTCTAGCTATGCAGGGAACCCAGTGTGCTCTCCTGAAATGATCAGACTTGTTCTGACATGCTCCCTGCTGCACAGCCATTCACTGGGAAGCTCAGTGTACTGTTGCTTCTCCTCGACCAGCTCTTATGCAGCTGAAAACAGAAGGGGAAAAGGGTATTTATAATCTATTTTTTATATCTATACAAAAATGTTTTGCCTTTCAATACTATTTTAATGATTTTTCATTTATCGCTCTCTTATTATTACCGAACTTATAGGCGTATAACACGCACTTTTTCCCACTTAAAATAGGGGGAAAATCGCGTGTGCGTGTTATACACCGATACAAGCTGCCACCGAGGAGAAGGAGGGGGCGAGCGCTGCCAAAATAGAGCCGTATCTCTTGTGTGCTCGGCTTGCAGTCACGCTCAGTCCCGCCCCCTGGATGGCTCCTGGCATGGTCGTCCCGGCATTGGACCGGCATTATTTCCATCATAGGATCCGCGCCAAGGGGTGGGACTGGGCGTGACTCCGAGCCGAGTACACAGGAGATCCGGCTCTATTTCGGCAGCGCTCGTCCCCACCTATCCCTCAATGGCAGCATATATAATGGCAAGGCTGCAGATGGGCACTGATTAGGCTGCAGATGGGCACTGATTAGACTGCATATGGACACAGATCAAGCTGCAGATGGGCACAGATCAGGCTGCACTGAAGCTGCAGATGGGCACTAATCAGGCTGCATTGATGCTCACTGACCATTATTTTGCTTCAAAGTGTTTTATTTTTAAAAAAAGTTTTTTTTCCTGAAACTTCCCTCTTAAATTGGGGTGCATGTTTTATGCCAACGCGTGTTATACGCCGATAAATACGGTACTTTCTGTTAGCTGTCTTTGCCGATGTTGGGGTGATTTACCCTCTTTATAGGTCATGTTCGAAAGTGCAAAAAAATCCCACATTTTGGGTCATCACTAAAACAATAATAAAGAGGAAATATTCCAATGGGGACAGTTATTTTGATGATTCTGGTGACAACTAAGGTTTACCTCACTTTGAAGGGATGTTCTCTCACTTTATGTTTTGGCTTTTTGGGAGAGGAACTGAAGGAAAATTTCCCCAAAGGGACACAGATGGCAAAAAAAGTTTTGCCTATAGTTCTACTTTATATTTTCTATTCTGTGCTTTTTTGTTTTCTCTCTCTGATGTACCTAAACATTATACTGTTGTTGTCAGAGACTGCAAGCATCCTACAGTGTTGGGATGGTCTGGCCTGCACATATACATGGCTCTGCAACTAGTATTCCCAGAGCATCTGTTCACTGTTAGATGATTCACAGTGGGGTGGCCTCGCGTACACTTATGTCTGAATGAAAACACAAACTCTGTTTCCTATATGCATTTCAAATGGTAAATTCAAAGTGTTATAATATAAAGAAATCTCATTTTTTAAGTTTCTTTATTTTGATGACGGTCGTCGGTCATTTTAATACTGTGATATGCACAGTTATTCATTCTCATTACACTGAAAAGTTACAAAAGAACGAAAACGCATTCCAAAACTGGGCATACATATGATACTATCAAGAATACTGTCTGCAAAATCTTTGAATGTCTCTGGCTTTCTGAACATTTCTGGATGGGTCACACAGGCAGATGTTCATGTCAAATTTATGTATTCATTGAGATAATATCTTGTGTTTTGTTCTGCTCTAATCTGGGAACATGAGATTGATTGATTAGCATGTACTGTTTTCTTTCGACGACTATAAGACTCTGCCTAATTGAAAATGGCATCTTCAAGCATGTAGCTGTCAGAAATGATTAATGCACATCAGGCTGACCCCTTCTTTTCTTGGGAGATCACAAGGGCGACAAGCTGATGTTTTAGGGGTTTCAGACACAACATTAGAGAAGAGAAAAAAAGGAATTCTATATCTTTCTCTCATCTTTTGTTGCAGTAGAACATGCCAAAGACTATGGAAAGGTTGTAGTTAAGGTTATAATATACTACTCAGAGTTACTATAATACAATCTCCCTCTCTGCTATGTGTCCCTTAAATAATGCTCCACATTTCACCTTCTGCCTTCTTCCTGATGTAATCTAAGTCCCCTGTACATGTGAACTTGCTTGTTTATTATGTTGAGAAATATGCTGAAGACTGTTTTTTTTTCTACTTTACAACAAATTAAATGGAAGAATCCAAAGAAAAAATATCTCTACCTATACCACTAGAAGCAATGCACTCGCTAACCCATGCTACATGATTAAAATGTCTTTAAAAGAAAAAGCATTCTTGTTTGTCAGGGCAACCAGTAGTGCACTTCTTACTCTTTCCTATACTGCTGTAAAACCCTTAAAGGATTATTCTTGTTACTATTAGTCACAAAAATAGTTTTCCCTTTGGGCACTATTGATCATGTAGTCCTCTGATACAGGAAGAGAGGTACCTTAATTGTATACTTCATTGACCAATCATTGTACAGTTACATACTGTATAATAGTGGCCATGAATATCACAATAATTATTATGAGTACAGCAATTGTTGGACAAAGGAATTGTATACGAGACCCAGCCAAAAATATCAGGTTAATGTGTGCATACTTTGTAATTAGTATTATTACTGGCAAGAACCCCTTTTTCCAGGGGGTGAACTTGTGAATTTTCGTGTTGCACCCAAATATATATACAGCGTTCTATTAGGTATGCTTGGTAATATAAACTTTCAGTAGGGGCTTCAAAATAACCTTGTGGCTAGGAGGCTTGGGGGCCTAAATCTTTCTAAACCTTTTTTAAAGGTGGTTCCGCCACTGATTTTGTAGTTACCCTTTATGTGCCAGTCTTTTCAAAACTATTTAAATACCAAAAATATAGTATATATATTTTATACATATACTTATGGAGGTATCATGGAGATGGTATAGGGCATGGAAATCACAGATTTTTAGTTTCAATGAGGTTAAACACTGTGTGCAGGGCACAATGATTAATGAAAACTCACAGCGATTATTAAGGATACATATGACAAATTCTTATGTACCTGGCAACCTTGGCCTGATCACTTTCCACTATTCCAATTGATGGTACACTTCTTGGAGCTTTGATTAAATTATATACATTCTGTTATCTTTAGCACCAGCCTCTGTGACTCTCCCCCCACTCTTTTTTCTTTTGTCCCCATTCTCTTCTTTTCCACCCCCTTTCCCTGTTTTGCTCTTCTTTTTCTTACTCTTTTCCTTTATTTTTTCCACTTGTCAGCTGATTAATTTGGTCATCTTCTGCCAGATTGGTAGGCCGCCTTTTTTGTTTTTTTCCCCTACTTTTATCTACATTCCGGTGATTATTAGCTATAATTATATCTTCCCACCGCCTATGCATCATCAGACGGGTCTACGATGTGCCAAATTTTTCTGAGTTTATATGCCCATGGCCTATCTTGTGATATTTCTTTCGCTATTTTATTTGATTACAATATTTTGGTGCTAGTGTGTATATGCTATACTGCATTATTTAATGTTTTTTTTTGTTTTTTTTTACTTCTGCTCTAAGGTCAGTTGTATCGGCGAGAAGACTATTTTGTGTTCTGGTATTCTGTGCTGTTCTGTTTGTATGAGGACCATTTCTACAAGCTGTATTTAAAACCAAACATTTAACGAATACTGGTTGTAAGTCCTTTTCACTATGTTCTTAGAAATTATACTTTAAGGGATGGCTCTTGTGCAAGTGAAAAATTTGTATTATGTGATCTTTCAGTGATCCAGTCATATTGGAGTGCCTGTACTACTGTTTTAAAAAGCTCACTCCCCACCCCCTAAAAAGTAAGGAATATGGCATGCCAATTATATAGGCTGGCTTGAAAATAAAGTGTAGCATTAAAAAAATGCAACATCAGTAAACTAAAATAATACTACTCTTGCTCCCCACATTGCTTTTTATACTTTTTAACTTGTGATCACCAAGTATTTTTTGTGCGCAACTATTACCGATGTATCACACTTTTTAAGAATAAATCTCCCTGTTTTTGACCTGCACCATATGGAGCCTCTCCATTTTTTCTTATCCATAATTCGGTTTGATTGAGCCTAATCCCTCGCCTACCACCGGTCATCAGATGGCTCTCCTTTTCTAGTGGGAGTTCCACTCCTCTCCGTAAGGGGTATTCAAATCTCGGACCTTCGAGCAGATCCCGACTGCAGAGGAGTGGACCTATCCCGTTCGGAGTGACCATTTTTCCAGCCAACTTTCCATCTTGAGGCGGTCAGCCCATATGAGCTCGATTGATCCACTGCCGCTGGCAAGTGGGTCCACCCTATCTTGTAAGAGTACCCATCCACATCTTTCTGATAGAAGGCCTTCCTGTTTCAACAGTCTTACAGACTGATTTATGTTGTCACATCATCACATCTCTATTGAAGACTCACAAGTCACATGTTTGATGGACACACTTCTTAGGAATTTTATTTTGTTTATCTTCATTGGAACTTTATTTTCACCAATTTATCTTTTTTTTTCCATATTGGATTTGCACCTTGCATGTTTGCATTTTATGTTTACATGTTTCATTTCATACACTTTATTTTTGCACATTTGGTTGGGACTTTGTTTTAGTGTTAGCAGCTTTTCTTTATATTTGGTCTAGCGCAGTAATTTCCCCAAATTTTCCCATTTCGTGGTTTGAAAATAGACTAGCATTTCAACTTTCAGGGGGAATTATTGACTTATTGTGGGGTAAAAGGAAAGTTGATGGCCTCCACTCTAGCACATTTAAATGGTTTATTTAGCATAATAAACTCTGGAAAAAGGGTTATGGCACTGGATACCCAAAAAGAGGCAAAAATACAGCTCCACTTTTCTTAAAGGAAAGTAAGTAGCTGGCCTTTAAAAGCAGCCAAGCTTGACCTAGGCCTTTCCTGCTCCACCCCCTCTGGATGTTCCTTTCTGTAGGAGGGCAAAAAAATCATACAGGCCCCCCCAGACACAGGAGAATTTCTTTTTCCTTAGGTCCAAACTCAGGCCCTATGCTCAGCAATTACCTTCCCAGGCAGCTGGCCTGGGCAACACGGTCCTCCTCCCCTGGCAGGAGCTCAGGAGGCAAAAGACCAGACTCCTCTTACACTAACATCCTCTCTAGACCAACTCTGGTGTCCTCTCCAGGCAAAGCCCAGGATGGCAGCAGCCCAAAAAGACAAAAGACCCTTCTGGAAATTCACCTGAAATATTTATCTTCTTTCACAGCATGCATCATTGACAATAAACCTCCTAGTGACTGGCTAAAGAGAAGATATTCATAATTCATGACCTTGTTTCTGCTCGCTCTACCATATAAATAAGATAAATCCATCCAGGTTTTGTTAGATCTCTTAAAAACAGATGAATGTTTTTGTGAATAATGAATGATTGTCTTTTAATATAATAATATAATTTAAAATAATTGGTTGGTGCATGTTGAGTCTTAGTTGATTGTGTCATATTGTTCTTAAAGTGATTGTAAGGGTTTTTTTTTTTTTTTCTTTTTTTTTTTTTAATAAGAAACATATCGTACTTACCTCCACTGTGCAGTTCGTTTTGCACAGAGTGGCCCCAAACCTGCTCTTCTGGGGTCCCCTGGCAGCTCCCGCGGCTCCTCCCCACATCAGTTAACACACTGGGAGAAGCGCTCTCCCGGGGGATTACCTTGCGGGCGCGCTCCCAAGTCCATAATTTGGCGTCCATAGAGGCCGAATGCAGGACTCTGCCCCGCCCCCCCGGGGCCAGCATCATTGGATTTGATTGACAGCAGCGATAGCCAATGGTTGCGCAGCTATCAATCTATCCAATCAAGAGCCAAGACAGTGCGTCCCCATGGGTCAAGATCCAGGACTCAGGTAAGTAAAACGGGGGGGCTGGGGGGCCGGTCACTGCCAGGTGTTTTTTCAACTTAATACATAGGATGCATTAAGGTGAAAAACACGTAGGTTTACAACCCCTTTAAGAAAAAGGCCCCTGTTCTTATCTTACTTTGTTATTATACTGCAAAATAGTAGTCTTACAGCGTATCCCTGAAAACATTTTATATTCATTTGTTAAATACAAAGTGGTAAGAGGCAAGGATACCTCATTTATCTGTGCACAATTTAGACTCCTTATCTAATAGCACAGACTTATTCCTTGTAACTAACAATAATGAAGGCTGCCTTTAAGAAATCTCCTATGATCGGCCAGGCATTACAGATGAGGTCAGTGGAATTGCTTCTGGCTTTAGTATGATGGATGAGAGAGGGAATGAGTTTCTACTGCTAGACACAGTGAAATCTTTTCATTGTCACCGACAGGCCTATGAGGAGCTGATGTATGAGGTAGCAGGCCACAGGAACGCCCTTTTCTTGCCCTGGCTCACTTTTAATATATCCGTGAGCTGCTGAATGAGGATTGATAAAAGCTGAAGGATTGCAGCAAAGTTAAACATGGGTTAAGAAAGGAACAGGCCTAACTATGGAAGAAAGGACATACTAGCAGCTGTTGTCTGATGTATGGTGAAGGACATGGGACAAATCAATTTTGAGAAAGTCCTTCTAACCAACTTTTTATTACTAATGTGATAACATGGAAATATAGATTGGCTTGGCTCAGGTGTGCAGTTATGTTATATGAAATTAGTATGATTTTTTCTAAATGCATTGGGCATGCAATTTTATCGGAAATTATAATATTATATTGTATTATTTTTATTTATACTGATAAAATCTTTGCACAGAATTTATGTGGAACTATCTAGCGGTCTTTACTGTTTGTGCCTGTGGCAGGAAGATACCAGCATCGAGAGTTTTGCCAAAACAGCCAAGGTTCTGCCTAGAGTTAAACCATGTAGTTTTCCTCTGTGCAGTCCCCATACACACTTAGATTTTCTGCAGATTTTTCTCTTCAGATTTATCAAAACCATATAATATGAGGTCAAACCTTAAGAGTTTCAATTTGTATGCAATCAGGCAGACCCTTGTACTACATGGTTTTGGTAAATCTGAAGACAAAAATCTGCAGAAAATGTAATAGTGTGTATGGGGTCTTAGTCACATATTCCTGTGAAGGAGACCAGTATTTTAGTGTTACTGACCCCCTAGTGGATTCCTAATCATAATCTGTGAAGTATGCACTTTAGAGACAAAAGCTGTGAACTTTAACCTAACAGCCCTGGATGTCATATTAGCACCAATAATCAGGTATATCTCTTTGAATGTTGGACAGCAATTTAAAATGCTATACTGTGACATGTGGTTGGCTTAATTCACATAATTCATGTTTTATTCTTACACTAACGGTGCTCATGATAGAAAAAAAAAAAAAAGTGTATTTAACACAAGGCAAGCAGTGCCCTTATTTGTAATACCCAAACACTGTGGCAGGTGGCAGTGTTTCTCATAAGGCATTCCCAGTTTTGTTTTGTTTTTTGTTTGTTTGTTTTGTTTTTGTGGCAAAAAACATTGTGGGAGGGTTTTCAAGTCATCTCACTAAAATTTAATTAGCTTTAAACAGCAAAATAACCACCGTTACATTTACAAAGCGTGTTCTGCAGGGTTCATTTTAGGGATCAAGAATAAAAACCATTGTAAGCTTTGGTTGTAGATTCTTTTTAGCAGAAATGTAATGTCCTCTGTTTTAATAGTTCTTTTTGTCTGGGGTTTCCCCTTAAGCACCCCAAATAAATGATTGCAAGCCTTAATTATCCAGCATCTTTAAACCAGAGCTCAAAATTTAATTGAACTTTTCATGCTTCTTGCTCCCTAGCCAAACAATTTGTACAAAAAAAATTGAATTACCAATCTGACTTTTTTGCATTGATTATTATAACATTAAGAGAGTCCCAGGAGTTTCCAGGCTGTAAAAAACTAAATTGTATAACATTACTCACAATAACGCATATGTTATAATCGCAAAGAACTTACTTAAAATTCAATCCACTTTGGCATCATTATCATGTATCAACATAATAAATGAGTCCTTCAGAGCACGGTAATTATAATTTGATAAATCATCAGCAGAAAATTAACTGGATGTCAAAACATTCATTGGAAAGGGTGATGAATCGGCGATGATTGCAGTGATGAATCGTGTTAATCTGCTCTGTATGAAGCCAGCGAAATGGCTAAGCAGCCCAAGATGGATGGGGCATAGAAACAGCAAGGTCAGGACACAGTTCTGCAGAAAGTGAGGGAGAGAGAAAGAGAGAAGGGGGAGGGAAGCCATAAAATAAAAAGGAGACAGAGGGAGATTAGACTGCAAAGGCAGGCGAAAGAACAGGAAAATGAATACTTACAAGTTGAAAAAAAAAAAAAAAGTAACAGCAAAATTTTCCTTGGGTTTTTTGCTACAATATTTAGGACTGGCCTATGTAAAAGCCACTGGACTGCCCCTAAAATTACCATTTTTTATGTAGCTGCAGGATATATCTTTTTTTTAATAGAATATATTCTGTTTTAAAGTGCAGGAATACAACAATAAAGATATCTGGTTTGGCTTTTGTGTCTTATTATTGTGAAGAATATATTCATAAGATAAAAAAGCCAATACACATACACTTCTCATTATGCCCGATGTAAGTTACATTTAGTAAAGTAAATGATGTTTCCACTTTCAAATTACATTAGTTATTGTTTTGTACATTTTATTTTTCAATTCTATATGTGGTTTTAGCTTTATTTTTGTATCCTGTAGCACAAATGTTTGCTTTAGTGCTCTTAGAATACTGAGTGGTTCTCTTTGCCTTGGGAAACTGCTTTCTTTAAAATATTTAGAAATATCCAATCAGATTTTGTGAAATACCTTATGACACTCATTGCTAAACAGTGTTCTACAAGCATTCTCTACAAGTAGGGCCCCTTTTTAAGGCTGATCATAAACTACTCCTTCCTGCTCCCTTTCAAATTCAGATATGACTCATGGGTGAGAACCACACTGTTATTGGATAGCCCAGGTGTTTATTTGTTTATTTATTACAGGTACTTCTATAGCCCTGTCAATTTACATAGCACTTTACATTTACCGTATATTGTACATTCACATCAGTCCCTGCCCTCAAGGAGAAATGTAGAAGAAGGAAAGGCGCCTCTAAGTGTGGTATTAAAGGATTCAATTCAGTGCAGAAGGGGTTAAAAACATTTACAGAATCGTGGAGTAATAAAAGCATGTAACATGGAGTCCTCATGTGTGTTCCTAGTCCTTCCTCTGTCTGCGAATGGAGAGCAGGGGGTGCCATCCAGCAGCTGTCAGAATTCTCCAATACATGCAGGAGCGAGGAGGCAGTGAGGCAACCTGTGTTCTGGGTTCACGCTGGAACACACAAGGCTGATGGCGTCGGTGAAGGGCGGTGGGCTCTAACGCGTTTCGCGGCTCCTTTGTCAGACCTACGCCCATATTTTCCAGATGTGCTTATGAGAGGTGTGGGGGAGGAGTATGGGCGAATGGATGATTGATTGAAATGGGGATTGTATTGTTGCAGACGTGCCGCAAGTGCGGCCAGGGCGGCAATACACAAACAGATTTTGTCGTATTAGATACTGGTTGGCTCTGAGAATATCTTGACACTGGTAAGTCCAGTAGGCGTAAGCTGGAGGCTAGATAATGGCTCTTCATAGGGAATATAAGCGGTGATGGATTTCATGGTGGCATGTGTTATGCTGTTAAACTGTGCGCTGTGTGGCTTATGCGTAATTAGTAAATTATCTGGTTGTGAGGGAGGGACAGTTATGTGTATGTCAGACATTGTGACAGGTTTTATAGTATAGTGTTTATTTTCAGTTCTTCGTTGATACCTCCTGGTGAGAGTACATCTAGGGCATATATGCAGTATGTTTCCCTTTGGCAGAGGCACTGGAATCTCTCTGCCGTGGGGAAACTGGCTGGTATGGATTTGATGATCCACACTTTTAGGCCTTGGGTGGATTTAAGGTGGTATTCCACAAAGTGTCGGGGAACACTGTGGTCATCTCTGTTTCAATGAAATGGCGGTGCTCTCCAAAACGTTTGCATAGGGGACGTGTGGTTCTACCTACGTAATGGAGGCCGCAGGGGCAGGACAGGCGATAGACTACATGGTCTGTGGAGCAGGTGTAGAATTCTTGAATTTTGTAGGTTTTCCCTTTTACTGTAAATTCTTTTTGCCCGTGGTGTACAAAACTGCATGTGAGGCAAAGGAGATTTCGACATTGGTACATCCCAATGATGGAGAGGAACTTTAGCCATGGGGATATGTACTTGTTTGTTTTTAACTTATTTTCCCTTTTATGGCAGGGGCTTTTCTGTATGAGAATTTGGGTTTAATTGGTATGCTGTCTTTTAGATGGGGGTCCTGCAGTAGTATAGGCCAATGTTTATGTACTATATGTTCCATATTTTTGTGTTTGTTGTGGAATTGAGTGATGAACTGGATGACATTCGATGTATTATTGGTTTTGTGGGTAGAAGTGCCTGGGTTTACGTATGTGGCATATGCTTGTTCGATGAGCGGTGGTGGATAGCCCTTTTCTATAAATTTTTGTTTGAGGGTTATGCTCTGGGCCTGATAATCTGCCTGCTTAGTGCAATTATGTCTGAGGCGACGGAATTAGCTTTTGTGGATGTTGTTTAGCCAGCGCGGGTGGTGACATCTGTTGTAGTGTAGGAAGGAGTTGCCTGCGGTAGATTTATAGTAGTTCTTGACATGTCATTTTCGTGATATAGGTTAAGGTCCTGGAATGCTAAGTGTGTGTTATGTACGGAGGTGAAAGATAGGCCCATGTTGTTATTACAGTGGGAGACAACCTGTTCAATGTGGTTAGTGTATCCGTCCCAGATGATGATGTCATCGATGTAGCAACTATAGAAAATGATCCTGGGCATAAAGGGGTTATTGGCCCATATGTGTTGTGCCTCGTGCAGTGCCATGGGTTTGGGGGTAGTAATTATATTTGAATAGAAAGTAATTGTGAATTGTACTTGGTTGGGGTGGATAGATGAATCATCCATCAGGAAGTTTTGAATGGACTGCTTTCCAACATTGTGGGGGATATATGTGTACAATGATTGAATTTCCAGGGAGAGCCAGGAGTAATTGGGCTCCCATTGATATTGTAGTTCAAGTAGATCTATTCCATTCTTAATGTAGGATAGGAGGTTAGATACAAAGGGTTGCAGGAAATAATCTACGTACTGGGAAAAAACACTGGTAATACTGTTCATGGAGGCCACTATGGACCTGCCTGGGGGATTGGTAGTGCATGTGTGCACTTTGGGTAAATGGTAAAAGTATGGTGTATGGTGGTATTTTCTGACTAGAAAGAATACTTCATTTTTGGTGATGACGTTGTCTTTGAGTGCATGGTTCCCCAAGACTGTGGCTTAAGTGGTGAAGCCTGGTATGGGGTCATTGGACAAGTTTGATGTACAGTATGTTTGTGAATCTCCAAGTAATCTAATGGCCTTTGCTGGTTTTAAAATTTGTGAAGATTTTCTCGTTTGAGTGAGCTGAAGGCTGATCTCTCTGAATATGTGAGGTTGTGGTTTTTATGGGGGTTTTGTTCTTTTTGGGACATTAGTAGTAGCTCCGAATAAACCATGTGGTAGAAAGTTTCAAGGCACAGCACTTTGGATTGTGTGGGATAGAAATTAGACAAAGGGTTGAAAGTGGTCTGTTTCACTGCTGGGGAGCTAATGAGATGTTGGGTATATAGGAGTGCATCAAGTTCGGGTCCTCAGGGTTAAGAGGGGGTCCAGTTCCTTCCTGGTATAGTTCCTCTAATATTCCTAGAGTTATTTTTTCGTCTATAATGAGATTGTTGATGGGAGGGGGTTGGTTGTTTCAATATGATAAGGTAAGGGTCCGTTCATGGCTGCTTTTATATTCTAAAATCGTTTTACAGTTAGGTTTCGGATAAATTTGTTTAGGTCTTTCAACAACTGAAAAGTGTTAGGTTGTATGGTGGGTGCAAATGTGAATCCCTCTGTGAGTAGGGTGGTTTCCTGCAGAATAAGTGTGTGTGAAGATAGGTTGAAAATCTTCACCATAAGCAGGGCTTTCTGGTGTATGGGCTTGGGTTTGGCTCCTCTCCCCCTATACCCTACAAAAGGGAAAATCGTCCGAGTAAGTTAAAAACAAACAAGTACATATCCCCATCGCTAAAGTTCTTCTCCATCATCGGGATGTACCAATGCCGAAAACCCCTCTGCCTCAAATGCAGTTTTGTACACCATGGGCAAAAAGAATTTACAGTAAAGGTGACAAACTTACAAAATTCAAGAATTCTAAACCTGCTCCACAGACCATGTAGTCTATTGCCTGTCCTGCTCCTGCGGCCTCCATTACGTAAGTAGAACCATATGCCCCCTACGCAAAGGTTTTGAGGAGCACCGATGATTCATTGAAGCTGGCAGAGATGACCACAGTATTCCCTGACACTTTGCGGAATACCACCTTAAATCCACCCAAAGGCCTAAAAGTGTGGATCAGCGAATCCATACCAGCCAGTTTCCCAGCAGCAGAGAGATTCCAGCGCCTTTGCCAAAGGGAAACATACTGGATATATGCCCTAGACGCACTCTCACCAGGAGCTATCAATGAAGAACTGGAAATAAACACTATACTATAAAGTGTCACAACGTCTGACATACACATAACTGTCCCTCCCTTTGCAACCAGATAATTTACTAATTACGCATAAGCCACACAGCGTGCAGGTCAACAGTATAACACATTCCACCATGAAATCCATCACCACTTATATTCCCTATGAAGAGCCATAATCTAGCCTCCAGCTTACTCCTACTGGACTTACCAGTGTCATGACATTCTCAGAGCCAACATAGATCACCCTCAAAAACTGATACCCACCACTATCTTCTGGTCTTCTAAGCAATCAGTTCATCCACAAGAAATATGCAATCCCCCATCCTGGATCATTATACTCTGTATGCCCGCAAAGTCTAAGGGCAATTATAACCTCCTCATTACCAACATCCTCTCCTTCATTCTTTTCCCAAGTTTATACTTAAATTTTTCAACCAGTATCTAATACGACACAATCTATGTGTGTATTGCCGCCCTGGCTGCACTCGTGGCACGTCTGCAACAATACAATCCCCATTTCCATCAATCATCCATTCACTCAGCCCATACTCCTCCCCCACATCTCTCATAAGCCCATTTGGAAAATATGGGCATAGGTCTGAGGAAGGAACCGCGCATGCTCCGAAACGCGTTACCGCCCTTCACTGACGCAATCGGCCTTGTGTGTTCCAGTGTGAACCCGGAACACAGGCCGCCTCACTGCCTCCTCGCTCCTGCATGTATTGGAGAATTCTGACAGCTGCTGGACGGCTCTCCCCTCCCATCCACGGACAGAGGAAGGACTAGGAGCACACATGAAGACTCCATGTTACATGCTTTTATTACGCCACAATCCTGTAAGTGTTTTTAACCTCTTGTGCACTGAATTAAATCTTTTAATACCGCACTTAGAGGCGCCTTTCTTTCTTCTACATTTCTTCAGAGTTGCTTCTCCTCCTCAAAAGCGCTGCCTGAAGTGCCATCTCTCTATCATCACCCTAGACCAGCCATCCACCTCCACCAGAGCACCCTTACCTCTCTTTCTTTCTGCCCTCAAGGATCTTACAATCTAAGGTCCCTAACTCACATTCATACATACACATACGAAGGCCAATTTAGACAGGAGCCAGTTAACCTACCAGCACGTGTTTGGAGTGTGGGAGGAGACCAGAGGATCCCAGTGTTACAGATGACAGGTAGATGTATTTCTGCTTGTTTTTTGGGGGGAGAGGTTTTTGCTGTACTTTCCTTGTTTTTAACAAAGAACAGCATCTACTGTCACCCAGACCACTGTCCAAAGTGTGGTCATAGCTTTTACTAGGTCCTTGACACTGAGGACTCATGAGACTTTCCTGTACAAAAAGCAGGAGCAGTATGTGAACAACTGCTATTTTGTAGTTTAGATGGCGTCACATAAAATAACATCAAAAAGTTTATAAAAAAAACTCACACCACATCAACTGTTGAGAGAACAAAAGGGGTTTATTTCTTCACAAAATATAATGTTTATGTTTTTTTATTAAATAATTTCCTCATGGTCTCTCAAACATTGGTCTGGTGTTCCTATTTTTACTTGAACCTCTTGGATTTCTTCCAGCACACCCCCTAGAGACTCCTTGGTGTCCATGCATTACCAACCAGGGATGTTGTACTCTTCAGTATGGTTTATATCCTGACTGTGAATATCATATCACCGCTACCTCACTCCCAGTAATGGTATGGAGCCCACTGTCCATCTACCGCTGGCTCTGTACATTCACTTCACTTAACTCTTCCTCTTGCATGCCTATCTACAGGATAAGGACCCTGTTGGTGCAGATCCGCTCCCTGGCTATGGTAGACGCATCACTGCTGAAGAAGTGCCGACAACATCTCCCTCGCTTCAAGAGGCCTGCCACATGTACACGCTTAATGACAGCCTGCTAGAGATACCTTTGTTACCCTTGGTAACCACTTGCATCTTCACACTGTGTTAACTCTTGTACCTCTGTCTTCATACACCAAGGTGTTTAGTGACCTGAGCTGTAACTATATGTGCCGGTTACTTGCATTGCACCACTTGAGTAACTTTAGACCAGGCAAAGGCAAAGATTCAAAAGCTTTACTTAAATAAATTAACATGATAACAAAGACAGATGACAGTCCAAAATAAAGTGCAAACATTTTCCTAACATTCTTAGTCCCTAATTCAGGCTTGTGGCTGCCCCAGCTTACCTGCACAGGAAAGAGTCCATCTTTGGCAAAGTTTATGGCTGGCAGGTTTAGGAGGGACTGCAAGCCCCAACAGTCCTCTTGGGCAGTGGGAACTCTGACACATCACTGGATATCCAGACCCCCCTGCCCAAAGCACCCTCCAATGTTGAGGGCATGTGGCCTGGTATGGTTTAGGAAGAGGGGGTGCTTTTTCCTCCCCCCCCCTTTTGTGAGTATAGACAACATAAAGGATCTATAGACCTGTGCTTTTAATCCCTTCTGGTGTGCTATATAGTCAGCCGAGGGTCTGAACAAAGGGAACACTGGCTAGTGTTCTGAAGAGCTTGTCCAACTGTTTGCTACGGCATAGGACTTTACTCAGTTCTACTACTTTTGGACTGCCACAGCCTGCCATAACTGGATTGTACCTGAGGAGCTTAGCCCTGCTACTTAACTTTGCTCACTCCTGAAACTACATTGTGCTAATTTAAAGGAGAAGCCTGCTATCTGCTTTCAGCAAGGACTTCACCAGAGCTTAACCGAGAGGTCAGTTAGATGTCCTCAATTGTGAATAATTCTATTTCTTGGAGTATCCCACTAAATTCCCTTCCCTATCTAAGTTCTCCAGAAATAAAACAGCAAAAACAAAACCCCTGGACTGCTCGTTGAAGACAATGAACTGAAGTGAGTGCACCTGCCTGTGTGAATCTACCTTGTGCTTGGCTGTGGGGAAGACCTGGGCAAACTACCTGTGGCTCCTTCGGGGGTAGCACTACATACGCAGTGTAACTTATAACATCCAAGTGAAAGATATAACGCCAACATGTCAGAAAAAAAATAAGAGATTCAAAAACAGAATCACTGAGTTGGAAAAAGGATCACCCCCTTGTGTCGGTATTTTGTTAAACCACCTTTTGCTTTAATTACAGCCTTTAGTCTGTTGAGATATGTCTCTACTAACTTTACACATCTAGACTTTGCAATATTTGCCCACTCTTCTTTGCAGAACTGCTCGGAACTGCTTTGCAGAACTGACTGTTTTTGGACTGCAATCTTCAAGTCATTCCACAGATTTTCAATGGGGTTTAGGTCTGGGCTCTGACTAGGCCATGCAAGGACATTCACCCTTTTCTCCTTCAACCACTGTGTGGTAATGTTTGCTGTGTGTTTTGGGTCAATGTCATGTTGGGCAGTAAACCACCTTCCCATTGACAACTTTCTGGCAGAGAGCGGCCGATTTTCCTTGAGAATGTGATAGTATTTTGTCCCATCCATTTTTTCTTCTATCCTGACAAGTTCTCCAGTCCCTGCTGCAGAGAAACACCTCCATACCAAGATATTACCACCTTTATGCTTTACTGTAGGAATGGTGTTATTTGGATGGTGAGCTGTATTGGTTTTCCACCAGACATATTGTTTGGTGTTGAGGCCAAATAATGAAATGTTGTTCCCATCTGACCAGAATACCTTATTCCATGTGGACTCTTAATCTTCAAGGTGTGTTTTGGCAAAGCTCAGTCATGACTGCATGTGGCCTTTTTTGTGGAGTGGCTTTTTTCTTGCAACCCTCCCATACAAACCACATTTGTGGAGAATTTGTGATATTGTTGTTGCATGCACACAATTACCACTCTTTGTCAAAAAATTCCTGCAACTGCTTCAGAGTTGCTGTAGGCCTCTTGATAGCCTCTCTGACTAGTTTCCTCCTGGCTTTTTCATCCAGTCTGGAGCAACGTCTTGATCCAGGGAGGGTCTGTGTTGTTCCAAATACCTTTCACTTCTTAATAATAGACTTCACTGTGCTTCTAGGCATTGATAAAGCCTTTTAATTTTTTGTATCCATCTCCTTACTTGTGCCTGTACACAACTTTATCCCAGAGATCTTTTGACAGTGTCTTGCTACCCATAGCTGCTTGTTTGTTTCAGTTGCACTATCAGAGACTGAAATGCTCCAGGAAAGCTCAAACTACCACAGTTGATTGCAATTGAAAGTCAAATGGTTTTTTATGCTATTTAGAAGGTGATTAGCTATACCTAATTGAGTTTACAAGTCAGTTTTAGGAGGGGAGTGGGGGTGATCCCTTTTCCAACTCAGTGATTCTATTTTTTTATTTTTTTTTTTCATTTTCTGACATGTTGGTGTTATATCTTTCACTTAGATGTTATAAGTTGCACTGAGTAAATACAGCTGGATAAAGCAAAAACTGTATATATCTTAATTTCAGGCTGCAAAGCAACAAAATGTTATTATTGTAAAGGTGGGCAATTCTTTTCTATATCCAATGTATGTATTCAGTGCCAAAAATCAGCAATCCAAAGTGAATCTCTTCACACACCTCTGTGACCCATTTGGGTGGATCTTCACGTATTGATTAGTAAGACAAAAATACAGAAATCCAAGATCTGAGTTGTTGGTCAGTTTATTTGTGTGCATACTTGCAAATACAATTGCAAAATGCATGCATATGGCACACTTCCTTTATTAAAACAAAGCTAGAAGAATGTTTATGCTTTTGTGTGCATACTCACAAATGCATGCAAATATGTACAAGTGATATACAACCCATCCTCGCATTTTTTCTGCCAGCAATGTCTGATGCTCTTACATCAGTACAGTGGGCAATAGGCCTTACTGTTGGGTTGACTGTTTTTAGCTTGACATTCACTTTAAAGCAGAACTCCAGCCTAAAATAAGATTAAAGTGAAAAGCCATTTAAAAAAATTACATAACAAAACCAGCTTTTGCTGTAATTTTTTGCTTCAGTTTAGGGATTTCCCAGCAGAACGTTTCTTTCTCCTGCTGGATAATTTCAATCTAATGGCATTTATCATTCAACCCGTTTCCTCTGAGCCCTGGCTGTCCTAAAATGGCTCCAGCCTGTAACTAGACCAGGGGTCTTCAAACTACGGCCCTCCAGTTGTTCAGGAACTACAATTTCCATCATGCCTAGACATGTCTGTGAATGTCAGAGTTTTACAATGCCTCATGGGATGTGTAGTTCCGCAACAGCTGGAGGGCCGTAATTTGAGGATCCCTGAACTAGACAGTGAAAGGAGAAGCAACACCATGATGAGCCCATTCCTCTGTCAATTTCTTTTTCTATCAGCAAGCCTTTTGTCAGCACATGAACTGATTAACTCCTTGTGCTTCTTCTTCCTCCCACACTCCAGCTCTACTGCAAAGGGACTACAAGAGGCTGATCCCAGGTCAAATGCGGGTCCCTAAAGTGTATTTAAAAGCAAAACTTTTTTTCTCATTTTGGAGTAAGGGAGGGCTAAAATTCCTGTCAGTTTTTTGTTCCATCTGTGTCCCATAGGGGAGATTTCCCTCCACTTTCTGTCCCTTAGCCAAAACAGGAAGTGAGAGAAAATTTCCCCAAGGTGATGGAATCACAGTGTGTCACCAGAATTAGTGCCTCCATTGAAAAATGTCCTCTCTATTTACTGTCCTGATGTCAACCCAAAATTTGGGATTTACTTTTACTTTCACTTTCAATGATGACAGTAAACAGGACAAATAGAGCGGGTAAATCTCCCTAAAGAGGGCCAAGACAGCAATAAATACTGACAGGTGTTCTAATCCCGCTCCACTCTGTCCAAAACTGAAAAAAACGTTTTGCCTTTAGTTTCAATTTAACTCTGCTTGTGTTTGAAAATATATTAAATTATGTATATATGATCAGAGAACTGCATTAACCACATTCCGCTGACTGGCGCTAAACTGCATCCATCTATAGGGAAATTGTTTACTGTGCCGAGAGCGCGCTAGGTGTGCGCTTCCAGAATAATAACTAAAGTGTCAGAGAAAGCTCCAGATGCATACTTGTGATCGGAAGATTTCGATCATGTGACTCCTGTGACAGCCAGTCACGGCAGTCATATTGAAATGCCTGCCTCTGCCTCCCAGCATTGAGATCCTCTTAAAGGGCCAGAAGACAGCAGCGGGAAGGGGTTAACTTGTGTCTTTTATGTCTGCCTAGGGTTCTAAATTCTAGAGACAATTCTGTTGAATACGAGGGTGTTTAAAAATGCAAAGTGTTCCAAACACAGATTTTTAGTGTTCATTTAAGTTTTAGTCCTTGCACCCATTTACAGTGGATAGAAAAAAGTCTACATACCCCTGTTAAAATGTCAGGTTTCTGTAAAGTAAAAAATTAAATGAGACAACGATAAATCATTTCAGAACTTTTTCCACCTTTAATGTGACATATAAACTGTACAACTCAATTGAAAAACAAACTGAAATATTTTAGGTGGAGGGAAGTAAAAATAAAAAACTAAAATAATATGGTTGCATAAGTGTGCACACCCTTAAACTAATACTTTTGTTGAAGCACATTTTGATTTTATTACAGCACTCAGTCTTTTTTGATATGAGTTTATCAGCATGGCACATCTTGACTTGGCAATATTTGCCCACTCTTTTTTGCAAAAACACTCCAAATCTGTCAGATTGCGAGGGCATATCCTGTGCACAGCCCTCTTCAGATCACCTCACAGATTTTCAATAGGATTCAGGTCTGGGCTCTGGCTGGGCCATTCCAAAACTTTAATCTTCTTCTGATGAAGCCATACCTTTGTTGATTTGGATGTAAGCTTTGGGTCATTGTCATGCTGAAAGATGAAGTTCCTCTTCATGTTTAGCTTTCTAGCTTCAGTTCTTGGTATTGTCACTGTTGTACCGTATTTTCTCCACTGTGTTCCATGGTATATCTAAAGCCTTGGAAAATATTTTGTACCCTTCTCCTGACTGATACCTTTTAACAATGAGATCTCTCTGATGCTTTGGAAGATCTCTGCGGACCATGGATTTTGCTGTAAGATGCAATTAAGAAAATTTCAGGAAAGACCTACTAGAACAGCTGAACTCTATTTGGGTTTAATCAGAGGCACTTTAAATGATGGGAGGTGTGTACTGACTCCTATTTAACATGAGTTTGAATGTGATTGCTTAATTCTGAACACCGCTACATCCCCAGTTATAAGAGGGTATGCACACTTATGCAACCACATTATTTTTTTTTTTTTACTCCCCTTCCCCCCTCTAAAAGATTTGGTATAGTTTATAGGTCACATTAAAGGTGGAAAAAGTTCTGAAATGATTTATCTTTGTCTGTCTCATTTTTAGATCACAGAAACCTGACATTTTAACGGGGGTGTGTGGACTTTTTATATCCACTATATATGTTTTAGGTCATGTTGCCTACTCCAGTAGTGAAGATACACTCAAAATTAGTTTTAGTATTGTTGAACCCCTTCACCACAACCTTTATAATGCAGAAAGAACTCTCAGAGGAATTCAATAAAAATTTACAAAATATGAATCTGGTTTTGAGTGCTCTTTACACTTTTGCAAATGCTGGAAAGTCAGAGCAAGATGTATTTTCCTTAACAAAATGCTGTTTTCTGCCCTGATGGTTGGAAAGCATTGCAAAATGCTAGCATGAGCTCACACTTTAGTACAACTATATCATTTTTATTCTGAACATTTTCAAATTTAATAAGGCTTTTTTTTTTCAAACTTCTTTTTTACTTTTTCGTTTGTAATAAATGCAGCAACACATTGATACATCAACTGTTAAAGCAGTATTAAACCCAAAAGCAAACATTTCTTATATTGCAGCTTACCAATTCTTAGACGTGGTGGCTGCATTGGTATTTTTTTAGGCTTTCTTTCCTTTATTTTTATTTGGTGATCTGGCTAGTGAGTCTATTGTTTTTCAACAGAACAAGCTGTCCTGCAAATCTAGCAACATTCAAGAAACTACAAAAAATTCCACCAATACCACCCATCAGCTCAACCTATTGAAAGTACAGACAGTTCTTTCCACCCTTTTGAACCAATGTTAAATATAACATAAGCCTCCCCTTTAAGCTAATACAGGATATGCAAAATGGGGACCAATCAAAAACAGGAAATTTACAAAAAAGTGCAGATAAGACACCTGGCTTTTAAATTTAACTTGCTTTTAGCAGTTTATTGCCAGAAAGTTCATACACTAAATATTTGCTTTACAGTACATAATGATACTACAGCAGACTGTTAATAAGCACCAATATATTATTAGCCATGCTATGCCAGTGATCTTGACATAAGAACTCCAGAAATGTGCCATTCCTTTTTGTTTACTTGATTGAAAACAAGCTTTAATTCTCAATTGCACATTCCCTTCAAGTTTTATTAAATGAGTTATAAATTTCCTCTGCCGTTTCTTCATAGCTCAAGAGGTTTAATTTGTATGTGTTGCCTCTTACAATATGCTTTCTGTAATGCTGCAGATGCCTCTTCCTGAGCTTCAGTAAACAACAGGCTCTCCGCCAGCATTTTGACTGAACGTTTGCCAAGTGGCAAAACTATTAGTTAACTGTGTAATGACTGCTGGGTGGAGCCACATGCTTTTATCTAAGCCTTGCCAGGAAGCAGAATACAGCACCATGGGAAGCAATTATATTTGCTAAGACTCCTGGGTTGTGCTATTTGTTGAAAGAAAGCTCCCAGAGCATCCCCAAACTGTAGCCAACACTCACTGGTAATGCTAGGATAACTGAATTTTTCAGTTCCACCATCTGACGATCATTTCCTATCCCCTTGGAGTCTTTCAATCTGTAGTTTGTTGTGTATTATTGTGTGCGGTGATCAAGTTTTCTAGTATTATTTTATATTAATGGTACAGTACCGGACAAATTATTCATACAACTTGAGTTATAGGCTTGTACTTTCAGGTGACTGGACATTACAAGCTTTTGAGGGCACACACCTTTGGGGTGCCCCCCATAACCCTAACCCTCTCTGTGAATCCTTAGTTTTTTTTCTAGTGTCTGTAGGTGATTGACCTCTTCAGCTCCCCTAAGAAATCAACTTCACTAGTTTGTTAGTGTTTTTTTTTTTATTTCTCTATTATTTTTTAGAATTCTTAAATCAACCCTTACTGTCTTTTAATGCAGAAGCAGTGTAACCACTGGATCCTGCTTGGTGCACACACCTTGGCACTTGGTGCAACTCATCTTTTAACCACTTAAGTAAGCCCCAGGAGGATTTCCCCCCTTAATGACCAGGCCATTTTTTTATATACGGCACTGCATTGCTTTAACTGACAATTGCGCAGTCATGCAATGCCGTACCCAAACAAAATTGACGTCCTTTTTTCCCACAAATAGAGCTTTCATTTGGTGGTATTTGATCACCTCTGTGGTTTTTAATTTTTTGTGCTATAAACAAAAAAATAGCAACAGTTTTGAAAAAAAAGCAATATTTTTTACTTTTTTCCTATAATAAATATCCATCAAAAACATATAAAAAAACACATTTCTTCCTCAGTTTAGGCCGATATGTATTCTTCTACATATTTTTGGTAAAAAAATCGCAATAAACATATATTTATTGGTTTGCGCAAAAGTTATAGCGTCTACAAAATATAGTATATATTTATGGCATTTTTATTATTATTTTTCTTAACCAGCTGTACCAGTTCGTGCATTTGGGACCTGGGTGGTCAGTCAGATTTGTACCTCCAGCGGTGCACCCCCTGAGCCCGGATGGCTGTGGTCACTCCCAGGCGGGCCAGGATCTCTGCCTTCAGATGCTCAAAGTTGCTGATGTGCTCGGTTGGCAGGTCAAAGTGGGCCTTTTATGGGTCACCGGTAAGGAAAGGGGAGATAATGCCAGCCCATTGGTCATGGGGTCACCCCTCTCTCTCTCCGATACCCTCTCAAAGGTAGTGAGAAAGGCCTCTACATCATCGCTGGGTGTCAGTTTTTGCAAGAAATGGCTGGCCCTCACGAATACTTGGTTGCCAGCTGCGATGACCGCTTGCTATACAACTTTTGCGGCTGCAAATGCACTCTGCCCACATCCAAGGCACCAGTTGTCAAGTTGGGGGTTGTGGCTCCACAGAACCAAGTGCAAAGCCGATAAAACTTTAAAAAAAAAGGCTTTTATTTTCAACAGGGAAATCAAAATAAGGCTTCTAGTAGCACACAAGCATAAAAATACAAAATAAAGCCCCTTTCACACGGCAAGCCCACTCGGATCCGCCTGTTCGTTTTTCAGGCGGATCCAAGCGGGCCATCTATTGGCTCCTATGGGGAGATGGATGTCAGCGGAGATGTGTCCGCTGACACCCGTCTGCCATCCGATCCGCTAAACTCAGACGTATGGCTATACGTTCGCCATCCGTCTGGGCGGATCGGATGAGATCTGATAAAAACGGACATGCTGTTCGTTTTTGTCCGACCTCTCCATAGGAATCAGCGGCGCTCTGACAGGCTCCTCCCCGCTCAGTGAGCAGAGACGGGCCTGTCATCCGCCGGCTCAGCGGAGATCAATGGAGAGATCTCCTGCTGAGCTGGTGGACTCCGCTAAGCAGATCCGCCTTGTGTGAATGAGGCCTGCAGTCTGCTTATCTTCAGCACAAATTAAAAGTAAAAAGGCACCTACAGTTCATGGATGGGTTTTCACCCCAAGGTTTTAGCACAGTCCTTGTCAGCTATTTAAGCAGCCTTCAGCACACTCACAGCTCTCCCAGACAGATGTATTAACCAACTCCTCACCAACACACCTAACACTACTTATTGTATTTAAGAGCTGCTTTCTGGAGGCTCTTAATCCCGTGTGTGCTAGAATCCCTGTAGTCAGGGGTGGAGACCCTTTCCCACCCGAATATCACTTCAGGGCCTCCGAAATTCTGGGTCCCAAATATCTCTCTATTAACACAGAGAGAACTGCGAGTCAGTCCTCTCTTGATTAAAGCTATTCCTGGGAATTCCTCACCCATCCTGGGTGACCCCCTGAATACTTCCACACTTCCCTTAAAGGGACCATAACCCAAATATCAGTGCTATATAGCACCCGTCCAGGACCCAACCTTGGCATCCTGTACAATATATATATATATATATATATATATATATATATATATATATATATATATATATATATATATATATATATATATTCATTCACAGATGTTCTAGGGTGAGTTCATGAGCCCATTCCAAACGCATGGCAACCAAAAATTAATGGTTCCCTATGAATGCAGTTCACACCATCATGTTGCATTGCATTTGCCCAGCGCTTAAAAAAAGTATGGCATACATATGTACCACACCTATTTTGAAATTACATGCCCCATGTTTCTCCCTTCTTTTTACTTGTGATGCCCCTGCACTCGAAAAGGGGAACCCTAAGCACTGGTCCCGTGTTCTTGTTCTGGAGCCTGTTTTTAGGAATGTACTAACAGGGAAAGTATTTAACGTCTACTATTTAATGTTATGCACTATTTGTATTGAAGTATATGTCGTATGACTAGTTTTTAGGTATTTATAGGGAAGTATCATCTCTTACACACCTGAAGAAGTGAACTAGGTATAGAAATGCATAGATGAATCAGGATCCCTATATCTATTGTAGTATCACAGAGTTATAGTATAGGGATATCCGGGGAGGGGCTCATAAAAAATTGACGTGGTGGTAAAGATGAATTTCTTTAAGTAGTTAATACTACTTTTACTTTACTATAGTTTGAAATGGCTGTGGGTAAGTTGAATCCAATTTTCTTCTTTTACCTCTTGTAATTATTATCACCACCAGATTCCTAATTCTGCCCAAGTGCTGAAGCCACGACGAGCCAAAATATGTTATGGTGTGTAGATGTAGTCTTTCTAATGTGGAGAAACAAAATAAGGAAGGTTTATTTGTAGGTAGGAAGGTTTAACATCTTTATTGAGGCCTTGTGAGAATGATGGAGACACCTGCTACCACAGAGAATTCTAGCCATTTGTTTCTTTCATAGATATAACAAGCCATCAAGTAATCTAGCCCACTAGTAGCTAAAGAATAGTTTTCTTTATAATGCTAAATTTAAAGGTACAGTATATGCATAGTTAACCATGTATGAAGAGAAAATTTAGCAAACTGTTTATTTTACTTTAGGTTAACAAGTGGCCCAGTATTTAAAAATGTATATATAATACAATGGTTTTGTCTGTGTAGACTTTCATATTTTCTGCCAAGTCTGTGTTTGATTAACTAGTCTGTACTTTTGGCAACAGTTGTGCCTTGATAAGTTTTTGTCATTATAAAGTATTATGCGCACATTACAAAGTAAACTGTAGGACATCAATTCACTATTAGCATGTGTGGGAATTGCCCTCTCTTACTCCTCCCTTTCATTAATTGGATTGGGGTTATATGTGTTTCGCTTAAGAACAGCGATGATCACTAATGGAATGACCTTGAAATCATTATCTCTCTCTGAGCTATGAGACAAAGATTGTTATTCATGTTTCCTATATTTGCCATTACTTGAACATAATGACCATATAATATATTGTCCACATACTTACACAATTTGAAAAGTGTCATGTATATGCAATATACCCAGCGATGGGTCGTTTCCATTTGATTACGGGAAGTAATTTGGCTGGTGTCTGACATTAAAGTCTGTGAATCCTTAACCCTTGTATATAAGACACTCAGAAAAGGAATTACAATATTAGTTGGATTGTATTGAGGCTGCAACAAATACCTTTTTAGCCTTTTTAACAATATAGCACAGCTGGATTTTTCAGTAACACTGAAGAACCTTCTGCAAGTAATATTAGCATGGCAACCAGCTTAATTACATTGCGCTTACTGTGGTCTGGTATGTGGACTTCACCATGACTGAGCTGTCCTATTTCGTAGGATGGTGAATAAATGTCTAGTGACAGTGAACCACTTCTTCTGCTGTCGATAAATACAATGCAGGTACTCTGTGTATATGTATCACCAGTAGTTTCATAACTGTTTTAATGCTTACTTTATGTAGCAAGGTCCCGGGTCCCCTTTGGTCTAATGAGAACCTCCAGAGTTAGGGACAGCTGACATCCTTCTGTGTAGAGTGGGTTACAAGGCATAGTGGGTGTAATGCAAGGTAGATTCATGGGCGCCAGACACTTCTTGAATGCAAAGAGATTTATTTTCTCTTGAACAGAACTGTGGGAGAGAGGGTTTAGGGCCAGGACAACCTTTAGTAGTTGCAATCTGAATTAGCAGACTCCGAGACTTCTATAGGTAGACAGCCATGCAGGGAAAGGCATCCAGCAAGACACCACATCTGCATGTGTAGGATCGCTATCTCCTATGGCACAGTCTTATAACAGTTTCTAACGCAAGTTGTAACTTCTGTACTTCATCTACAATCACTTCTTGTAGAACTTCACTTCACTGAGCTCCCAGTCTCTCTCACTAGACTTGCTGATCCACTGACACTGGATCTCCTGAGCTCTTCCAAACTTCTCACTGAGTATCTTCCTCAAGCGTCACCCCACTGGCCTGCTCGGTCCCTAGCTTGGCACACAAAGCTGCTCTGCAAGCATCGCCTCCACTGGCTGGGTCCCTTGCTTGGCACTCACAGATACTCTTCAGGCTTCACCCCACTGGCCTGGTCGGTCCCTGGCTTGCTCTGCAAGCGTCACCACCGCTGGGTCCCTAGCTTGACACCTGCTGAAGTTTCCAAATCACCATCCCTGGTTGGTGAGAATACTGGTCCGATACAGGCTTCAGCTACTCACTGTGGTCCCGGGTAATAAAGTGGATGGCCCCTTAGTGGCGACAGCTTCCCCTTTACCTCTGACCACGACAGGTTCTCTGGCCAGCAGAACCATCACTTATGATAAGACTGCAAGCCACAGTCCCAACACTACGCTGCTCTCTTGCTTCTGGATAGGCCCTCAGACAGCCTAGCAACCAGATGTTCCCCTGATAGGCCTCAGGCACTGGCCTTGCAGGCTGGGGCAGCACAACACACTTCCACCCAGACAGCCGTCCAGGTGGCACAAAACTCTGATTACCTGACCTCACCCAAATAATTAGGCTCTCTTAGCAGGCTAAGGAACCCAGGAAGATCCCTGCCCATTGGCTGAGATACCCTATCTATTCCTAATCTGTCCTTGCAATGCCCTTGTCTTATCTAATGTTACCAGATACCCAGCCATCTAGTGACAGAAGAGAGAAGTGCAGCAGTTCCAGAATTAGGGTGGAATCAATTGATCCCCTAACAATTGGCCAAGGCAACTATGCCTGGCAGGTAAATGTACTAGCAACCCTGCCTAAACATCAGGTTGCTACATCTAGATACAATGTCAGTTTTTATGTTGAGACAAATGGGTGTGATGTTTCCAGTATATACATGGAACATATGAGGTCTATAGGTAATAAAGCTGCTACGAATTTAATGTAAATACAACTGAAAGACATCTTTGAGCCCTTGAAATTTCTGGATTTAACTGGTTAGTGACCACAATATGTAGAGTCATGTTTCTCAGCATATTGCCCTATACCAAGGGAATGTAAATCTACAGTATGTTCCACTGTGACAGCATGAGTGAAACTGCAGTGCCCCTAGTGCTGTTACTGCAAAAACATTACCTGCTATGACAATATGCAGCACAAGTCTTTGGATCCATTTTGTCTTGTGTCAGTTGCTCAGGCTTGTGTTGAGTAGGCTGCTTTTTAATTGGCCCCTCCCCAATGCTGAAAAATAGCATACACTTAAAGTGATTGTAAAGGTTCGGTTTTTTTTTTTTTTTTTTTTTTTAATAACTGGCTCCTCCTCTTCATCAGGTGCCCCCATGGAGAGCCGCTTTCCACTTTCCATGGAGGCACCCGTGCGGGCGTGCTCACAAGTCCCGCTGCTGCGTTCTTCGACACAGACAGCAGGACTCGGCCCGGCTCCCGTGTCACTGGATTTGATAGCAGTGGGAGCCAATGGCTCCTGCTGCTATCAATCTATCCAACGAGGACCCAGGACAGCGTGGGAACACACTGGAACCATTGGGTTCAGGTAAGCCGGGGGGGGGGGGGGTCTGGGGGGACAGGTGAAGCACAGAAAGTTTTTCACCTTAATGCATATAATGCATTAAAGCGGACCTTCAGTCATTTTTTTCAACTTTCCATTTAATAAATCTTCTGCCCTTGTTGTTTTAACTTTGAATAGTAAAACATTTTTTTTCTGCCAGTAAATACCTTATACAGCCCACTTCCTGTTTCTTGTCTGGTCATTAGCCTAGGCTTATGACATCATGCATAGCTCTCTCTCTCACTCTCGTGAGAGTTTGCCAGGAAGGGAGGGGGTGAGTCATAAGAGGGCCAATGAGAGCTGCAGGGCTGCGGAGCTGGAGGTGTGCCTCTGTGTCAATTCAGGAAGTGAACAGGCAGCAGCTTCAGCTGCCCACAGTTAAAATGGATGCAGCCAGACTTTTTTTTTTTAACAAAAAAGTTTATTAAGGTTTTCCAAAAACAAACATTTTATAACGGGTTAGACATAGATACATACATCTTACACAGTTTTTTTACATTTCTCAACACATATAATTGTATTGGTCGGAGCGACACTATGCTAACAAGAACATTGCGCCTAACCCGGGTAGGGGTACATGGGGCCCATTGATTACCTTCAAATCATACACTTCAATCCCACAGTCATATAAGGAGACACAGAGTTTTATTAGTGAGGAACAGGTTATATCATGTCATTTATCGTGTGCCATGACCCGGGGTCCTCAATCAATTGTTAAATGTTTTGCCTTCACCCATGCTGCCCAAATCTTCCCAAATTTTTTAGGACAATTTCTTCCCATATATGTCATTTTATATAATGGTAATGCTTTATTTATCAAAGACTGACAAAGCTGTCTGGTGGGTGGTTGGGCCTGATTCCAATGTAGTAGGATTGCCTTTCTAGCGTATAGTGTGGTATAGAAGATAAATAGTTTCTTCCCCCATGAGACCTCTAGGAAGTCGCAGATACCTAACAGAAGAGGGATCAGGCTGTATGGGACCTTCACTTTCCCAATAGAGTTAATATCAGCGAGTATATTTTCCCAGAATTCCTTCACACCAGGGCAGGACCAGACTGTGTGGAAGAAGTCAGCGTCATCCGAGCCACACCTAGCGCATCTCGCCGACCTATCAGGGTAAATTCTTGCTAAACGTATTGGAGAGTAATATGCACGGTGAAGAAACTTCAATTGCATGAACCTGTCCCTAGCCGAAATTGTAAGAGGTAAATATTGCTGAATCCCCTCTTCCCAGTCGTCATCTGTCAGCTCCGGAATATCCCCCCGCCATAACTCACACAACTGGGATACTCTAGATGTATCATGCGACGCAAATATATTATACAACGTGGACAGCGTTTTCCTAGTATCCTGGGATTTAAGTGCATTTTCCACCTGCGACCTCTCCAGATTCAGTTGGTCAGGGAACTGGGACCTGAATGCATGGCGCAACTGGAGGAATCTAAAAAACATATGATTCGGGAGATCCCTATCTCTTTTTAAGGCATCGAAGGAGATCAATCGGCCCTGTGATACTATATCCCCCAAAGTTTTGACCTCATATCTAGCCCACACGACCGGGTCAGGAATAGAGTGAAAGTGAGGCAGCCGAGGGTTGCCCCATAAGGGAGTCGCAGGGGACCAGTCCTTGGGTCTCATAAGCTGTTTTTGAACCGTATCCCAAACTTTAAGAGTCGTTTTCATGGGGAGAGTCACATGAGCATTGGATCTGGGACCTCTATGAACCAAATTCCCCAATTCCGCAAATGAGCCCACCAACGCCGCCTCCGTAGTGGAAGCAGGATTGGTCGGGTCCTCCGAGAACCACCACTTAACAGTCACTAGGACCGCCGCCCAGTAATATTTCAGAAAGCAGGGTAGGGCCAGTCCCCCCAGCACCCCCGGCAGCTGTAGAGTTGATCTGGCTATTCTAGGGGCCTTCCCGTTCCAGACAAATGAGGTAACAATACTATCTAAGTGTTTAAAAAAGGTCATCGGTATAGAAATTGGAGTTTGACGGAATAAATAGGTAAATTTGGGTAATACCGACATCTTGATTAGGTTAACTCGGCCAACTGGTGTTAGAGGTAGGGATTTCCATGTGGCGCACTTTTGGGAAAAGTGATTGACCACCGGGTTTAGGTTGAGGGTTATGTATTTTTTTAGATCTCGATGTATTTCTACACCTAGGTATTTAAACTGAGAGACTCTGCTAAGCTGCCCATCAGCCTGCAAGGATGCAGAGCCAGCATGAAGAGGGAACAGGATTGACTTCCCCCAATTTATGCAAATGCCAGAGAATTTTCCAAAATTATTAATTACTGAGAGGGCTGTTCGTAGGGAAGTACCATCATCTCTAAGATACAGTAAGGTGTCGTCAGCATATAACGACACCTTTTCCTGTACTGGACCCCTTGTAATCCCCTGAATCTCCGGTGTAGCACGGAGGAGGGCACCCATTGGCTCAATCGCCAGGGCAAAAAGTCCCGGTGAGAGGGGGCACCCCTGCCTAGTCCCCCTACCAAGGGGGAATGCTGGAGAGAGCACTGTACCTGTGCGTACCCTGGCCGTCGGGGCTCTGTACACCATCCTGACCCAGGAGAGGAAGGCCGGGCCGAATCCGAATCTGCGGAGTACCTCCCAGAGATAGCCCCATTCCACAGAATCAAAGGCCTTCTCCGCGTCAAGAGAGGCCACAGTCTCGTCTTCCACACTCTCCTCCCCGGAGGCCAGGACTGCATACAGCCTACGAATATTTATATCAGTGCCCTTCCCTGGCATAAAACCTGACTGGTCTTCATGTATAAGGGTAAGTATTACTTCGTTTAGGCGTCTGGCGAGAATTTTGGTCAATATCTTTGCATCAGCATTAAGCAGGGATATGGGTCGATATGAGGGGCATAGATGGGGGTCCTTCCCTGGTTTGGGTATAACCACTATAATGGCTTGTGCCATAGACAGTGGGAGCTCCCCCGTTCGTAGAGTCTCTGTAAGCATTGCATGTATCCTATGGGCCACCTCACCTACGTATAATTTATAGAATTCAGGAGGGAGACCATCTATTCCCGGAGTCTTCCCCGTCTGCATAGAACCCAAAGCCTGCTGGACCTCCTCCAAAGCTATTGGGGCATCTAAGCTCTCCCTTGCCGCGTCTGTAAGTACCGGAAGCGTTACCATGTCTAAAAAATCTGAGAGTTCGTCAGGAGAGTATTGTGTCTTAGAGGAGTACAGAGTCGAGTAGTAGTCAGCAAAGCAGGCATTAATTTTAACTGGGTCAGATACCAGAGTCCCATCACTCTTTCGGATACGGGCTATGGTGGAGATCGAGGATTGCTCCTTGGCCAACCAGGCCAAAAGCCTGCCTGTCTTGTCTCCCTGCTCGAAGATTCTCTGTGTCTGGGCCAGTTGGCGTTTATTTGCCTTGGCCACTCTAAGGAGCATAACCTCCCGGTAGGCTACCCTCATATCTTGTGCTATAATAGGGTTAGAGGTAAGGGCAAATCTAGTCTCTAAATCTCGGGCCTTCGCTTCCGTTTCCTCCAATAACATTGCGTCATTTCTACGTTCCCTGGCTATGGATGACATGTAGCAACCTCTAATGTAAGCCTTAAAGGTGTCCCATACAGTCCCTGGTGTGGCGGAATTGGCATTAGTTAACCAGAATTGCTTAATCTCTTTGACCATCTCTACTTCTATTGTAGGGTGTTCAATCCAAAACCGAGACAGCCGCCAAATTCTATCTGCCTGTGGGGTAGTAGTTTGCAACGTACACAGCAACGGGGAGTGGTCAGATATCCCTCTTGAGAGTATCTCAATGTCTATAACCTTGGGGAGCATGGGCAGGCTGGCATACAACAGGTCAATACGAGATAGTGTATTGTATGAGGAGGAATGGCATGTGTACATACGGTCCGATGGGTGTTTCCATCGCCACACGTCCTCCAATCCCATTGTCTGGGACCAACGGAACAATGACGAATCAGTGGCGGGGTCTGGGGTCAGTTTATCTAGAGAGGGATTCGGAGGGATATTAAAATCTCCCGCAAGGATCACATTATCCGTAGGAAACTGGGCAATCAGGGCAACCATTTTCTGTAGGAGAGAGACATTAGCCGGAGGCGGCAGATAGACCCCCACCACCACAATGGCTACTGTGTCGATGACAGCATGTAACAGCACATATCTGCCTTCTGGATCTATAAGTACATCCAGGGGTTCAAAATTAAGAGATCTATGGACCAAAATACTAACCCCCCTGGCATAACTAGTGTGGGTAGCATGGTAATGATGTCCCACCCAAGGCCTCTTCAGTCCCAATACCCTACCTCCTACCAAGTGTGTCTCCTGCAGGATGCAAATTTGTGGGGTATATTTTCTAAGGTAATCAAAAACCAGAGAGCGCTTGATTTTATGGTTAAGACCTCTGACATTCCAGGAGAGGATCTTCAATGGAGCCATATCCCGGGAAGACAGCTAAATTCAACGGGGAACCACATATCTCTGGGATTTACGGGAGGGCTCCCCCCACCCCACCCCTCCCCCATCAGTGGGCGAGCAAAAATCCCCCAAGAAGGTAATAGGACAGGAGACTTTCTAGCGCAACTTAATCCTCTGGTGTTATAGAACCCTTTGTATTGAAATGCAGTCAAGCATGCAGGTACAAGAAAACCAAGAACATAAATAAAACTAAACAAACAAAAAAAACCAAACTTCCCTCCCTTCCCACCCCACACCCCTTTAATTGAACCTTGGGGTGTTTGAGTACCCATAACAACCATAAACCAACTTAAATGTAGGAGAAAACTCCTATGGGGGCAGTGTGTAGCAATCGACACACCTAGGACCTAATGGCGCGCAGGGACTCCACTACACGCATTACCTGTAGGCCATTGCTGATAAAAAGGAAAAATACTTGGCAAGGGAACAGAGAAACCCTTCAGCATTTACCCTACCACTCACACTTAGATCACTCTAAGGGTACAAACTTAGTTATGCAAGCTATTCACTCAACCTGTAGAAAATAAAGAAGGTTAATCAGTACATAACAAACACTTATACTTCTCAATTGAGACCGAACCAGGGGGCAAACCTTTGCACCCCCCTACTCCTCTATCCGGTCGGCAAGTCCACAGGCGGATCACAGTTCTGGTGAATATACAAGTGTCATGTGCAATCACATATCTCTGAGAGTAAAAGGCCCGGAGAAGCAGCATTCACCCCCCATCCACCACAGAGCAGGGAGTCTAGTATATCCATCGTCCGGGGGGGGGGGGGGGGGGGCACGGGGCGGGGGGGGGAGACCAACGGCAAAAGGGAGAGAGTAAAAAAAAAAAAATTCAAATATCACAGGGAAGTCAAAGGTGACCGACCCCTCCCGACCCCAAGTACAAATCTATTCATCAGAATATTGATCTCCTCACATATCAACATCAGACAGTGCGTCCGGTCCGCATCTTTGATCTTGTCCCCAAGAAAAAACAAATGCACTACTTCCTGTGGTCCATCAGATTTAAACAGAGAGTGGGATGCAAAAAAAAAAAAAAAATAAATAAAAATAAAGAACTGCTTATCTTACCGCCAACCGTCTCTGGTGAGTTAACGGAGTATTCTTGGTGGTCTCAAATTTACATATTAATGACTGCGTGGCAAAGACTCAAGCCATCTGGACGCCTCTTCTGGGGAGGTGAAGAATTTTGTAGTCTCACCGTCCACCACTCTAAGCCGCGCTGGGAATAGCATGTTGTATTTGAGCCCCCTGGTGCGCATCTGGGCTTTGACTTGGTCAAATGTCCTACGCTGTCTCTGTGTTTCGACCGAGTAATCAGGGAACAGCATGATCTTCGCGTTTTCAGATCTCAGTTCCCCAACTTTCCTGGCCTCTCTAAGAATTAAATCACGGTCTCTGAAGTTTAGCATGCGGAATATGAAGGTTTGTGGCGGTGCTCCCGGCGGACCCCGGACCGATGGCATCCTGTGAGCGCGTTCCACCGCAAAATGAGTAGAAAACGGAGCCTGTGGGAGAAGAGTGCGGAGCAGATGTTCCGTATAGGCCTCTGGATCTCTTCCCTCCACTCCCTCCGGAAGTCCCACCAGTCACAGATTGTTCCTGCGATTTCTGTTTTCCTGGTCTTCAGCGCGGGATTCCAGGGTTTTCATCTTTACTTGCAGTGTACGTATTGAGGCACTGTGATCTCGAATGGTATCTTCGTTGTCTCCTACTCTTCGTTCAGCTTCCGTGAGCCTATCACGGTATTTGTCCATGTCACGTCTTATGAGGCCCATTTCGGATTGCATCTGTTCTATTTTCGTGGTGAGGGTAGTTTGGCAGCCTGTTATCGCTTGCATTAGTGCTTGGAATTGGTCTGTGGCCAGCTGAGACGATTCTGCAGATGTTTCTGTGTGCTCCGTTTGGGACGCCATGTTAAGTCGCACTGCTGCACGTGTGTCTCTGGCCGGCGGTGGAGTTTTTTGGGCCGATTGCCGTTTCCTCTGTGCACCGGAGGTCGCCTTACGCATACCCAGTCTAATAATCAGCCCTTCAGCCAGGAGATTGTGGCTATGCACTTTGGGGGGCCAGAGTAAGTTATCCGTGCAGCCCGGAGCTCCCGTCCCCCGCCTCACAGCAGGGTGCTCCACGTATGGATATCTCTCAGTGACGGCTTTTACAGTACCGGATGTCGCTGTCCACGTGCCCCAGATTAGCTCCCATAGTAAGTCACTGCATAGTGGGGTGAAGAGAGTGGCTATGTGTCTTTAAGAGGCAGATGATTACTTCAGACTATCAGGTACATCAGTGTGTGGTTATGTTACACGGGATCAGAGCACAATGCCTGTAGTTCCAGCCTCTCACTCCTCCCCAGGATTCTCCACATGTGTCTGCCTGGTGCTGGGTGAGTTTGTAAGGCAGGATGCCGCCGTTTATATGCCCCAGTAATCTCTCCCAGGGGCTTGCAGCAGATCCCCCTTTCAGTGGGTTAAGGCTTGTATAGGCAGAGGAGAAGGAGCCCTCTATAGCCAGGCGGCAGGGGATCAGAGCGCGAGTCTCATGCAGTGTCGATCCCCCCTCCTCCCCCCGCACAGCAGGACACTCCACGCGGTCTCCCTGGCGGCGGATTTAACTTGTCCGACGCCGCCGGTATTATGACCCAAATTACCTCTCCGGGAAGCTCAGGGTCAGCCGCAGCTCAGGGGAATCAACAGGGCATCTCTATATCCCTTGAAAACGGATAATTAGGCCGATCAGGAGCGGAGCTCTTGTCCCAAACGTCCTGCTAGGTCGCCATCTTGACCACGCCCTGATGCAGCCAGACTTAGTGGAGGGAGATTTCTGCAGCATATTTGGAAAGTACAGAATCACAGTATATAAAAAATATGCAAAGTGGGGGGAAGCTTCAGAATGGCTTCAGAATGGCAAAGATGTTTTTATTACAGATCATGTGACTGCAGTTCCTCTTTAAGGTGAAAAATCATGAGACTTTACAACCCCTTTAAACAAAAGAACCTGTAGGAATAAAGGTGCTGGGTGTGGCATCATCCTCATGCTGAGCAAAACCCAGGGAATAGTGAATATTGCAATTCACGCAAGAGGACGCTGCAGCCAAGTGCTGGGAATGTCTTTTGAGTGCGATTTTAAGTACTGTACATTGCTCACGTCTTGCCGGAAACAAGATTACATCACCCTTGCATTTTTTGCTGTTCTTCTGAAATAGCGAGGGGAACCCTATTTAAAAAATTGTCCTTGCATTTCAGGTAAATTTTAAAGCCTTGTTTATACCATGTGCAGAGATGTGAGTTTTTCTGCATGTGTGAAGATTTTTCTTGCTCAGGAATCTGCAACGTGTGTGCAGTTTTCTGCGTGAAAAATAACAGCAGCGTTATGGTGTGAACAGGGCACATAGAGAACAATTGCATCTCTGCACATGGTGTAAACAAGCTTATGCAAGTCAAATCTGTACGTTTTTTCCATCAGTTTTTATGAACGTATGGTGTGATCAAGGCCGGATGGCAACTTGGACTATGTTATTTAAAAAACTACCATTACTCACATAAAGTACATTTTTTGAGGCTATATAGGCTTTTATAGGCTATTAGTATGTATTGTAGTGTATTAACATATTATTAGTAGTATCTAGTTGTATATAATTATTGCAGTGTTCATAGATACACGGCCAACGTTTTCATAATCTGCATGCATAAATTACACATTGTTTTCATAATTACTATACCAGTCCAGTAGCCTTAGCTCCTCAGTAAATCTTCAAATAACTGTTATTTGCACTGGTATAAATTTGTGTAACCAGGATTGTGACTGTTAGTTTCTGCAGAGTGATCCTCTTTGCCTCCAGCAATATGGAAAGAATCAAGACAGAAATGTATGTAATACAAAGCTGCAGTTGCCATCTTGAAGGAGACCATGGGCAATGTTTCTCCAATACAGGAGGGCGGCATTATTGGTTGAGCCCAAATCATTGCCAGATTGATGGTGATTGATGCAAGAAGCATCCTGGGCTTAAATGGAGCCTAAGAACCAGGGGAAAGGCACATGCTGCAGCTGAGAGAGGTAGACTGTGTTGCCAGAAAATGCAGGGCCAGTGTGGCAGGCTGCTGGCGGTGCCACTTCTGCAGAGCTGGAGCACATATGTTGCTGCTGTAGAGGGAAAAGACTGCTGCTGCTGCATGGGGACAGGAAAAGTAAGTGTGCAGAGACTGGAGAGACAACAAAGTCAAATGGCCCCATTGCAGGTGAAGGTTAGACGGATCCATTCAACAGAGTCTCCTTCAGGGGGGAGCACTACAAGTGGGTGCTTAAAGGGCCAAGAATCCCTTTTGGTCCTTTTGTTGTGTATGACCACTTCTGGAGGAATGAGCCAGGCAAATGAGATGGATCCTGGGAGGTGGCCAAGTAGTTTAGAGAGCAGTATTGACGGTCAGGTTTGAACATAGTGGACAACATCCCCAGAGATGCCTGGATGGAAGAACAGATCTGCCAAGCAGCTATGGCACTAGCTCCTGCCCAGCAAGTGTTCATACTGGACACAAAAATGGGCTGAGCCACCTCCCACACCTGTGTACTCCTGGAGTGCAGGGAAGAAACTATGACCTGTTTAAGGATGAGAGCCTACATCTGACAAGTGATATTGAGGCGCAGTTAATTCACCTGAACCCGCCAGAAAGTCACTAAGAGAGTCCTAGTCAGATCAAACCAGATCCAGGGGTGGTTTCTTTGGCCTCCATGCAATCTTCAGGATTTCCCTCTGCTTGGTACTGAAAACTGCAGTTCTACTCCAGAAAGACCACTGAGCCATTGGGGGGAGGACTTTGATACCTGGATTGACAAGGCAGTACAGGATTTTAAATAATAGGAGATTAAGGTTAAAATTGGGGGTTTTAAGGGACTTTGAGTGAACCTGTGGCCTGGTAAGGCCAACTGTTCCATCCCTTGGGACTTTACATGAAAATGTGGCCAGGTAGGGTCACATATTTCCATCCCTGTCATCTATCAAGAAAAAAGGGGGGACAAGAGCAAGGGGGGTGGGACTTTATATGAAGCGTGTGGTGGCAAAAGAATGAAAGGTGGACAATATGGAATCTTGTTATTTAATAGTTTGTATTGGGATCGATTGCCACTAAGTGCAATCAAATAAAACAAGTACAACATGTAACAATGGTACACTGGTAGTCCAAAATGCATAACATCATACAAACAGTATCACATATAGGATTCTTCCAAAGTGCTACCATTGGGCAACACAGTATGGCTAAAATCACATAAATAATATTGCATAAATAGCAAACAAAATTCATTCATAGTGCACCCAAATGTAGTTGAATGAGACAGTAAACCACAGTGGTAATTGCAGGGTCTATGACCTCTGTGGTCCAAGAAGAGGGAAATGCAGTTAAGCTTGGTATGCAGGTAATGTGTGTTGTAATCATGGCATATGGCAGCTCTACGCGTTTCGTGGCTAGAGGGCCACTCATCAGGAGCAAGCACAAGATGTATCTGTGGGTGAGAAGGATTGACCAATTGGTAGGGTGTATATACAATAAAAGAATAATGGGGTAACAACCCCCTAACCCAGGGTTAGGAACTTACTGAGGTTCGCATGTTGGCTGCGTGATGCCAGGCACCATAGGCCGTCCGAAGGAGTGCTCCCAACCGGGAGCTGCGGTAGACATATCGCCCGAGCTCCCCCAACAGGCGCTGGCCAGAGCAGGCCATGGAACACAAGGCCACCTAGGTGTGAGTGAAGAGGAAAAAATAAACTATGGTGGGACTGTGTACATGGGGCGTGTGGGTGATGGATGATGGACTGACTAAAGTGGGGGAAACCAGGAGAACAGTGAGGAGCGAGGAAGTTAGCATAGAGTGAATAGAAAGTGAGGTGACCTGTCTATAGGACTGTGGCAGTGCAGTGAAAAGCGGGGAAAAAATAGACAGTGACTGTTACCTGTGAAGTAGATCAAGTGAGGAAGAAGCGTGAGGTAAGAATCCTGGTCTACCATGGTAGTGAGAAGGAGCCCTGAGTGCCAAAGCCGGCCCGGGAGCCGCCTATAAAGGGGTCGCAGCGATGACGTCACCGACATCACACATATACATATATATACACCCTACCAATTGGTCAATCCTTCTCACCCACAGATACATCTTGTGCTTGCTCCTGATGAGTGGCCCTCTAGCCACGAAACGCGTAGAGCTGCCATATGCCATGATTACAACACACATTACCTGCATACCAAGCTTAACTGCATTTCCCTCTTCTTGGACCACAGAGGTCATAGACCCTGCAATTACCACCGTGGTTTACTGTCTCATTCAACTACATTTGGGTGCACTATGAATGAATTTTGTTTGCTATTTATGCGATATTATTTATGTGATTTTAGCCATACTGTGTTGCCCAAATAATAGGAGATGGCAGACACCATAAAAATATAGAAGGATCTATTTTTTTTACTTTATTACAACTTTAAGACAATAATGTCTGTAATCCAAAGCTGTGACAGCCATCTTGAAGAACAGTATGGGCAAATGTTATCTATGCAGTGTTTTTCAACACGGGGCGGCCATATTTGGTGAGCCTTAATCATTGTCAGACTGACTGTGATCAGCCCAAGGAGCAGCCTGGGCTGGAGTGCACTGTTGGGATTTTTAGCTCGCACACCAGAATTAGGGAAGGAAAGTGTGCTGCAGCCAAGGCTTTTTTTGCTAGAGAATGCAGAGCCACTGAGACAGGCTGCTGCAGGATTGCCAGAGTTAACTGAGAGATGCCACTTTGGATAGCTGAGGCAGATGTGTAGCTGCTGCAGAGAGAGAAGGCTGCAGGAAGACAGGGCTGGTGGGTGTGCAGAGACTGGAGGGACAACAAGCTGAACTGCCAGTGACTGAGAGAACCCTGGGCACACTTGATGCAGCCACTGCTGACCACATTCTGTGGTCCCTGAGCAGTTCTGTTCAAGTGGGTTTCTGATCTTCTGTGAGGTGTGTTGAGGATTCATAAGCCAATTGTTAGGGATGGTGAAAACACTGTGGCAGGTCCAGCCAGAGACTACAGTTGACCCCTGACCTTCAGGAGAGGACTACCTGCTACTGAGCAGTGGCTTGAGAGGATTAGACCCTTTCATCACTCTAAAGAATGACTTCCTGAAGCCTGGAAATTAACTGTTGTGGAGAGAGGCAACTTGGATACTAACTTCTTCTTCCATTTTTTCTGTTATGTGGGATAGTTAACTAGCAAATAGGGGGCCCCAATGCTTTTCTCTGTGCTTGTTGGCATTATTGTTTTACATTGTAGTAGTATTTTGCTATTTCTCTACTATTTAAAAAATAGGTTTTTGCCTTTCATTAAAGCCCATAAAACTCCACCAGCTGTGTCGGTGAGTCTTAGGTCATGATTGGCTGGTCATTCCTGGGGAAGATAAGAAGAACCCGATCAACATGAACTTCTTTGGGCATTTATAGCTAAAAGAAGGGAAAAATAAAAAATCATTAAAGATTAATTTGTTCAAAAGGGATATTGCAGTTATAAATAGAATCTAATAGACTAGAATAACCCACTGACTTCTTATATCTTTGTTGATGGATATTTGCTGCTAAATGCTGGAGGGTTGAAACACGCAATGGCATCTTATATCTTCTGGGGACTGCAGTGGTGAGATCTTACCACCATAGTTCACAGTTCTGTTCACAGCGTCCCTGGAATTTTGAGCCTTTCCACTCACCATCTAATGTTCCCACTACTCCAAATGCATACTCCATAATATACAATGCAAAAAAACATCAGAAGAGTGAGACCCAGTGTAATAACCATTTATGGTGAGAGCTTCTTAAAAATGTAAAATAACCATTTGCTGGTAAGTAAGAAATCATTAGTTAGTTTGGACTATACTGACTCTTTCATATATATTTATGTAGCTCTTTATTATTGTAAAATTAATACAACACTATAAACCATTGCCTTTTAAATAATCCATTGTAGAAGTTCCAACTAAAGCTAGTGGATAGTATGCATCACACTTGATTGCAGGCCAATTAGAAAAAAAATGTTCAGTATACAGCCCACCATCTTCTGAGGAGGAGTTGGGTTAATATTTCAACACTCTTTAGTATTAGCCTGCCGGGTAAGTGGTTTGACTTTCAGTTCTCCTTGATGCATGTTATCTTAGTTCCTATATTGCAGAATTGTCGTTTATTTATTGTGAATCCTCATTTATTACAAAAAGAGGGCAAGAATTAATGGTTTTGAACGTATTAATGCATTACTTGGGAGAAATTCAAATTCTACTATTTATGGTAAACTGCCTGATACATGAAATGTGAGAGGGTACATTGACACTACAAACTGTAAAAAGCTGGATTCCATTTGAAAGTGAGTAAAATCGAAAAAGAAATATTGAAGCTTTGAAAATTGGAAAAGATGGTAATCTGATTAGGAATATATATGGAACTTGCTTCAACACAATGTGCTTGGTTGAAACACTTACATATTACATAGTTACATAGTAGGTGATGTTGAAAAAAGACACAAGTCCATCAAGTCCAACCTATGTGTGTGGTTATATGTCAGTATTATCTTGTATGTTGTGGTTGTTCAGGTGCTTATCTAATAGATTCTTGAAACTATCGATGCTCCCCGCTGATACCACCGCCTGTGGAAGGGAATTCCACATCCTTTCCGCTCTTACAGCAAAGAACACTCTACGTAGTTAAACCTCTTTTCTTCTAATTTTAATGAGAGGCCACAAGTCTTCTTAAACTCCCTTCCGCGAAAAAGTTTTATCCCTATTGTGGGGTCACCAGTACGGTACTTGTAAATTGAAATCATATCCCCTCTCAAGCGTCTCTTCTCCAGAGAGAATAAGTTCAGTGCTCGCAACCTTTCCTCATAACTAATATCCTCCAGACCCTTTACTAGCTTTGTTGCCCTTTGTACTTGCTCCATTTCCAGTACATCCTTCCTGAGGACTGGTGCCCAGAACTGGACAGCATACTCCATGTGCGGCCAGACCAGAGTCTTGTAGAGCGGGAGAATTATCGTTTTATCTCTGGAATTTTTCCTCTTTTTAATGTATGCCAATATTCTGTTTGCTTTGTTAGCAGCAGCTTGGCATTGCAAGCCGTTGCTGAGCCTATCATCTACTAGGACCCCCGGGTCCTTTTCCATCCTAGATTCCCCCAGAGGTTCTCCCCCCAGTGTATAGTTTGCATTCATATTTGTGCCACCCAAATGCATTATTTTACATTTTTCTACATTGAACCTCATTTGCCATGTAGTTGCCCACCCCATTAATTTGTTCAGATCTTTTTGCAAGGTTTCCACATCCCACAGAGAAGTTATTGCCCTGCTTAGCTTAGTATCATCCGCAAATACAGAGATTGAACTGTTTACCCCATTCTCTGGGTCATTTATGAACAAATTAAACAGGATTGGTCCCAGCACAGAACCCTGGAGGACCCCACTACCCACCCCTGACCATTCGTACTCCCCATTTATCAACGCCCTCTGAACTCACCCTTGAAGTCAGTTTTCAGTCCATGTACTCACCCTATGTTCCATGCCAACAGACCTTATTTTATACAGTAAACGTTTATGGGGGACTGTGTCAAATGCTTTTGCAAAATCCAGATACACCACATCTATGGGGCTTCCTTTATCTAGATGGCAACTCACCTCCTCATAGAAGGTTAATAGATTGGTTTGGCAAGAATCATTCTTCTTGAATCCATGCTGATTACTGCTAATGATAGCGTTCTCATTACTAAAATCTTGTATATAGTCCCTTATCATCCCCTCCAAGAGTTTACATACTATTGATGTTAGGCTAACTGGTCTGTAATTTCCAGGGATGTATTTTGGGCCCTTTTTAAATATTAGTGCTACATTGGCTTTTCTCCAATCAGCTCATACCATTCCAGTCAGTAGACTGTCAGTAAAAATTATGAACAATGGTCTGGCAATTACTTGACTCAGTTCCCCAAGTACTCTCGGGTGCAAGCCATCTGGTCCCGGTGATTTATTAAGGTTAAGTTTCCCAAGTCTAATTTTAATTCTGTCCTCTGTTAACCATGGAGGTGCTTCCTGTCATGTGTCATTAGGATAAACACTGCAGTTTTGGTTACTGAAGCCCCCCCGATTCCCTCGTGAAGACTGAGGAGAAGAATACATTCAATACCTTCGCCATCTCCCCACCCTTTGTAACCAGATGTCCTTCCTCATTCTTTATGGGGCCAATATTGTCTGTCCGCCCTTTTTTACTGTTTACATACTTAAAGAATTTCTTGGTATTTTTTTTGCTCTCCTCCGCTATGTGTCTTTTATGTTCTATCTTAACCGTCCTTATTGCACCCTTACATTTCTTGTTGCATTCTTTATAAAGTCTGAATGCTGAGGATGATCCCTCAACCTTGTATTTTTTGAAGGCCTTCTCCTTTGCTTTTATATGCATTTTTACATTGGAGTTAAGCCATGCAGGACTTTTGTTCGCTCTTTTAAATTTATTACCCAATGGGATGCATTCACTAATGCCCTTATTTAATATGCTCTTAAAGCAAACCCATCTCTCCTCCGTGTTCTTTGTCCCTAAGATTTTATCCCAATTTATGCCTTCTAGCAAAGTTCGTAGTTTAGGGAAGTTGGCTCTTTTGAAATTCAGTGTCTTTGTATTCCCCTTATGTTTCCTATTTGTGTGATTTATACTGAAGCCAATTGACCTGTGATCGCTCTTACCTAAACTGCCCTATATTTCCACATCCGTGATCAGGTCTGTATTATTGGTAATCAGTAGATCCAGTAACGCTTTATTTCTAGTTGGTGCGTCTACCACCTGACCCATAGATGAATGCTTAGATTAGATGAATGCGTGGTTCCCTCCGCCTAGTCTATGTCTGGATAATTAAAATCCCCCATTTTGATAACACTTCCCATCCTTGCTGCTAATCCAATTTGTGATAGGAGATCTGTCTCCCCTTCCTCCCTCAGGTTAGGGGGCCTATAGCATACTCCCAGTATTATTTTCCCCTTAGCTTCATCCCTTTTGGAGCTCTACCCATAAGGATTCCATCTCCTCCCTAGTTCTCTTGGTAATATCATCTCTCACATTCACTTGTACAATATTCTTGTTATATAGGCATACTCCTCCCCCTTTTTTACCCTCTCTATCCTATAGATAAAGGGTATACCCTTGAATGATTGCCAGCCAATCGTGAGAGCTGTTGAACCAGGTCTCTGAAATTCCCACAAAATCCAAAATCTCCTTGTACAACAGTATCTCTAGTTCACCCATCTTGTCTGCCAGGCTCCTGGCATTGGTGAACATGCCACATAGTTTAGACCGATCTCATGTTATCCTCTTATTGGGTGTTCCGAGATTGCAACTAGGACTTGCTACTATACTTACCTTGTTATGTGCTTTGGTCAACCTATCACTAATGCCCCCAATACTACCCTCTGGAATATGTTCCGCGCTGACTATCTCTACCTCTGGACCCTGCCCCCCATTGCCTAGTTTAAAAACCCCTCTAACTTTTTGGCCATCTTCATTCCCAGCTGATCTGCACCCTCCTCATTTAGGTGCAGTCCATCCCTTCTATAGTACTGGTTATCGACAGAGAAGTCGGCCCAGTCCTCCAGGAACCCAAACCCCTCCTTACTACACCAGCTCTTTAGCCACTTGTTTACTTCCCCAATCTCCTTCTGCCTTTCTGGTGTGGCTTGATGTACCGGTAGTATTTCTGAGAATACTACCTTGCAGGTCCTTTTCCTCAATTTAGATCCCAAGTCCCTAAAATTGTTCTTTAGGACACTCCATCTGCCTCTGACTTTGTCATTCCTGCCAACATGCACCATGACAGCCGGGTCTTCCCCAGCCCCTCCCAGTAATCTGTCTACAAGATCCGTGATGTGGCAAACCCGAGCGCCTGGTAGACAATATACAGTTCAGCGCTCCAGGTCTTTGTTACAGATTGGCCTCTCTGTCCTTCTAAGAATTGAGTCCCCTACCACCAGAATCTGTCTTTCCTTTCCCTTCACTTCCCCCCCCACTCTCACTGGAGGAGTTCTTCCCCTGGCAGCTAGGAGAGTCCCTCAGCTCCAGCAGTGCTGGTCCCTAACTGGTTTCACCAATGTCACTCAGTGGAGTGTACTTATTGGGATGCTCCAGCCCTGGATCAGCCTCCCTGGCACTTCCCCCTCTTCCCTTCCCGACTGTCACCCATCTACTCTTTCCTAGTGCCTGCACCTCTTTGTCTCCACCCGCCTCTGTGCTGGCCCCTGCCGGCACCTGCCGTGTACGTTCCTGGCTCTCCTTTAGTATGGAGGGACTTCTTAGTGCTGACAGTTGCTTCCCTGGATTCTGACTTCAATTAGAATGTCACAGCAGACCCTGAGTAGGGGGTGGGATCATCCACTTCTGCTTTAGGAAAAAAATCTGCCCTGAACCCAGGCGAGCATGGACTCATTCCAGCTTATACAAACAGTATATTGGGTAGATGGCGCTACCTACTCATGGTTAATATCAAGACATGGATAGAAAAGAGAGAGGGGGGCCTGAGTGCTACACCACTAGTAGGTGTGCCACACCTATACTCATTGCATATGATCCCACCTCAAGTAAAATACCAGTGATTCAGATATAGGTGTGTCTATGATCTATCACTGAGTGATATGTTAGCATCCTATGCAATATATTTAATCCCAAACTCAATTATAATACCATTACTTCAAAAATAAATATGTCTGTGATATATATTAGCATTCTATGCACCATAAGAGTATGTGCCTAAGTGACCTTGCAGAAATTTCAAGCCTCTTAGTGTAAGCTAAATAAAATAAACGTGATCCGTGACAGATATGTCCCCAAAATTTTAAGAGAACATATGAAGCACACTCTACACAATAATCTTATAATGATTCCCTAGTGGTTCCCTGGTAGTAATAACCAAAATATAGGGCCTGATGCCAGTATTAAAAATAAAATCATTAAATTATAAAACACAATCATAAATATATCACCATGTGTACATCCAAAGTGCAAGTAGCAAATTAGGTGAAGCCGCACAATGTGGACATGCTATGCGTCCGTAAAAAGTATAAGAAAAAGTTCACATACAGATGTGCAAATAACAGTCAATATAGTGTGCATTTAATATTCTTCAAAAAATGTGACAAAGGTCAAATGGTGACTTAGGTGCTCGCAGTATCCTCTGGTGACTTTGTGCTCCCCCTCAAGGGTCCCCACTCACCGAATCCACTCACCCCAAAGGGGCAATGCGCATATAGATGTAACCGCTGCAATCAATTCACCACCGTAGTTATTACGATTCCAAGGATGGGCCTCTATCTTCAGGTAGATTAGAGCATGATCTTTAATTAGTCCCTTATAGGAGAAAAGAGATGTAGACTCCCATAGTGTAGTAAAATGATGTAAATTAATTAAAAAACATTAAACAGATAAAAAGAAAAAGTCCCGCGGCAAAAACTTTCAAATAGGAATTCCAAAAGCCATATGCTGCAATGTGTAAATATATATGGTAGGCTCCTAAATGGCAGTCGAGCCTCAGAACACACAACAAGCGCTAGATGCAGAATGGAGACAACAGCGGTGCACTGTGTTCCATCTGCATTCCGCCAGCTCGTAAACCAGGAAGTGACGTAACATGCGTGGCATCCGTCATGCGCATTTCGTCATAGACGTCTTCAGCGACGTCGCTGAGGACATCTATGACGAAACGTGTACAACGGAGGCAGGTTAAATCAAGTAGAAGATTATTTGTCCCATGTTGTCTTCATTCCAGAAAGAGGGACAGGAAGACCCAAGAAGAGCAGCCACAGCAGACCACATGTCAGAATGATCCAGTGATTCAAAAAAATACTGACCTATTTAAATGGTGAATGGCCATTTGCCTTACCAAGACATCTTTAGTCATACTACAAAGTAAAAACTGTAAAAGCAGTAGCTTATGGTTGCCAACATTCCTGTAATATGTATACAAAATAAAAAAACCCTCAAAATGCGACTTTGACAGCAACACAAGCCAAAGCAGTTATTTGACACTCTATTGATATCATATAGTATAAAATAATCAAAACTTTTTTATGACAAAGAACAGTAGAGTAAAAATAATGTGATGTGTAGGAAAAGGTACAGGCTATTCATATAACTTCCCACTGTTACAACCTAATGATTGTATAGTGTTTGCACAAATTGTGGATCTGAGTTGTAAAAACTCAGTAATAACCGAGTTGTCACCTTTGAAAGGTGTTTACCTTTTAAGAGGACACAGAGCAGTAATTCCAGTTGTACTGAGACAATTAGTCCTAAAAATGGCTCATGAAGTTTATCTAGGTGGGGACAAAAGAACTTTGCAAAGAAGCAGTGTGGTGACCTGTTATAGACAACCAAATAGAAACCTTGTTTTTCAACAGTGAACCATGCTTGCTCAGTAAAAATCTGAAGAAAACAGCTGCTCCATTACAAGTTAGATTTTTTCCAAAAGACCCATGGAATACAATCCAATTGGATGTTTGCTGATAAATTATAGTAGCACCAAAACATCAAAGATTCTTTTTAAGGTATTTAAGCTTTGTACTCAAAATGGCCAGAAGTGGCTACAGCAGAAGTCATCACCACTTGATGCATATAAACGGTCACACCAAATTCCGACTGTCCAGAACGCGGTGACATACAACACGTAGGACGGGACTAGAAAACGGAAGTTTAATAGCCAGTAGCCAATAGCTTTCGTCTCGTACTTGCTTCAGAGCATGCGTCGTTTTTGGTACGTCGGAACAGCATACAGGCGAGCGGTTTTCCCGATAGGAATTGGTTCCGTCAGAAAAATTTAAAACTGGTCCCCTTTTAGGTCCGTAAGAATTTTTGACGTAAAAAGTCCGATGGGGTATATACATGATCGGAATATACGATGAAAAGCTCCCGTCTGACTTTTTCTGTCGGACATTCCGCTCATGTGTACACGGCATTAGACACAACAATCTGCCTCTGCTGCCTTGAAGCTTTGGGTAACTCTTAGGACTGGATGGACAAGGATACAAATATTTTGGCAGGTAAAGCAGCTCACATATACAGTATGTCGTTTATTTCAAATGGGTATTTGTTTGCCTGGAGTTCAGCTTTAATAAAATGTATCCTTCGCATGTGGGTTTGTAGCAAACATACATAAGTCCTGTTGGATGTCCATGTGGCAACAGACAGCAGTAAAACCTAAGGGAGGCTCTTGCATCGTTTTTGGTCTGTCGGAATAGCATACAGACGAGCAGTTTTCCAGATAGGAATTGGTTCCGTCGGAAATATTTAGAACATGTTCTATTTCTAGGTCCGTCAGAATTTTCGAAAAAAAAAGTCTGATGGGGCATACACACGATCGGAATAGACGATGAAAAGCTTCTGTCGGACTTTTTCTGTTGGACGTTCCGCTCATGTGTACACGGCATTAGACACAACAATCTGCCTCTGCTGCCTTGAAGCTTTGGGTAACTCTTAGGACTGGATGGACAGGGATACAAATATTTTGGCAGGTAAAGCAGCTCACATATACAGTATGTCGTTTATTTCAAATGTGTATTTGTTTGCCTGGTGTTCAGCTTTAATAAAATGTATCCTTCGCATGTGGGTTTGTAGCAAACATACATAAGTCCTGTTGGATGTCCATGTGGCAACAGACAGCAATAAAACCTAAGGGAGGCTCTTGTGTCATTTTTGTTCTGTCGGAATAGCATACAGACGAGCAGTTTTCCCAATAGGAATTGGTTCTGGCGGAAATATTTAGAACATGTTCTATTTCTAGGTCCGTCAGAATTTTCTAAAGAAATGTCTGATGGGGCATACACACGATCGGAATAGACGATGAAAAGCTTCCGTTGGACTTTTTCTGTCGGACATTCCGCTCGTGTGTACGCGGCTTTACTGTCTTAATAATATTTATACTATATGCTAACAATACAATAGAGTTGCTAAATACTTCAAAAGTACAGCTTCCAAAATGACCACAGAAATTAATGGATCTATATGTTACAGGTAATGTGTTACCAGGCAACATATGATAAGCTGTTACTAATATGTGGCTGTCATCTGTTCCTGTGAGACTCTTATTTATACTCAATGGAATTGATGATATATGTTAAAATACTACACTGGATCCCACTAATAATATAAACATGCATGCTTTGTAAGTTATGTAATGGTCAGTAGTTAGAGGAATAAGGGTCTGTGAACCACAGGAGTATTGAAGCCATATTTTACAATATAAATCCAAGAAAGGAAAAGCTACCCTTGGAGCAGTAGTGGAGTAGTCTTTGCTAAATTCATCCCTCCATGGATTGGCATCCATAAAACGAATACCTTATGAACAAAATATTCAAAACTAAAACCTTCTCTGAGAGTGATTAATAAATATATGGTGCAGCGCTGCTCTCTATCTGTCCAAAAAAAAGGCAAAAATTATCCAGTGAGCTGGAAAATGTCCACTCAATATTAACTAATATCAACTAATACATCCATATAAGTGAAATCTCCACGTGCAACTGTGATAAAGACATATCCCACAGTATGAACAGTTTTTTAGTAATTCCTTCTTTTTGCATCTAAATTGTGCTTCCCATATAAAATTGTGGTAACCCTTGTGTCCTCCGCCATTCACACAAACTGCTCACCTTCTTTTTTGACCTATAAATTATAGGTCAACCTGCGCCTTCCTCTTTAAGAAGTGATGTTATTAACATCCACTGAATCCACAACCCTCCTGGTAGGGTCCCACACCTCTTCTCCTTGCTTTCCTCCTCTCCAGGAAATGCTATGCTTTGGTCCCATTTTATATACAGTATATAAACATCAAGCTGCTTTTACAGTCATTAGTAGGTGCTTAAAGGAGAAGAAATACAGCCTCATAGTGCTTTACTGTTTAAAACCACATTGCCACCTTTATTTAAATGTTAGAAATACACTCACAATACATTGTGCACAAGCTGGTGCACTACAGAAAAAAAGCATATGCTGGCCCCTTAAGATGTGTGTCCGTGCAGCCAAGCTCTAAGCAAACACAACCTTACTTCTGCTCTTTAGCATTGTGATGTCACTGGCTCCCCCTATTACACCAATCATGTTGCTTCCTCAGAGGGTGTGGAGCGCTGTGACATCTGCCAGGTTCTTATGGACTATCTTGTTTACCCCATGCTATGGGGACCACCCATGCCATTTTCTTTCCTACTCTCTGTCATGTGTTATTATGTTACCTTAGAGATATACCCATGCCATGTTGCCTATGTGTTCCCATTCTAGTTTGTGTATTATGGGCTGTTCAAAATTACTATAATAATGGTAATACCCTCTACTATCTATTCCATTATGTTTGCTTGCTGCATATATTATATATATAAAAAAAAAAAATGATACCCTATATCTCAAGGGTCCTTTCATTAAATGAACTATGCTAAAAACTCATTAAAAACATACTTATTAGACACATTACATAGATAAAATACAAATTTGTCATCCTATATCAACATTATGTGCATATATAATATATCTATGTACACGAAAGATGCTTAAAAAAGCAATTATGAAATAATTTAAAATACTCAAAATCAATAAATACAAATTATAGATATTAAAATATTAGTATTCTAGATAATAGTTTACTGTGTATACTGTGGGGCATTTATTTATCACTGTTGTATGTGGAGATTTCACTTATATGGGTGTTATGTATTTGAGTTGTGCATCACATAGAGTAGAAATTTTCCAGCTCACTGGATAATTTTTAATTTTTTGCATGATACTGTACATAAGGTGTATGATACACTTTGTTGTGCAACCAGCAGCTAATAGGATAACTGTGTGGAGTGGACATAGTATATATTGTTTTGTGATTGCACAAAAATCTATTGTTACACATTCTGTGACAATTGGGCATTCGATTAACTAAAGTCTATGCAATCTGCAGTTCTTTCACAAAAATACATTTACATAATAACCTACATACTCCTCCCTGCTGTTATCTGGGGCCTAAGTGTATATGTCAGATTCACTGTGCAAAATCTGAAAATAACCCAAATGTATTTTGTAAGTTGTTCGTTTTTTTTATGCCATAAAGCACCATGTATTTTTATCATGGCAAATCATTTTTTATAACATTTTGTCCCTTTACAAATGCTCATGTTGCATGTCAGAAGCTTTCACTCTGCAGAATCTGTCACATTCGCTTCCAAGTTTTTGATTGTCTAAATAACACAGTAACCCATCATTCAGTTGTCTAGAACACTGACAGTACAATAACCCATAATTCTTACTGCCACTCAGCGCCTCAAGGTTACCATTTTGTACTTTGCTCTCAAGGAGTGTTCATTTAAATGTTTGAGGGTGAGAATAGGAATGTGTTCTGTCGCACCTCAGCTGTCCTTTGCTTTATGAATTTGTGCTACATATTTTTGTGGCACCATTGATATTAATCATAAGCTATGCCTTACACCCCTTTCTCCAAAAGTGTTGCTCATTACACTTGGATATTAAATATAATTCATCTCATGGTGTTGAACTGAACAAGGAAAGTCCATTAGTGTATAATGTAATGTCTTTACAGTTGTTTTACAGCTTGCAGCAGAACCCTGAGATTTGAATATGCTGCTTAATGTTATTGTAACTTATAATTTATCTACATTATTCAATAATGGACTGGTAAAAAAAAAAAAAAAACACTTGGAACAATCACAGAAATAATACACTTGTTACATTTGAAAAAAATGAACATTTTTTTTTTTTTTTTGCAGGATCATAGAAAAAGGGGATTTGGCTTATTACCTTTTTCAAATGACACTCAGGCTTTTTTCAGATATCTCCTCTTGAGTCATTCATTGAGTTGGTTCCCCAATATTTTTAGAAAGAAGCATATGCCTGGGATATAGTGGAGCAGATGTCAGAAGACGCTGCATGGGTAAAAGACCTGAATTTGTCTGAGACAGATTTTGCACTCTCCAGCTTTAGTAAATAAAACCTACTTTCTCCTAATGGTGTTTTCAGTCTTGCCATTGTGTAAGATTTTTGCATTGAACTGTCTTTAGCAACCTCAGCAAGTTAGTAGAGCATGGCTTTGCCTCTCCTAGTTTTATTTCTAATACACAGTTGATTCTGTTTGATGTAATGATTTTACCTATGTTATCTTTTTTAATATTAGCATCTGTTTTGATATTTGTTTATTCATTCACTGGTCCACTAAAAAAAAAAAAAAAACTGTGTGCAAGTGTACCTGGAAGAATTGCTGTTCGTAAAGGGTAGACACACCAAATATTGATTTGATTTGGATTTTTTTCTATTTAGGTAGGCCGTCCAACTATATAGTTATTGGTAAATTTGATTACTGTAATGATCATATCTTGAAAATCTAGCTGCTGCCTGGCTAGCCTAAATATATTTAATGCCATAACAATTTCAGCTCTGAGCACTACAGGCAAATCATGGCTGGTGGAAGGGTCCAACAAAGTACAGTATAGCATTACATCATCCTGTCTTAGTACTTATCTCAAAAACCCTCAACCCTGATTTGAGCAGTGGGTTGACTCTTGAAAGGAGATATGCAACAATCAAAATGCTTGAAGGGAGGATGTCAGTCTGAAGGAGTAATGCCGCGTACACACGACCGGACTTTCCAGCAGAAAAGGTCTGACCGTCGAATCGTTCCGTCGGACGATCGTGTGTGGGCTTCATCTGACTTATTCTTTCTAAAATTCTGACGGACCTAGAAATAGAACATGTTTCAAATCTTTCCGACAGAATCAGTTCCTATCGGGAAAACCACTCGTCTGTATGCTATTCCGATGGACCAAAAACTACGCAAGGGCAGCTATTGGCTACTGGCTATTGAACTTCCTTTTTCTAGTCCCGTCGTACGTCATCTCGTTCTAAACGATCAGACTTTGGTGTGATCGTGTGTAGGCAAGTCCATTTCAGCGGAACTCCATTGGAAAGACCGTAGGAGTCTATTCTGGCGGAAAGTCCGGTTGTGTGTACACGCCATTAGAGTTCTAAGCAGACTAGGTAATGCCCAAATGTGATACTGTGTCTCTATGAGTAAAATAACTGTGGTGGTCTTATAACTGCAGTCACTGTAGATCTGAGGGGAACATGCAAGGAAAATAAAAAACAGCATTTTAGATTGCACATGATTGGATAATAAAATCAGCAGAGCTTCCCCTCATTTCAGATCTACCCCTCAGATTTACAGTGACTGCACTTCCAAGTGCACTTGTAGTGCAAAGTGGATTTGCCTTTCGTAAACAACTCCTATATTTTGAATCAATAAAAATAACATTTAGGCATCTATAATTCACACTAAATATTTAAAATAATGTCACAAATTATAAATAAAGATTTCCAATATGGCAAGATTTTGCCAAGCAACCAGCAAATTTGTGCAAAAGCAGTACTTGGCACCACATTACCAGAATTAGAACTGAACAAATGCCACAGGCTGAAAGGTGTTAATTATCAGCTGGCTAATAGCTTATAATTAGAAAACAGATGATATATAATGCATGTAAAAACCATGTTGACATACATTTTATACTGGTCTTCATCCTGCAATCAAATACCGAAATTCTTTTTCATACCTCTATATAAAGATCTTGAATTATTTTGGAAATAGATTATTCCATGAATAAATGCCCTCAAGGTTGGTTGGCTTTTTCCCAAAGTGAATATGTTTGCCCTTTTTCTTAATAGTAAAAGTTACCTCTTTATGAATTTCCATGATATTGGAATAGTTAATCTCATAAAGTATTCTAAGTTCTCCATTAACCAACCTAGAATGGAAATAAACATCCATATTCCCTGCAGAGTAGTCAGGATTACCCAAGTAAGACCTTGTTTACATGGGACGTATTGATGCATATGCCCGTTTGAGGCCTTGTTTACCGCATCGGGATGCAGTGGTGTCCCATGCACTCAGTCCCACTCATGTCAGTTGGGACGTAACAGCTGCTCTCAATTTCACTTCCATGTGGGTGTAGGTGCGTGCAAGTGTGTGTCCCTACACACACACTGTGTAAGTTCAGGGACACTCAACCAGACCCAAATGTATGTCATATTGGGAGGAGAGGCAGTGTCTGTTCAGCTGCTGCGTCCCAATTGACATCAATGTGACTGCTATATGTGGAAGAGGGAACACCCGTGGATCCCTGTGCAAGTAAATACGGCCTCACATGGGTGTACGCATTGATATACCCAGTGAGAAAAAGGCCTAAGAAAGAAAGAATAAATAGCTAAAATACTTACTTTTTTAGGCTATTGGTAGGAATTGATAGAATGATTTTATAAGTGCGAAATCAACTTGTCTGTTTATAGCAAGTCTTGGGAATAGATTGTTCCATGAATAAATACCCTCACGGTTGGTTAGCTTTTGCCCAAAGTTAATATTTTTTCCCATTTCCTTAGCAGTAAAAGTTGACTCTCATAATATCATAAAAATGATATTTGAGTGGTTAAACTCATGAAGTATATTCAGTTCTCCATTAATCAACCAAAAATGTGAATGAACATCTATGCTGCCTGTGGGACAGTCAGGACTACTAAGTAAGAAGCCAAGAAAGTTTTTTAAGCTATTGTTAAGAATTTGAGAGGGGAATCTACTTCTTTGTTTATAGCAAGTGCCTTAGTGATAAATTATGAAACAAATATATAACTAAAAATACTTTCTATATATTTTTTAAGATTTACTATTACTCAAAGAACAGGGTTCTAAAAATCTGCGCAATAATACAATTGTGGATTTTCATAAAAAGGGATAAGGATCCCAAGATATCTTCCACCCCAGGTAAACATCAGTAAGATTTAAGAAATTTGAGTTTTTCCCACTAAATTAATTCTGAAATTATTCCAGCCTTTAATAGTTTAGTTTCACTACCAGGTAACAAATTTATATCTATATCTGTTTTATTGGTATAAGAAGTATTATTTCAAATGCCTGGAGGATGATATCAAAGAGTAACGTCAACCTTATCATAAAGATGACAACATAGGCAAATTTAGAAATGTTTAGTAAGGGGGATCTACAGATAAATAGGCTTTTTGTTCTTTACATAAAGTATTTTCTGTTCCCCCTTATTCTTCTCATGGTGGCCATTTTCACTAAGGGCATATGCTGGAACAAATCTGGGTTTACCTGTTTACCACCTGTGACACATGAAAGGAACTTCCCTGGATGCAGTTGTGATGCCATGGTTACAATAACCAGTGCCTCAAGAAGTAAAATAAAAAAACTTTGTTTAACCTCTTGGCGCTGAGCGCACACAAATATATGGCCTCTTGGCGGATGGGCCTTGGTGCCGAGCGGCCGCATATTTGCATGTAATCGCTCTGGCAGTGCACAGAGCTCATGGCACAGTGACCAGCGGCTCACAGAAAGTTCCCGATCGGGACTTTTCTGAATGTGTGACCACCATGACAAGCAATTATGGCGGTCGTGTGGCCATAAGCCGCGGCCCGCCTCCCAGCATAGCAAACCCCTTAAGGGGCCGTTGGCAGCTGGCGTCAAGGGATTAAATAATGACTGTAAAATGATTTTGTATCTATATGCAGAGCTGCATACTGATGTGGTTTTTAGTGAAAGGGGAAAAGGTCACAATTCAAGGATCCAATAATCGGCCAATGAAAATAAGGGAAAATTATCAATCCAAATTACAAACAGAAACTATAGTAGCTATCATCAGCATGTTCCACATAAGGTTACATTCATAGTGTGTGTAAATATCCAAATAAATTTAAGTGTACTATATGTAAGCCCTAGAAATAACCATATTCTATTTGCTCCCTTTTGGTCTTTTAAATATTCCATCAAAAGTGTTTTGTTTTAGCTGTTTAAATGCAAAAAATACCCGTTGATTAGGTAAGAGTTTCAGAGCTGTCCTGTGTCCACTGCACGCTTCCTATGTTGTGAGTACATGGCCCTCTCAGTACTTCTCTTGACAATATTGAATGATTAACTTTTATGTTGTGGAGATGGGAGAGTAGATAGGTCTGAATATTTGCCATATGTAACTGGAGCGTCGGATTCTGTGCAACTCCCAAGATGTCATTTACGTAATAAGAAATAGTTTTACCTTTTTGTAACCTTTACGTGGTTGAAAACTTCAGACATAAAATATGAACAAAGCATATCCCTCTATAGTGGGTTTGTCAGAAACCATGATATCAGACAGAGACTGAAGTACTGTTAAATCACACTTGTCTAAAAGTAAAAAGAACAAACATAGTCAAAACATAGCCAAAGTTCAGTAACCGTAACGGATAGTCAGCCAAGCCAGAAGTCAGGGATCAATGTAGTGAAACAGCAAGTAGGATCTGGAGCCAGAAGGGATGTCAGCAAAGCAAGTCTTTAAACAGGAACGCAGGAGATAGTCTCTGTGATGTTGACCAAGGCAAAGGCAGAGATCCACTGGGCTGAATGGCTAAAGTAGGCAGGACTGACGAGCAGGATATCATCAACAGCTGAGTAACTGTGGAGAATTAGGAGCTGACACTTAGCTGACAGCTGAGCGGCCAGCTCTGAGAAGGAAGGGCTGAGCCCAGCCCTGACAGTGTTCTTCTCTTAATTAAAAGCACAAAGTGTCATTTCTGTCTGATGCTTTGTTCCTCTGCTATTAGCATAAATCACTTCTGACAATTTTTCCCTACACCAAGAAAGAAAAGGTGACAGGGGAGGGACAGCTGATTGACAGCCTCAGCTCTGTTCCTGTGAGATGTGTGTCTCTTCCCTCCAATCAGCTCCTAGAGCTCTCCTCACTGAGCTCACCAGAGTGTAACTTCATCTATCAGCCCCTTTTTTTCTCAACTCTACGACAAGCTTAAAAATTCAACACTTTGAACAGGTGAAGACTGCAGATACACAGGTACAACTTATGTAGGAGGATTTTTTTTATGTCTATGTATCACCCGAGTATAGTCCCTTAACTGGGTGTACTGTATGTAAGGGTTTACAACCACTTTAAATGTATTTTATCAGTTTGTTAACCTCTCTGTGCTGAGTACATGCAAATATACTGCAGGGACTTGGCGGCGAGCGGCCGCATATTTCCCTGCATTAGCGCTGACAGTGCTGTGCTGAGAGCTCATGCCTTGTGCGCCCCCGGCACAGTGACCAGCTACTCACGGAAAGTTCACGATCGCCGTTTGCGATCGGGACTTTTACGATCATGTGACAGCCAATCACAGCGGTCATGTGGCCATAAGCCCCATCTCCCGGCATAGCAATCTCCTTAACAGGTAGCGGCAGCCGACGCCAAGGTGTTAATCTGTATGCGTGTCATATAATATATACAGTTGTGCTCATAAGTTTACATTTGAAATTTGATTTCTTGGCCATTTTTCAGAGAATATGACTGATCACATAAAAACATTTCTTTGACTCGTGGTTAGTGTTTGGCTGAAGCCATTTATTATCAATCAACTGTGTTTACTCTTTTTAAATCATAAAGACAACAGAAACTACCCAAGTGATCCTGATCAAAAGTTTACATACCCTGGTGATTTTGGTCTGATTAACATGCACACAAGTTGACACAAAGGGCTTTGAATGGCTATTAAAGGTAACCACCCTCACCTGTGATCTGTTTGCTTGTAATTAGTGTGTGTGTGTATAAAAGGTCAATGAGTTTCTGAACTCCTGACAGAGCCTTGCATCTTTCATCCAGTGCTGCACTGATGTTTCTGGATTCTGAGCCATGGGGAAAGCAAAAGAGTTGTCAAAGGATCTGTGGGAAAAAGTAGTTGAACTGTATAAAACAGGAAAGGGATATAAAAAGATATCCAAGGAACTGAGAATGCCAATCAGCAGTGTTCAAACTCTAATCAAGAAGTTGAAAATGAGGGGTTCTGTTGAAACCAAACTACGGTCAGGTAGACCAACTAATTTTTTTTTTTGTTTAATATTTGTTTATTGATCAAAACGTGAGAAAAACATGTAGAAAAACATACAATAAGCACATATGCATACAAGTATAAAGAAAACAATGTCCGGAGACACACAGGGATAAAAAAACTCCTATTATGGGACAGACAATTCTGTGTATAGAACTGGGTCTAGGAGGAAGAGAAGTTAGCAAATGCATTTTCACATCGTAAGATAAATGTGCAGATATTTGAGACAACAGAGGAAACGGAGGGGGGAGTAGGGGTAGAGGGGGGAGAACTACAGGCCATTGGAATAAACAGGCTGTGGGAAAGGTCGGGTATAAATAGGCTGGTGCAAATATTTGATGGCAATATATTAAAATCCTTCACAGACCTGAGACGGGAGTTCGGAATCCCTAAAGAAACTTTTTATTGTTATCTCCAGATCAGGCATGCATTAGATAAACCATTTAAGACTGAGGCGTTGGAGTGGTGTAGTGCGTCGCTGCTTAGTAAGGTGGTAAGGGCATCTAGCCTTAAGCGGCTAATATCAGGAATTTATGACCAATTAATGGCTAGGGCGATTAGACTAGTTCCACTCTCGCGCGCAAGGGAGGGATGGGAGGCCGATGTGGGGGAGTTGAGCGATGAGCAGTGGGAGAGAATATTGGAGCTTGGTCCACTGGTGTCCTTCTCTCCGTCGCAGTGGGCCTCGTACCTCTTGTTGGTGCACAGAGCCTACTATACCCCCAAGAAGTTGTATAGATTCGGTCGAAGACCAGACGATAAATGCCCCAGATGTCTAGAGACGGGCGATCTTATACATATAATGTGGAGATGCCCGAAACTAGTCAGGTACTGGACTGAGATCCTAAGCATTATAGATGCTAGGTTCGGGATAAGACTGGAACACGAGGCGAAGTCTTGTGTGCTGGGGCTAATTAGTAAGAATATTGGGGAAGGCCACATAGTAATAGCAATTGTTCGTTGTTTATACCAGGCGAGGAAACTGATTGCGAAAGCATGGTTATCAGCAGTGCCCCCTACTTCTGAAGAATGGGTCAGTACAATGTATTCAGTTGTAAGAATAGAAAGGACAATCTACACTAGAAGGGGAAGTTACAGGAAGTTCATAAGGATATGGGGCTTATGGTGCCAGGAAATGATTAATGAAACATGAAACCTTATCGAGGGTAGGAATATAAGAACTAGGGAATTGTTATACGAGAGTATAAGCTTTACGTACTGAGTCTCTAGTTGGGTAACAAGATTCACCAAGCTTAAGATATGGCTAGCTTAATAGACGCAACTGTGTGGGGAGGAGGGTGGGGAATAGGGTGATGGGGTGGGGGTTGGGAAGGGGGGGGGGGTAAAGAAAAAAGCATGGTTAAGATATTATACTTATGACGAGTTTGACTGTGTTATGAGGTATTATATGATAGAAAGGAATGTTTTTTCTTTTTTTTATACTCTGTTTATGATGAATAATATATAACATGAAATACTAATAAAAAGGATATGATTAAAAAAATAAAAATAAAAAATATTTGTTTATTGATCAAAACGTGAGAAAAACATGTAGAAAAACATACAATAAGCACATATGCATACAAGTATAAAGAAAACAATGTCCGGAGACACACAGGGACGAAAAAACTCCTATTATGGGACAGACAATTCTGTGTATAGAACTGGGTCTAGGAGGAAGAGAAGTTAGCAAATGCATTTTCACATCGTAAGATAAATGTGCAGATATTTGAGACAACAGGGGAAACGGAGGGGGGAGTAGGGGTAGAGGGGGGATAATAAAGGAAAAATTAAGGGAAAAAGAGGGAGTGGGTATGAGAAGGTTGAGGTGGAGCTAAGAAAAGAGGAAAGTGAGAGAGAGAGGCTGGTAGTCGATGGACTTCACAAAACATTGCATAGCAGATTCGTTTATCATTTATCATTAGGCTAGGTCTGCATATCTATGGACTAATTGGTTGTAAGGGAAAAGTTTGTTGTAAGCATTCTTTCAGGAGACACATACATAATGTCCTTGTACTCAATAGAACTTTTAAATTCGTTCCACTGGGACCAAGTTGCGGTGTGGCGTTTTAGGTTATCTCTGGCTATAAGGGTGAGTTCTTCCATAAGGCAGGTGTTTTCCACTGCCTGTACCCAATTTTTCAGTGAAGGGGCAGAAGGTTGGCCCCAGATGGCTGGGATGAGGGCTTTGGCGGGGTTCAGCAGGTGTGGGGTAAGGGAACGCTTGTAAGAACCAACTGTTTCAAATGTATTGTGCAGAAGTATAGTCCACGGATCTAGGGGTAAGGAGGAGCTCGTTATTTGGTTCACAAGGTGAATTATGTTCGACCAGAAGGGTTGGATTACCGGGCACGACCACCAGATGTGAGCGTGGGTTGCTGTGTTCCTGCAATTCCTCCAACACAGCGGGGAACTAGAGGGGAACATACCGTGCAGTTTAGCTGGGGGTATAGTGCCATCTTGTCAACAGCTTGTAGTTCATTTCGGCTGTCTTAGAGGAAGTAGAAGAGACATCAGCAAGCTGTAGTATTTTATCCCTCTGATCTTCAGAGATGTACAAGTTCAAATCGGACTCCCATTTGTCGAGGAATTCCGGGTGCAGCTGTATAATAGCTTTATAAAATTGTGAGATACAATGGAGAGGAGGGTCTTTGTGAAAGAACATATATTCAATCGGCGTTAGTTCTTGAGCATTTCGTATTGGATGAGGAAGAGAGTGAACAAATTGTTGTAATTGTTTGTATCTCCATTTGTCCATGAAAGAAGCCTGTTTAGGCCTGTCAGGGCTGGCTCAGCCCTTCCTTCTCCGAGCTGGCCGCTTAGCTGTCGGCTAATTGCCAGCTCTCATCTCTCTCCACAGTTAACCAGCTGTTGTGGATCTGCTTGTCAGTCCCGCCTACTTAAAGATCTCCAGCTCACTTCATTCCTGCCTTCGCTTTGGTCACATCACAAGAAACCATCTCCTGTGTTCCTGTTTAAAGACTGGCTTTGCTGACATCCCTTCTGGCTCCTTATCCTGCTTGCTGTTCCTCTACTTGGATCCCTGACTTCTGGCCTGGCTGATTACCCTATCTGGTTACTGAACTCTGGCTTGGCTGATTACCCGATCTGGTTACTGAACTCTGGCTTGACTGACCACCCGATCCAGTTACTGGACTCTGGCTATGCTTTGACTACGCTTACTCTATTTACCTTTTTATTTTTATTAATAAACAAGTGTGATTTTACTGTACTTCTGTTTCGGTCTGGTTCATGGTTTCTGACAGTAGGCGAAGGCCATGAATTCAGAAGATACAGTAAATCCACTTGTTGGCAATATTTGGATGAGCAAGATCACCGCATGGATCAGTTTGCCATGGAGTTACAAACGCTCCTGAGTCGCACGACTCACTTGGAATTCCCCACTGTGGCTGCTCCGGTACAACCTGAGTTGCAGGCCGTCCCTGCTGCTGCGCCAGTCTTTGTGCAGGCACCCGCCTTGAGTATTACCTCTATAAGAGGTATGTCTGGTTCCGCCCCACTTCCCCAGAGATTTGAGGGTGATCCAGTTCAATGCAGAGGGTTTCTCAGCCAAGTTGAGATATACTTTGAGATGCTGCCCCAGGCGTTTTCCACGGTCAGAAGCAAAGTAGGGTTCATGATTTCTTTGCTTTATGAGTGAGCCTTGGCCTGGGCTAACCCTCTGTGGGAGACGCAAAAACCTGTTATCTTGAGTTACCCTGAGTTTGTGGCCTCCTTTAAAAGGGTATTTGACGTTCCCGCATGCCCCGATTCTGCTTCCAAGTGCCTCATGTCCATAAAACAGAGTATGAGAACTGTTGCTGACTATGCCATTGAGTTCCGTACTCTGGCAGCAGAGGTTGCTTGGAACAATGAGGTCTTCGTGGCTGCTTTTTCTCATGGTCTCTCGGATTCCATCAAGGATGAGATAGCAGCCCGAGATATACCCACTGAGCTGGAGAGCTTGATCTCGTTTGCCATCCTCATTGACTCCAGACTCAGAGAAAGACTTTCTTTTAAGGAGTGCTTGCGGAAGCCTCCTGTACATTTGCCTACGAGCTTTGCAGTCCCACCCGTGCCTCCCTCACCTCCCATGCCTCCTAGTACCGAGTTGGTCAGTGAAGATGAACCCATGCACTTGGGCTTCACGTGTCTCTCTGCGGATGAGAGAGCCTTTAGAAGGAGGGAGAGATTGTGTCTTTATTGTGGCCAGGCAGGTCACTTCTTGAAATCTTGTACTACCCATCCTGGGAACACCCAAACCTTGAGGTCCTGTCATGGACAGACCTTAGGTGGTGTTGTGTTGTCCCCAGTGATCCAGAAGGATAAGCCCCTGGTTTTGGTCACCCTTTCTTTGGCTGAGTCGTCTATCGAGATACAGGCTCTAATCGACTCTGGGGCTGCAGGCCTGTTCATTGATGCTGCCTTTGTATCAAAGCATTCGATTCCACTGCAGCTGCGTGACGCTCCACTTGCCATTGAGGCTCTTGACGGGAGACCTCTACAGCCTACCCATGTGACTCATGAGACGGTTCCGTTGTCCATGGCCGTAGGGGCTCTTCACCATGAGATAATCCAATTCCAAGTGATTTCCTCTCCTAAGTTTCCACTGCTTATTGGTTATCCTTGGTTACAGAGGCACAACCCCCCTTTTGAGTGGCTCTGTGCTGAAGTTCTCTCCTGGTTACCACAATGCAGTGAAACATGCTTCCAGAAGTTAGCCAAGGTCCTGTGTACCTTTTCACTCTCCTCCCTGCCAGAGGAGTACCATGATTTTAGCAATGTCTTTGACAAAGGTCAAGCCGGTAGTTTGCATCCACACTGGCCGTATGATTGCGCAATTGACCTTCAACCTGGTGCCACTCCCCCTCGTGGCCGGGTTTACCCTTTGTCGGTTTCGGAGGATAAAGCCATGGAGGAGTATGTTGCAGACGCACTTTCTCTGGGTTTCATCCGCAAATCCTCGCCTCCTGCTGGTGCTGGTTTCTTCTTTGTGAAGAAGAGGAGCGCTGAACTGAGGCCTTGTATTGATTATAGGGGTCTCAATTATTTCACAATTAAGAATGCCTACCCAATTCTGTTGATTACAGAGTTATTTGACCACCTCAAGGGAGCAACGGTTTCACTAAGGTTGATCTAAGAGGGGCTTACAATCTCATGAAGATTAAGGAGGGCGATGAGTGGAAAACTGTGTTTAATACCAGAACAGGCCATTATGAGTATCTCGTAATGCCTTTTGGCCTTTGTAACACCCCGGCAGTTTTCCAGGAATTTATTAATGTCCTCCGAGATTTGTTGCAGTTATGTGTGGTGGTTTATCTCGATAATATCCTCATATTTTCCAAATCCCTGGAGAGCCACCACACAGATGTCTGTCGTGTGCTTCATAAATTAAGAGAGAACAATCTATATTGTAAACTGAAGAATTGGGAGTTCCATCGGGAACAGGTTAAATTTCTGGGCTAAGCTATTTCCACTGCTGGTTTTTCGATGGACCCAGAGAAACTTTCGGCAGTCCTACAGTGGCCTCGACCAGTGGGGTTATGTCCTCTGCAGCGTTTCCTGGGTTTTGCCAACTATTATCAGAAGTTTATTTGTAACTTCTCGTCTCTGGTCAAGCCCCTGACCGATATGACCAGAAAGAACGGTAACCCACAGAGTTGGTCTCCAGAGTCCATTAAAGCCTTTGAAAGTCTCAAGGCTGCTTTTGTTTCTGCTCCTGTGTTGGCACATCCTGATCCTACGTTACTTTTTATCCTTGAGGTTGATGCTTCTGAGACTGGTGTTGGCGCCCTTCTGTCTCAACGTCCTACCTCTGAGAGTGCTATGCATCCTTGTGGCTACTTTTCCAAGAAATTGTCACCTGCTGAGTGCAGTTACGAGATTGGTGACAGAGAGCTATTGGCAATCATTTTAGCCCTGAAAGAATGGAGACATCTCCTTGAAGGTACCACTGTGCCAGTTCTCATTCTTACTGACCATAAGAATGTCACATTCTTGTCTGAGGCTAAACGCCTCTCTCCCAGAAGGCCACGATGGGCTCTTTTCTTTTCAAGTTTCAATTACATTGTCTCATTCTTACCCGGTACTAAGAATGTAAGGGCTGACTCCTTGTCATGACAATTTTCCTTCACTTCGAAGTTGGAGTCGGTTCCGGTTCCTATGATTCCTCCTGATCGTATTCTGGCTACGGTTCGCACCAGTCTTACTTCTCCTTTGGGTGACAAAATTCTTGCTGCTCAGGTCGATGCTCCTCCTGAGAAACCTTGTGACAGCTGCTTTGTCCCAGAGTGTCTCCGTACTGCCGTGCTCCAGACTTACCATTCTCCCAAGGCAGCTGGCCACCCTGGTAAGGATCAACTCGTTTGGGCCATTTCCCAAAAATTCTGGTGGCCTAGTCTACGTGCTGATGTAACTGCCTTTGTAGCTGCCTGTTCCGTGTGTGCTCAGAGTAAGACTCCACGACACCTTCCAGTGGGCCTCCTACAACCCATACCCAATGGAGAGAGGCCATGGACCCACCTGTCTATGGATTTCATTGTGGAGTAGCCCAACTCCCAAGGCAACACAGTTATCCTTATGGTGGTTGACTGGTTCTCAACGATGTGTCATTGTATTCCACTTAACAAGTTGCCCACTTCTAAGGAACTGGCTTCCATTTTTGCTCGGGAGATATTTTGCTTACATGGGCTACCAAAGGTGATTGTTTCGGACAGGGGTAGTCAGTTTGTGTCCCGGTTCTGGCGAGCCTTTTGTGCACAGCTGGGAATTCAGCTTGCTTTCTCCTCTGCGTATCACCAGCAGTCTAATGGGCCGCAGAACGAGCCAAGCAGTCCTTGGAGCAATTCCTATGTTGCTATATCTCTGACCATCACAACAACTGGTCAGACCTATTACCATGGGCAGAGTTTTCTCACAACAGTGCCTTGAATTCTGCTTCCCGATTGTCTCAGTTATGGAGAATTATGGTTTCCAACCTTCCATGTTGCCTGACTTGTTTGTTCCGCAGAGTATTCCTGTGCTAGAGGAGCATCTCCGTGGTCTTTGTTCCACTTGGGCACAAGTCCAGGAGGCTTTGCGTCATGCTAATGATAGGTACAGACTCCATGCTGACCGCAGACGCCTGCCTGCGCCTTCCTACCAGGTTGGGGACAGAGTCTGGCTGTCATCTCGCAACCTTCGACTTAGTGTTCCTTCACTGAAGTTCGCACCTCGGTTTATTGGGCCTTTCCATATCCTTCGCAGGATTAACCCAGTGGCTTACGCGTTGGACCTTCCTCCTAGTATGCACATCTCAAATGTGTTTCATGTCTCCTTATTGAAACCGTTGGTCTGCAACCGCTTTACTACCTTGGTGCCACGTCCTCACCCTATACAGGTTGAGAACCATGAGGAGTATGAGGTACAATCCATTGTTGACTCCCGTAGGTTCCGTGGACGCATACAGTACCTGGTGCATTGGAAGGGGTACGGTCCAGAGGAACGCTCCTGGGTCCCATCCTCGGACGTACATGCTCCTGCCCTCCTCCGTGATTTCCATAGACGTTTTCCCCTCAAGCCCGGTGGTCCTCCAAAGGGGGAGGGGCCGTTGAGGGTGGTACTGTCAGGGCTGGCTCAGCCCTTCCTTTTCTGAGCTGGCCGCTCAGCTGTTGGCTAATTGCTAGCTCTCATCTCTCTCCACAGTTAACCAGCTGTTGTGGATCTGCTCGTCAGTCCCGCCTACTTAAAGATCTCCAGCTCACTTAATTCCTGCCTTCGTTTTGGTCACATCACAAGAAACCATCTCCTGTTTAAAGACTGGCTTTGCTGACATCCCTTCTGGCTCTTTATCCTGCTTGCTGTTCCTCTACTTGGATCCCTGACTTCTGGCCTGGCTGATTACCCGATCTGGTTACTGAACTCTGGCTTGGCTGACTACTCAATCCGGTTACTGGACTCTGGCTATGCTTTGATTACTATAAATACAAATAATTCTGCGCTACCCAAATAGCAAGTAGCTAACACAACAAATGGGATATGAATAGAAATCAAAAAACAAAGAAATGTGTAGCGCTAATATGAAACAACCATATATTGCATGCTGTGAAAGGCAATTGACTCCTCAAATGCAACAATCATAGATAAAAAACATGAAAATATTTTTTTGAAATTAAAATTGGAAAAGTCCTAAAAGTCCTCAAGAAATTCACTTCTTATCCGCCACATTCCTCAATTGGTGCGATGTTTATTTCATCTTCCGGAGTGACTTACATACGTCATCACGGCATCTCTAGAGTTCAATCGTGGCATGCGGCGCTTTGTTGCCATGACGCTGCACACTCCTGCGCACTGCACTTTTTCTGAGGCGCCACCCACTGGGATGTTTTTTCTGTTGCCAGGACACCATAAGATGTCTCCGACCCTTGCGCACCGCCTCCTCTCTGAAGCGCCTCCCACTACGTCGCGAACCTTCACGTCTCTTCCCCCCATTCGCGCACCTCACACTATTGGAACGCAAGCCTCACGCGCATGCGCCTGACGTCACATTCTCCGTCTCGTCTTTTTATAAGACACCTATTTCCTTTTCTCTCCGCACTCGATACACTTTTCTATGTAAGCGACTAATGAATGATTTTACACACACTACTTATTGCTTTATATGTCGGATGGGTGTACCTATTGCCGTATCTTCCCACGCACTTCCGGTTTTAAAACGAGGCATGGAACGCACGCTAATCGGCCATCTCCTCCTGATACCGGAAGTGCCATTGATTACAAGCCAAATTGAACGTGAGTGGACTCTCATTAAGGATTCTTACATTTCTTATATAAATCTTGCTGGCAGCAGTGGTGTGACCCCCCAGACGACGTCCAAGGAGACGAAACGCATCGGGTAGAACATCACTGCTGCCATTTTATTCATACAGCGCGGTTTTTTATCTTTCTACATGTGAGTGTATTTCCTTTTCAATAAAATAGTCAAGGATTTTTTTATACGGGATTACACTATGTGGCCTTTCTTTGTTTTTCCTTGTTTACACTGAGGACATCACCCCTGAGGCCTACCGTTCCAGGTACCATTTTTGGACCTCGTTTCTCTATCCACCGAAGCCCATCAGCTGGCTGTTGATGAGCATAAGCCTGTTTGACCCGATTGAACGTAGGTTTTTGGGTCCAAAGGTTCCGGTAAGCCTTCTTATTGTTGGTGGGGATGCACCTTTGAATTATCTTTTTCTTCACGTTTGGATAAGTGCAATATGAAGTCATATGTATACTGAGGATCACTACTACCTTGCAAGACTCATTTCTTGAGGACTTTTAGGGCTTTTCCAATTTTAATTTAAAAAAAATATTTTCATGTTTTTTATCTATGATTGTTGCATTTGAGGAGTCAATTGCCTTTCACAGCATGCAATATATGGTTGTTTCATATTAGTGCTACACATTTCTTTGTTTTATGCTTTGACTACGCTTGCTCTATTTACCTTTTTATTTTTATTAATAAACAAGTGTGATTTTTACTGTACTTCTGTCTCGGTCTGGTTCATGGTTTCTGACAAGGCCCCAGTATATCTGTTAGGGGTCTGAGATTGCCTGCATGAGTGAGATGATGGAGAAGGAGCGGTCCCTCAGGTGACCAAGATTTAAAGCCAGTGTCCATGTTTCCGGGGAGAAAAAAGTTGTGGTTCTGTATGGGCAATAAGTGAGAGTTGTAGTTCCAAGAAAATTTTTTGTGCAGAGAGTCCTAAACTGCAAGTGTGGAGGCTGTTAATGGTGAAATATTGGGCAAGAAGGCTCTAAAAGAGCGTGGAATCCAGGGCATGATAGACAAGTCGGCACCACTCAGCTCATGTTCCAATTTAACTCATAATTTAGTATCACTAGCATACTTCCAATTGGAGATCCTAGATAATGCAAAGGCATGGTAATGCGCCTTAAAGTTTGGAAGAGCCAGACCTCCTGCCGTTTTGGAGCGGAAAAGGATCGCTCTGGCTATCCTAGGGTGTCTGCCCTTCCAAACGAAGCGGGGTATCGTGGTCTGTAGAATAGAGAAGAATCCTACAGGCACACCCAGCGGCAACATTTGAAAGATGAATAGGACTCTAGGAAGAGTGTTGGAGAGAGGACCATTGTCTCAAGTCTGACTTAATACTGTTTAATAATGGGATGTAATTTCATCTAAAAAGGGAGTGAAGGTGGGGAGTAAGATGAATACCTAGGTATTTTAAACTGTCTGTTTTCCATTGGAAGGGAAATTGAGGTTTTAATCGCATGGCGGTGGAATTAGGAATATTAATATTTAGAATTTCAGATTTGGATAGGTTTATTTTAAAATTAGACAGAGTTTGGAAGGTTTGGAAGGCGAACATAAGGTTTGGCAGAGAAATGTGTGGTTGTTGAATAAAGAACAGAATGTTATCTGCATATGCTGCGTATTTGTGTATTTTTGGGCCCACTTTGATTCCTTGGATGCTACTGTTATGTTTGATATGTGCTAAGAAAGTTTCGAGGGAAATAGCAAACAACAGGGGGGAAAGTGGACAACCTTGCCTAGTTCCATTATGTAGAGTTAAAGGGTCACTCCACGGTCCATTAATTCGAATTCGAGCCGTTGGGAGGGAATACAGGGAGGAAATGCGGTAAAACATTTTAGGACCTAGACCGAAGTATCTAAGAGTCATCTTAAGGTATTCCCAGTACACCCTATCAAAAGCTTTTTGAGCATCAGTAGAAAGGAGGGTGAACTGGGAACACCTCTGAAGGTAGTGGATTAGTGGGAGGGTGCGTAGGGAATTCTCCCTGGCTTCCCTCCCTGGAATGAAACCAGTTTGATCTGCTGAAATCCATTTAGGTAAAAGAGGGAGTAATCTAGTGGCCATAACTTTGGCCATAAGTTTGGTGTCAATATTTATTAGGGATATGGGGCGATAACTTCCACAGAGAGTGGGGTCCTTACCAGGTTTAGGGATGATGGTGATATGGGCAGTCAAAGATTCTGGTCGGTACCCTGTGGTTCTGGAAATGGAATTGGCATAAGAAGTTAGTCGGGGAAGGAGGATGTCACTAAAAGTCTTATAATACCGTGCGGTATAACCGTCTGGGCCAGGTGCTTTACCCGATGGGGTACTTTTTAATGCTGATTGAAACTGTTCAATCGTGAAGTCAGACTCCAACTGTTTGAGAGTTTTGCGGGAGAGTCTGGGTAAGTTTGCTTGTTTCAGGAAAGAAAGTATACGTGAACGTTTCTCTAGTGGGGAGATTGTGTCCAGAGCCCCTTTGACGTTGTATAGTTCAGTGTAAAATTCTTTGAATGCTTTGGCGATTTGGGGGGATGAATGGGCCATTTCTCCTGAGGAGAATTTGACTTTGGAAATGCAGGAAGCAGATTTCTTCGCTCAAATGGAGTGAGCTAGTTGTTTGCCAGGTTTTTTCACCCCATTCATATAATCTTTGGGAGAAAATTTGAAACTTTTTGTTTGAGAATCAAGCAAAGCTTTCAGTTCTTCTCTTTTCTGCAAAAGAGCTTCTAAATGGGATTTATGTTGGGACAATGTATGCTGTTTGTCTAATGTATCTATTTGCAATAGTAAGTCATTAAGCTGCTGACTCTGTTCTTTCTTCCTTCTGGCTCCCAGCTCAATAAGTCTGCCCCTCATCGTAGCCTTGTGGGCCTTCCACAGTATAGAGGGAGCTGTCTCTGTTGACCCATTTTCTGTGAAATACTGCTTCATGCCTGCGGCCAACAGAGAGGTATCCACAGGGTTAGACAGGAGGGAATCATTGAGCTTCCAATTAGTGTTGCGTTTGGGTAGTGAGGGGATATCTAGACGAATAGAGACCAGGGCATGGTCAGAAAGAAAGAAGCAGTACCTATCAATGCTGATTTCAAGAGGGGAAGGTGAAAGTGGTCTAGGAAAATGTTGTCGATTCTAGAGTAAGAGTGGTGGGTTCTGGAATATAGGGAGAAGTCCTTGTCTTTAGGGTGAAGTGTTCGCCAAGCGTCAATTAGCTGAAGCTCATGTTGTCTTCTCTTAATGAAGGATAACCATTTGAAAGGTATGTTGAATCGTCCCTTTCAAATGGGGTCAAGTGGCATATTAATATCACCTCCTAGTATAGTAATTCCCTTTTTAAAAGCAGCTAGTTTGGTCAAGACTTGAGACAAGAAAGAGGGTTGATTATGATTCGGGCAGTAAATGTTTGCTAGTGTGCATTGGGTGTTGCCTATAGAGCCCCTCAAAAACAAAAACCTACCATGAGTATCTGTCAACATCTCCTCAAGCTGAAAGGCTATGCTTCCGCTGAACCCAATGGCTACTCCTTTGGCTTTATTCGTACCCGAAAGGCTGTAATACCATTTCGGGAAGTGAGGTGTGAAGAGCATAACCGGTGTAGTATGTGTAAGGTGCATTTCCTGGAGAAAAGCAATGGAACAAGAGACTCATTTCAGTTCTCTTAGCACTTGGTGATGCTTAGTTGCATTGTTTAGGCCTCTAACATTGTATGAGAGGATATTAAGAGTAGCCATTGGGAGTTTGGAACATGCACCTCCAGTCTGTGGTGCCATCTATTCCAGCAAAAATGACAAGAGAGTAGGTAAAGCGAGGGAAAGGGAGAGAAAAGTGTGAGGAAAAAGAAAATAGGCCTGAAGATAAATCATAATTAGTAGTACAAGCAAACCAATGGGAAACATTTTAGACTCACGCGGGATACCGTGTGTTCCTGTAGGGATCGTGATGGCGATCGGCCCATATGACCCCAGTTAGGGGGTCGTCAGAAAAATCATAGGGGTCACTCATTCCCACCAACCCCAGAAGGAGAAGGAGGAGGGGGACATAGGTTATGCGATTCAAGCAAAAACTACACATGGTTGTAGGAGCCTGGGGTCCCGTCCAGGCCTGGCCATAAATATAAACATTTTGAACTTTATATATATAAACCTCTGGTATTAGGTGAAACGATGAACAGACAATCAAAGAAAAAAGAAAGTCTGTTAACAGCAAGGATTTAGAGCAAAAGTACGTGATTGAACTTCATGGGAGACAAGACAACTGCATTCAGGGCTTGACATCACTGTAACAGTAATAACATAACAGCAGAGCAAACTTTCAATTGTCTGCCAGCGCAGAATGCATAACATGTAGGCTAATTAAGTTGTGGGGAAAGGGTCAGCTCACCCATTCTCCTGAGAAGAACCCAGAGTGTTGGTGCGCCTCTTTTTAAGAGGGGTGCTTCTCCAAATAGGGTCCAAAGGAGTGGCGAAGTCTGGCAGCATGTCTTGCCATCCCGGGAGATCCACCGGTGGGATTCCAATCTCATGGAAGAATGCCGGGAGGTCCTTCGGGAACCTCAGGGTAGAGGAACGACCATTTTTGGTAGCAATGAGGCAAAAAAATCCCCATCTGTATGTCGCTCCATCCCCTCTTAATTGATCCAAAAGCGGTTTGAGTGCTCTGAAACGCTCAAGTGTGTCTTTGAAGAGATCAGGGAAAATATTGAGAGTGTCGCCATCAAAATCAATGTTTGGAGTGCCACATAGTTTGACCACTATGGCGTTCTTATCCTCGAAGTAATGCAGGCGACAAACAACGTCTCTGGGCAATTCCGTGGCTAAGTTACGTGGATGAAGGGCCCTGTGGACCCGGTCAAAGCGTAGGGGGTCAATGACCGATTTCCCCAGAATGGTGTTTAGGATGCCACGGATCGTAGGTTCAAGATCGGCGTCTTTAGTTGCTTCTGGGAACCCCCGAATGCTTAAATTGTTCCTGCGATTTCTGTTTTCCAAATCCTCTAATTTATAGAGATAGGAACAGTGAGCCAGTGCTAGTCTCTTCACAGAAATCTGCAGCTCTTTAATGGCTGCTGCCTGGGAGTCCTGGCTTTTCTCAGTTTCCTTCACTCTCTCTAATAAATGGAACATATCCGAGCGTACTGCTGTAATTTCTTTTTTGATTGATTTCTCCAGGCTACGGAACATCCCCGCCATTTCCCTTTTTAGGGTTGAAAATATTTTTATTGTTATAAAACAACAAAAGAGTTAATACATTTGACATGAAGTAAAGCATATTGAGAGATCAATCAGCGAGCAAAATGGCTATCGCCCACAGCTAAGCTGATAATTGTTATGTAAATTTTAACATAAATAAATCATGTCAAGTATCAGGATAGAAGGTCAGGAAGAAAGAGGACAGAATAATTATGCCCCGTACACACGGTCGGATTTCCGATAGAAAATGTCCGATCGGAGCGTGTTGTCGGAAATTCCGACCGTGTGTGGGCTCCATCAGACATTTTCCATTGGATTTTCCGACACACAAAGTTGGAGAGCAGGAGATAAAATTTTCCGACAACAAAATCCGTTGTCGGAAATTCCTATCGTGTGTACACAAATCCGATGGACAAAGTGCCACGCATGCTCAGAATAAATAAAGAGATGAAAGCTATTGGCCACTGCCCCGTTTATAGTCCCGATGTACGTGTTTTACGTCACCGCGTATAGAACGATCAGATTTTCCGACAACTTTGTGTGACCGTGTGTATGCAAGACAAGTTTGAGCCAACATCCGTTGGAAAAAATCCTAGGATTTTGTTGTCGGAATGTCCGAACAAAGTCCGACCGTGTGTACGGGGCATTAGGAAATGAATAGGGGGGAAAAAAAAGGGGGGGGGGAAAGGAGGGAAGAGTAGGGAGAGGGGGTTCCGCTGGCTGGAGTTGAGAAGGAAGGACTCCAGATCCCTAGACATGGTCAGGGGATCAGCTTGTGTTTAAATTTATAGGGGAAACTGTAATCTAGGGGGCAGGGAGCAAGGAAGACAGCGTATCTGAGGCGGGGAAGCGCTGCCAGACCGACCATAAAACTGTGAATTTCTCGTAGGTGTCATTGTCAAGCGCTAGCATTTCCTCCATTCGCATGATATCATTCATGGTGGAGGTCCAGAGAGATAATGGGGGGATAGTTGCTGTCTTCCAGAAAAGGGGTATAAGTTGGCGAGCTGCCGACAGAAAAAAACGTAAAAGATTGTGCTTTTGAGAGGCTGGCAGAATAGATAGGAGGGCTATCTCAGGGGTCAAGTGTAGAGGATCATCGTAAATTTTTTCATAGACCTGGGATACCTGATTCCAGAAGGGCCGGATCCGATCACATTCCCACCAGATGTGTAGGTACGACCCTGTCGTAAGAGAACAACGCCAACACAAATTTGAAGTGGAGGGGAAGATTTTCCGTAGAGAGGCGGGGTCCCTATATCACCTCGCATTGACCTTAAAATTTTTTTCTTGTGAATAGCATGAGAATGAGGACTTATGTGCGAAATGGAACGCAGTTTGCCAATCCGCTCTGGAGATGGTCTTTCCCAGGTCTGCCGACCTTACTCTAGTGTAGGTGGGGAGGTCTTTCTGTGTAAGAGAATGAATAAGACTGTAGATATGTGAGAGTAGGTGTCTAGGTAACTCTTGCATAGAGCTGAGGTGTTCAAAGTCAGTCAAGGGGCGATGGATCTGAGAGGAGGTGAAAAGATGTTTGGTGAAGGTGGAAAGGTGTATGGAAGTAAGCCAGTCTCGATTCCCTGAAGGGATGTTTGGTGTTCCATTGTCTGCCCGGATAAAGGAGTGTGCTTGGGGCCAAGAGGAGCGGGAGAGAGAACCAATAGCATGAGCCCCTATACCTTGTGGAAAGGAGGGATTATCGAAAAGTGGTGATAAGGGAGATGGGTCTGAAGATAGAATCTCGCATAGACCTCTCTTATACCAAAGTATGAGGGCAGCTGTGGTAAGGGGTGAAGAATCCGCCAAAACTGTTAAGTTACGTTTATAGCCCCACAGTAAAGCCCTAAGTTCAACGGGGGACATATCCTGTTCAACCATAACCGACGCTTTTTGGGAAGGTCGTGGGAACCAATCAAGGATATGTGCCATTACTGTGGTTTTGTAATATAGCTCAAAGTCAGGTAGACCTGTACCTCCTTGCAGTTTTGGTCGGGTGAGTAACTTAAATTTGATTCTCGATAATCCTTTATGCCACAGGAAACGGATGGAGAGAGAACGTAGAGTAGAGAAAAAGGGTTTGGGTATCATGATCGGGATGGTCTGAAATAGGTAGAGCAACTTGGGTAAGGTGTCCATCTTAAGGGTGTTTATGCGTCCAAACCAGGGTATTGGTTTGTCCCCCCAGGAGGCAAGATCTTTACGGAGTTGAGAGAGGAGGGGAATGTAATTCAGTGTATAGAGAAGTGATAGGTTAGCCGGTATGGTTACGCCTAAATATTTAATGCCCTTGGTCTGCCAGTGAAAGGTATAGTTAGATTTGAGGGAGGACAATGTGGGAGCAGAAAGAGAAATATTAAGCGCTTCAGTCTTGGAGATATTGAGTTTAAAATTGCTCAGACTTCCGAAACGTTGGAACTCCGAGAGCAAGGAGGGGAGAGTAATATGTGGTTGGCGTGCATAAATGAGTAGATCGTCAGCGTAAAGTGCAAGTTTATGGTGAGCGGAGGGCGTGTGTATGCCTTGTATGGAATCATTTTGGCGAATGGCACATGCTAGGTGTTCCATTACTATAACAAAAAGAAGGGGTGAGAGGGGGCATCCCTGGCGAGTCCCATTGGAGATGTCAAATGCAGCTGAAGGAGTACCATTAACCAGGACCGAAGCAGAGGGATTGGAGTAGAGTGACATGATTTTGGAGATAAAAGGGGATCCCAACCCAATTTGCTCAAGGGAAAGTTTTAGAAAGCGCCAGTTAACCCGATCGAAAGCCTTCTCGGCATCAAAGGAGAGAAGGCAGATCTGTTGATGGTGGTGTTGGGCATAGGAGATGAGGTTAATAGTTTTGGTGGTGTTGTCTCGTGCCTCTCTACTCGGGACGAAGCCCACCTGGTCTCTATGTATGATCCCGGGGAGAGAAGGAGAGAGACGATTGGCAAGGATTTTGGCAAAGAGCTTAAGGTCAATGTTTAAAAGCGATATCGGGCGGTAACTGCTGCATTGGGAAGGGTCCTTATTGGGTTTTGGTAAAATGGAGACATTGGCTGAGAGAAGTGTTTTGGAAGGGAGGGTGGTATCATCTATGGAATTAAAGGCCTTAGTGAGAAATGGTACCAATAAGGGTGCAAAGGTTTTGTAAAACCTTGGAGAGTAGCCATCGGGGCCTGGACATTTGCCCGGTTTTAATTCCTTGATGGCGCCAAGGAACTCCGGTTCCAACAGAGGACCATCTAAGTCCGCAGACGTCTGGGGGTCAAGCACAGGTAGTGCCGTTTCCATTATATAGGTCCGCATTGGGTCTTGGGATGGGGCAGAGAACTCAGTGGGGAGTGTTGCGGCAGGTTATATAACTGGGCATAATAATCTTTAAATGTGGTGGATATGTCTTTGCAGCCAAAAACTTTAGTTTGGTCTGGTTTGGTGATGAAGGGAATGGGAAGACGTGGAGCCCTGGGATGAATAACCCGTGCCAGATGTTGGCCGCATTTGTTGGCTATAGAGTAATAAGATTTTCGGGCGCGATCCCTAGCTATGAGAGAGTGAGAGTCTAATAATTGGAGTAAATCCCGGCGGGAGTTGGAAAGGGCCACAAAAATGGAGGGGTCCAGATTTGATTTGTGTAGGGATTCAAGATCTGAAATGTTGGTCAGGAGGCGCTTGATGTTGTCAGACCTAATCTTTTTCAAACGCGAGCCGTTCTGAATTAGGACGCCTCTGACCACACACTTCAGCGTCTCCCATTGGTTAAGTGGGGAAGTTGTATCTGCCATGTGGTCGATTTTAAAGTTGTGAATTGCTTTAGTAACTTCAGCGATGCATACTGAGTCTCGTAAGAGATTATCATTGAGGCGCCAGGAATGCCCCCTACGTAACTGTGGGGGTCGGGCGAAAGACAGATATACAGGGGCATGGTCAGACCAGAGAACATGTCCTATAGAGGTTAGTAAGGGTGTGTCTAGGAGGGATTGGGAGATGAGAAAATAGTCCAGTCTGCTATATGAGTTGTGTGCTATAGAGAAGTATGTGAAATCTCTGTCAGTAGGGTGATGTATGCGCCACACGTCCACTAATTGATAAGAATGTAAAAGAGATTTTATGTGTGAGAGTGAGGTCATGGACATGGAAGACTTACCAGTAGAGGTGTCGGCAGACGGGGAAAGGGCCACATTGATGTCTCCTCCAACGATAATACTAGAACCTCCAAAGGAGGTCAGTCTGGCAAGAGTGGATGATAGGAAGCGCGCCTGATCTGTGTTTGGAGCGTAGATGTTGGCGACTGTAAAGAGAAAATTATTAATTTTTAATTTGAGAAATATAAAAAGACCATGATCATCAATGTATGAGTCAATAACCTCAGGGTGAAAAGACCTATGAAACGCGATCGAAACCCCCTTGGACTTTGCAGCGGGGTTGGTACTGTGAAACCAAGTGGTATAGAATCGACTGCGCATCATGGGTATGGAATCGGTCCTGAAATGGGTTTCTTGTAATAAGAGAATATTAGTTTTCTGTTTATGGAAGTGATAAAGGATCTGGCTACGTTTTTCTGGGGTATTAAAGCCTCTACAATTGTAAGAAGCTAGATTAAGTGGTGGAGTTGCGGTCATATCAGGGTGGGTATGAAGGGAAAGGGGAGAAAAAAGAAACAATGAGAGTCCCTCGAAAAACCGCTCCAGCCAGCGGGGGAGTGAAAAGGGAAGGGGACATGTGAGGGGAGGGGATAGATGTGGGGGAGAGAGCGGGAAAAGGTAGAGGAGAAATGAAAGAAATATCAGAAAGGAGCAAGAGAGAAGAGAGAAAGAGGAGAGAGAGCGGAGAACGGAAAAGGGTCCCAGTATCCGTGATTGTCCAATCGATATTACAGTCTGGCCTGAAAAGACCAGAAGAGGGAGCCCGGGATCCTAATCCTCGCAAATTAAACAGTGTACTGGTTGTGATAAGGTAGGCCACTAGGTGGCACCAGTTAAACAAAAGTTGAGATAATGAAAATAAAGAAAATAAAAAACAAAACAAAAAACTGTAAAGTATAGAATATCTGTAAACCATGGAACGGTGCCAAGTGGGGGCACCGAGTGTTCCTAAGGGGGGGTTAGTGTTTAGCATGGCGGGAGCTCCCGGAGCCCCGGGAACCACAGGGCCAATAATATGTGAAGTAATCTGGGCTGTACTTGTAAACGTAATTAGCATATATAAGTATAGATAATAAGATATCAAAATCAGAGACACAATAGGTGGAAAAGCATAGGTTAATAAAACATTCTAAACAATTGAGTGTGCCATGAGAGCAACAGTAGAGTGCAAACAGGTACACCAGTCCCAGGAAAAAAGGAAAAAAGGTAGTTCAAAAGTAGTAATCCGGAACCTCCGGTTTGAAGAGACTGGAAGAGCAGTGGGATCAGCTTCACAACAGGTGAGGACCGCAGCAGTCCCAGGAGGCCAAAGTGGATCTTCCTGATGCAGCTTATGAGCCATTGAGCCATTTTTAGCAGAGAAACCTGGTATCTTCTAAGGCATAAGGGCCCCGAACGTGGGTAACCGTAACATTAAGGGAAAGGTTTCTATCTTCCAACTGAAGAAAAACCAGTGACAGGAACTGCTTGCTGGAAAAGGTGTGGAAAAGTGAAGGCTATCTGTAGAGGCTCAAGAGATGGAAGTCCTTAGAGATCCAAGGTGCTGTAGTAGGCATTCCTACTCAGGTAGAGGAAAGAAAAGTAGGAGACCAGCCGGTCCGTATAGCATCAGTCATCAGGGTCTATGCGGGGTGAGGATCCAGGACGGCGTTTGCGGCTGTGTTTCTGCCACTGCGGGATGTACGGCTGGCCTGGTGTAGTTGGAGAGAAAGGCCAATCTGGCAAAGACACCTGTGGCAACTCCAGAGTGCCCAGGAATGCGGGGAGGTCACCCAGCATGCGGAATGTGTCAGTCTTACCATCATGGTGCACCCGTAACTGAAAGGGAAAGCGCCATTGGTATTTTATTTGGCGTGATTGGAGAAGCTGTGTGAGAGGCTTCAGGGCCTTCCGCATGGTCAGGGTTAAACGTGAAAGATCAGGTAATAGCATCACGGGGGTGGTATTGAAGAGAATAGAGTCCTGCACGCTGGGTGCCCGCATGATGGATTCCTTAATGTTGTAGAAGTGCACTCTGCAGAGTGTATCCCGAACGAATGAGGGGTCAGGATTCCTGGGGCCTGAGGTCCTGTGGACCCGGTCTAGTTCAATTTGGTTATCTTTGGGTAATTGTAAGAGCTGATTAAAAATGGCCGTCACCGCTGCCCTCAAATCCTTGGGTTCCACAGATTCAGGGATGCCGCGTATGCGAATATTATTACGCCTGTTTCTGTTCTCGATGTCATCCTGTTGAAACGCAAGGTGCTGCAGCATGGTTGTGTGGGAGTTAAGTATTTCTTCATGCTTCTGAACAGAGGCATGGAGTGTCTCTGTTGTGGCTTCAATGTCCTCAAAACGAACACCAATGTCCCTTTTAAGCTCAGAAATCTCCTGTTTGTAGGTTTTTTCTATGCGGTGTACACACTGCTCAAAATCAGCCTTGGTAGGGAGAGACCGCATGTAGTTGTGCAGGGATCTCATCTGGGATTCTAGATCCCATCCATCCTCGGATCCTATGGATGCAGTGGATCGGCACCTGGAGAGGCTGGGGGGGGAAGCTGGAGGCACAGGGGTAGTGTCAGATGCCTGTGAGCAGGCCATAGTGTCCAGGGCTGACTCGGAGCGGGCCGGGGACGGAGGCGCCGGCGCCATCTTGGATTTCGGCTGGCGCTGGGCCGCGGCCGAAGATCGGGTGAAAAAGTTCCCCAAATCCCCTCCTGGACGAGAACCCCCCGTTCCCTGTTGGTCCCGGTACTTAGCCTTCCCCATCGGAGTAGTTTATACAGCCTGGTTCGGTTTAGAGGCGCCCTGTAGAGCCGCGGGACCCGGGAGCTGTGGAACAGCACGTCCTCTCACTCCATGCGTCAAGCCACGCCCCCCCATTTCCCTTTTTAACCCGCTTACCAGAGATGACATCTCAGAGCCAGCGGGTGAGCTGGGATCCTCCATGAGCTCCGATCCGTATGAGGAGGCAGGGGAGCTCTCTCTAGGTGATGCTGCATGCTCGGAGCGGGATCCACAGGACCTCGTGGCTCTAGACTGTGATGGCCTCATGCTGGGACTGTGTTTTTCCGCAGCTAGGAGGATGGAAGCGAGATCGCGGGTCCTCTCCTTTAAGCGTTTAGCCGGGTTATTGCGGGATCTTGCAGCTTTGGCAGGCATTGCCAGAGGTGTCCAGGCCTTCGCTGGGATGGAGCTCTGCTCAAACACATCCAACCAGCGCCATGCACCAACTAATATTTCAGCCACCACTGCCAGGAAAATTGTTAGGGATGCAAAGAAAAACCCACAAATAACTTCAGGTGAAATACAGGACTCTCTGAAAACGTGGTTTGGCTGTTTCAAGATGCATATTAGGGAGGCACTTGAAGGAAGATGGGCTACATGGTTGAGTCACCAGAAGAAAGCCATTACTATGCAAATGCCACAAAGTATCTTGCTTACAATACGCCAAACAGTACAGAGACAAACCTCAAACCTTCTGGCACAAAGCAATTTGGAGTGATGAGACCAAAATTGAGCTTTTTGGTCATAACCATAAATGCTACATTTGGAGAGGCGTCAACAAGGTCTATGATGAAAGGTGCAGAGGCGGATCACTGATGTTTTGGGGATTCCACAAGTCAGCCCCCCTTTTTCATGTGCCCTCTGGAATTCCCGCTCGGTCTTCAACAAACTAGCTTCAGTCAATGACCTTTTCCTCTCCAAATACCTTAATCTATTTGCTATTACCGAAACCTGGCTCCAGGAATTCAACACCAGCTCTTCAGCTGCCCTGTCCCGCAGTGGCCTCCTCTGGACTCACTCCACCAGACCCAGTGGACAAAAGGGGGTGACATTGGACTTCTCCTCTCCCCACAATGCACCGTTTAGGTTCTTCCCACACCTCCCTCTCTTTCTCCCTGTTCTTTTGAAGTGCACTGCGTTCGTCTTTTCTCTCCAGCTTGTCTGATGGTCACAGTCATGTATCGGCCTCCTGGACCAGTGTCACGCTTTCTGGATGACTTCTCTGCTTGACTACTATACTTTCTCTCCTCTGAAGTACCTGCCATCATCCTAGGTGACTTTAACATTCCAAACAATGTTAATACTGCAACCACTTCTCAACTACTCAACCTAACCTCCTCTTTTAACCTAACACAATGGACACAAACCACCACTCACGCCAACGGCAATACGCTCGACCTCGAATTCTCCCATTGCTGCACTCCCTGCAACCTCTCTAACACCACCTTTCCTCTCTCTCATCACAACCTTATCCGTTTCACACTCTGCTTGTCTCCTACCTCCCATGCTGCCAACCCACAAACCACTACCTGCAGAAACCTTCGCAACCTCAACCCTTCCCTTTTTCATTCTGCTACTGATGGCCCTTACAACAAAATTGCATCCCTGTCCTGCCCAGACCTAAACACTTCCATCTACAACAACACGCTGTCATCCTCCCTAGACGTATTTGCTCCTCTTTCTACACGCAGAACCAGGCCTCATCTGCCACAACCCTGGCAAACAGACGACACCAGAAGTCCCAAGAGACGCAGCCGTGCTCTTGAGCGAGCATGGTGTAAATTTAAATCCCTGAAAGATTTTACCCTCTACAAATATGCCCTTCTCAAATACAACTCCTGCCTCCACACTGCTAAAGAAACCTACTACAACACTCTCATCAAAACCCTCTCATCCAAACCTCGTCAACTCATTTCTACCCTTAATTCCCCCCCACTGCCAGCACCCATCAACTTGCTTACCGCTCAACAAATTGACAAACATTTCAAAAGCAAGATCGATACAATTTGCAAGGAGATATCCAGCATTCAACTTCCTCCCCTACCCAACACATCAGGTCCAACACCACACTCAATACTCTCCTCCTTCTTCCCAGTTACCACCAATGAAGTTGATAAACTCCTCTCCATGGCCCACCTCACCACCTGTCCCCTGGACCCTGTCCCCTCACAATTACTGCGACCACCTTCCCACTCTATCCTAAACTCCCTAACCCACATCTTCAACCTCTCCCTCTCCTCCGGCACTTTTCCTTCCCCTCTCAAACGTGCACTGGTTACCCCCATACTTAAAAAAACCCTCACTAGACCCCACCTGTATGAATAACTTAAGACCCATCTCCCTGCTCCCATTTGCCTCCAAGCTCATCGAATGCCTTGTCCATGACCAAATCAGTCGCTACCTCACGGACAACAACCTTCTTGACCCCCTACAGTCCGGCTTCCATCCACAACATTCCACTGAAACTGCCCTACTAAAACTCACCAATGACCTACTAACTGCTAAAGCCAATGGCCATTACTCCATACTCATACTCTTAGACCTCTCTGCCTTCGACACAGTTGAGCACCTGCTCTTCCTCAGCAAACTACACTCCCTTGGCCTCTGTGATTCTGTTTTATCCTTGTTCTCCAGTCGTACGAGTCCCAGTCTCCGCCCCTACACCCTCCATCCCCATCTTTCCCCCTCCCCCTTCCCCCCCCTTTTTTCTCCACCCCCTCACAACCCCCCTTCCCCCCTCCTTCCTTACCCATATTTTCAACTACAAATGATATGAACATATAACTGAAACACACCACTCTCTCCCGGCATGTCTCTATTTCCCAGCTTACCTGCATATTCCCTATTTTATCCCCTACCTTCCATGTCTACACACATTTATAATATAAAACCCTATGTGTGAGTCAGTTTTATACCTTCGTACCATCCACAATCTCCCACTACCATACCACCTCTTCCTCTATCCAGCATTGTATAGTTTTACCCCCCCTCTCCCCCCCCTCTATAACTTATAAGTACATCCCATGATAAAACCTCTTACATACAGTCAGGTCCATAAATATTGGGACATTGACACAATTCTAATCTTTTTGGCTCTATACACCACCACAATGGATTTTAAATGAAACGAACAAATGTGCTTTAACTGCAGATTTTCAGCTTTAATTTGAGGGTATTTACATCCATGAACGATGTAGGAATTACAACAGTTTGTATATGTGCCTCCCACTTTAATAAGGGACCAAAAGTAATGGGACAATTGGCCACTCAGCTGTTCCATGGCCCAGTGTGTGTTATTCCCTCATTATCCCATTTACAAGGAGCAGATAAAAGGTCCAGAGTTAATTTCAAGTGTGCTATTTGCATTTGGAGTCTGTTGCTGTCAACTCTCAATATGAGATCGAAAGTGTTGTCACTATCAGTAAAGCAAGCCATCATTGGGCTGAAAAAACAAAACAAACCCATCAGAGAGATAGCAAAAACATTAGGTGTGGCCAAATCAACTGTTTGGAACATCCTTAAAAAGAAAGAACGCACCGGTGAGCTCAGCAACATCAAAAGACACGAGAGACCATGGAAAAGAACTGTGGTGGATGACCGAAGAATTCTTTCCCTGGTGAAGAAAACACCCTTCACAACAGTTGGCCAGATCAAGAACACTCTCCAGGAGGTAGGTGTATGTGTGTCAAAGTCAACAATCAAGAGAAGACTTCACCAGAGTGAATACAGAGGGTTCACCACAAGATGTAAACCATTGGTGAGCCTCAAAAACAGGAAGGCCAGATTAGAGTTTGCCAAACAACATCTAAAAAAGCCTTCACAGTTCTGGAACAACATCCTATGGACAGATGAGACCAAGATCAACTTGTACCAGAGTGATGGGAAGAGAAGAGTATGGAGAAGGAAAGGAACTGCTCATGATCCAAAGCATACCACCTCATCAGTGAAGCATGGTGGTGGTAGTGTCATGGCGTGGGCATGTATGGCTGCCAATGGAACTGGTTCTCTTGTATTTATTGATGATGTGACTGCTGACAAAAGCAGCAGGATGAATTCTGAAGTGTTTCAGGCAATGTTATCTGCTCATATTCAGCAAAATGCTTCAGAACTCATTGGACAGCGCTTCACAGTGCAGACGGACAATGACCTGGAAGCATACTGCGAAAACAACCAAAGAGTTTTTTAAGGGAAAGAAGTGGAATGTTATGCAATGACCAAGTCCATCACCTGACCTGAATCCGATTGAGCATGCATTTCACTTGCTGAAGACAAAACTGAAGGGAAAATGCCCCAAGAACAAGCAGGAACTGAAGACAGTTGCAGTAGAGGCCTAGCAGAGCATCACCAGGAATTAAACCCAGCGTCTGGTGATGTCTATGCGTTCCAGACTTCAGGCTGTAATTGACTGCAAAGGGTTTGCAACCAAGTATTAAAAAGTGAAAGTTTGATGGATGATTGTTAATCTGTCCCATTACTTTGGGAGGCACATATACCAACTGTTGTAATTCCTACACCGTTCACCTGATTTGGATGTAAATACCCTCAAATTAAAGCTAAAGCTCTGCAGTTAAAGCACATCTTATTTGTTTCAGTTCAAATCCATTGTGGTGGTGTATAAAGCCAAAAATATTAGAATTGTGTCAATGTCCCAATATTTATGGACCTAACTGTACATACCTTTTCTCCACAGTAACCCCATCTACCCAGGTTATATCCTTAATACTACCCCCTTAGTATACCGTAGTCTTATTACTCCCCGCTCTCACCCACAAGCACTATTACAGTACACTATCATCATTATATTCTACATGCAATTTGCCATGTGTGTATATATGTATCCATGTGCGTCTGATGCATGCTGCATGCGCATATATATGACTTGCATTCTCTCTATTTCTCACTTTATTTTCACTATCTCTACTATTAATTATATTCTTTATTATTTATTTATTATTATATTTATTATATATTTTTTTTATTTTATTATTGTTTTAATTTTTATTTTTTATTTATTATTTGTTTTTAATCATTTTTTATTTACTTGTATTCTCATTTTTAATTTTTTATTTACTTGTATTGTCTTTTTACTTTTCATTCTCACCTATCCCATTTCTCCAATTTTTATTACCTTTTTCCCCCCATTCTTCTTTCCCATCCCCAGCTCTATCCCTCATCCTTCTTCTGCTCACACATATACCAGCCATATAATTCTTTTTAACACACACTTGCGGGCTACATTATCACTTCATCTTTTTGCCTTATAAATATTGCTCTAGCCGGTGTGTTGCATGACACGCAACAAACGCTGCCTGGCTGACCAATTTAGTTTTGAACACCGCCCCTTCCCCTCCCCTCCTCCTCTCTCCCTATATAATCAGTACCTATCATGGCCGATTTTCACGCATGCTCCGAACGCGAGCGCTACAGCCACGCCCCTGCTCTCCAACATCTGACGTATCCACTGACGTACCTGCTGACGCGCTGGCTAAGGGAATCCCACACCTTGGAGCTAAGGACGCCACCGGAAGCGGCTGGGGTCTGACCCCACCACAGCCCAGCGGAAAATCGGATGAGACTCTACGGTGTTCAGGACAACTATTTCATGCCTGTTTTTATTACTCAAATGTGAGTGCATATTTAAACATTATTAAAGCCTTGTTTTATCTAATTTACTACCCTTAGAGCGGTGCTGCTTTTTTTCTGTTTGTCTTTCCCATATCACAGAGTCCCTTCTGCTCTGAGAAGCTGGCTGCCACTCATCTTATATATCGGAACCTAGTACTGTAGGTACTAAGACCGCTTTAACTGTTTGTCACCTTTGTCATCTTTCTAAAATTCAGCTTGTTATATCCCCCTCCCCCCATGACTTTACCATTAAGATCAACAGCACAGCCATTGGTCCCTCCACACATGCCAGGGTGCTGGGTGTAATCCTTAACTCTGACCTCTCCTTCAGCCCCCACATTCAATCACTAGCTAAATCCTGCCACCTTAACCTCTGCAACATCTCCAGAATTCGACCCTTCCTGACTAATAACACCACAAAGCAACTTATTCACTCTTTGATTATTTCCTGCCTTGATTACTGCAACTCTCACCTTAATGGCCTACCCTTACACAGGCTACCCCTTCAGTCTATTATGAATGTTGCTGCTATACTAATACACATCACTAACCGATCCGTGACTGCTGCCCCTCTCTGCCAATCCCTTCATTGGCTTCCCCTACCCCACTGTACACAATTCTAAATGCTAACCACAACATACAAGGCCATCCACAACATCGCCCCCAGCTACATCACCAACCTCATCTGCAGATATCACCCAAATCGTCCCCTCCGCTCCTCCCAGGACCTCCTGCTCTCTAGCTCCCTTGTTACCTCCTCTCATGCTTGCCTTCAGGACTTCTCCAGAGCCTCTTCCATCCTCTGGAGCTCCCTGCCTGGGTATATCCGATCAGCCCCTAACCTGTCCACCTTTAGGAGATCCCTGAAAACTCACTTATTTAGGGAAGCCTATCCCTCACCCACCTAATAACTGTCCCCGAACCACCCCCATCAAATCATTCCCTGCATCTATTACCTTTTGTACCACCACCCCTTGCCTTTAGAATGTAAGCTCTACGAGCAGTGCTCTCCTGTCCCTTCTGTATTGAACTCTACTGTGATTGTGCAGCCCCCCCTCTACATTGTAAAGAGCTGCGTAAACTGTTGGCACTATATAAATCATGTATAATAATAATAAGGTGTGAGTTACAAAGGCACAGCAAATTTGGTCAAATTTGGTCATTCATCAGCCAGGAAGCTGCGCATGGGAAGTACTTGGACATTCCAGCATGACAATGATCCAAAACACAAGGCCAGGTCGACCTGTCATTGGCTACAGCAGAATAAAGTGAAGGTTCTGGAGTGGCTATCTGTCTCCTGACCTCAATATCATTGAGCCACTCTGAGGAGATCTCAAACGTGCAGTTCATGCAAGACAGCCCAAGAATTTACAAGAACTGGAGGATTTTTTGCCAAGAGGAATGGGCAGCTTTACCATCTGAGAAGATAAAGAGCCTCATCCACAAATACCACAAAAGACTTCAAGCTGTCATTGATGTTAAAGGGGGCAATGCACAGTATTAAGAACTGGGGTATGTATACTTTTGATCAGGGTAATTTGGGTAGTTTCTGTTGCCATTATGATTTTAAAAGAGTAAACACAGTTGATTGATAATAAATGGCTTCAGCCAAACACTAACCACGAATGAAAGAAAAGTTTTTGTGTTATCATTCATATTCTCTGAAAAATGGCCAAGAAATCATAAATTCTGCCAGGGTATGTAAACTTATGAGCACAACTGTATATTATATTTTATATATATATATATACCCATCCTTGTGTAAGATAATTACAAAACTCTGCTTTGAAATGAGACACTTCGACAATTACAGTGTTGGCTGTTGACATTTACCACTTGAGAACTTGTCTCAGAAGTTTATTGTGTTTCAATAGCCAGCAGCCAAAACAAAACTGGTTTGTTGCGTGGAGATGTAAATCAGCAAATTATCCCTAAAAGCCATGGCACCATTGTCCTAATAGTACAGAACATGACATTCAGGACTCTCCCATTCAGACAAGTCTTTGCCGATGCTGGTGTTTATTTTGGATCTTCAGATTACGGAGTAATGCACTACTTTGCATTTTCTTGCATGCAATAGTTTTAAGGGCAGAATCAGCTTTGTATTACGAAATCAGTTTGTAGTATGTGATCCATCAGTCAGTGTGTATATAGAAGAAATATCATAGATGCAAAATCACAATATTTCATGGTAATTGCCAAGCATAAGGTTCACCCTTACTGTTTGCCATGGAAAGTAAGTGCAATCTACAGTTTATACCTTTTTTTTCTGTACCCTAACTTGGCAAACTTGGCATTACAATCTAGGACATTTTTTTTTTTAAATGGAAGGGTTTCTTAAGCTTAGGTTTTATTTTTTAATGGATTCCAACATATTTTTCCAAAAATATCTGTTTCATATTGGAATTACCATTTATTCTGTTTTCAGCTAGCTGTATATTATTCATATACGCATACTATATCTTTCATGTTAACCGTACAGCACTGCATTATTGCTAATCACTGGTGTCATCATTGTGTATTATGTGTTTATTTTCCTGGAATATATATATATATATTTGACTTGAGATCAAGAGCATAAAACCTTAAGGATTTCCTGGTCCCGTTTTTTCTTAATGTTCCATCTAACTGCCTTATTATATTTCCTGTTTTGCGCCTAGCTATGCATTTCAGACCCACTGACAGTATAATTGACCTAAAAGTTCTTGATTTCATCTTAATGCACTGTTCAGAATGTACATCAAGTACCCAAAAAAAACTAATTTCTGTCTACATTTCACTTGAATTCCATTTTGAAGAAAGCATTTCTTTTTTTCTCCTTTCTTTTTTGTCATCATTATTTCTTTGTGAATAGCCTTGGTATCTTGAGAGATGGAGTTAGACTTACACCGTATGCAATTGTACTACCTTTATTAACTTTGTCTCATTATACATGATAAACACACATTAGTGAGATTCACTGCATGTTTTGGAGAATGAATGGGGGATCTTTTTAAACTGTTTCTGACACTCTGTAACCTGGGGGTTTAATGGCATTCTTTCTTTTGATTCAATAATTTATCTGTCAGAAAGAGAAGGGGGGTTGGAATACCATAGAAGCTGCCAGGTTGACATACTCATTTCGGAAGGAATGAGATGCTGTGAAATAGTCTTTAACATACACTTGCTTTTCTCTTTCTTTTTTATTCCCTGAAAGAAAGTGCTTCTACTGTATCTCTTTCTTTTAAAGACAAAAACAATTTAGCTGACATTTTAACCTAGCCATGAATTGAACATGTAGATGCTTCTTGACTTGGATAATTGTCCAGCAGCAAATAACATGCAGATTTGTAGAACAAAATGTTATATATTTTCCTTAGCAGCTGTGTTAAAGGGGGGCTTTTGATAAAAAAAAAAGTTTAATTCAATGCATGTGCTATTTTTTTTTTTTTTTTTATGCAATATACTGTATTTATCCTGCCAGGTTCACTTACTTTTACCATTGCACTGTACTGCACTACATAATATATCCACTCAGTTTCATTAACCATCTACTGAAATTTTGTAGACAGATTGCATCAATGTTGAAGACATCCCCCTGAAGGTGGCTACAGATTATACAAATTCCCTGCACAATTTTCCTTTAGATTTACCAAAACCATATAATATGAGGTCAAACCTAAACACTTTCAAATTGTTTGCAATCAGGCAAGCCCTTGTAGTCAGAGCAGCCATCAGAAATGTTGGGGCCCCTTACATAGCTTTAGGCCTGCCCCCCCCCCCAGTCCTGATCACCAACATTCCCACTGGCCATCCCACCAAGTCCTGCAGTGCACCCACTTTTATTTTAACACTCTTACAACATAATATATGAAAATGAAAATTGTATTCCAAGTCATCGGTGTTTTCAAGATTTAACAGTAAGGAATTCTATTTTGACTACGACAAGGTGCACTCTTTTGAGCAGGACTCTACACTAACACTTACTGCACCACCTTTTCAATGACCCCCCCCCCCCATCTATTGTCTCCTAGCTGATCTAAGAAAACAAAAAAAACCCTCTAAAACAAAATAACTATTATATTCAGCAAAGAGACCTCCCAATCCAGCAACTATACGCACCCCCTCACACCTGTACGCACTCAGCCCCTCCTCACACCTGTACGCACTCTGCCCCCCTCACACCTGTATGCTCCCAGCCCCCCCACACTAAACGCACTAAGCCCCCCAACACCTGTATGTACTCAGCCCCCCTCACACCTGTACACACTCAGCCCCCCTCACACCTGTACGCACTCAGCCCCCCTCACTCCTGTACAGACTCAGCCACCCCACACCTGTACGCATCTCCTTACACCTGTACGCACTCAGCCCCGCCCTCACCCCTGTACGCACTCAGCCCCCTCCTTACCCCTGTATGCACTCAGCCCCCTCCTCACTCCTGTAAGCACTCAGCCTCACCCTCACCTCTGTATGCACTCAGGCCCTCTCTCACCCTTGTATGCACTCATCTCCCCCTCACCCCTGTACACACTCGCCCCCCTCACTCCTGTATGCACTCAGCCCCCCCTCACTCCTGTATGCACTCAGCCCCCCCTCACCCCTGTATGCACTCAACCCCCTCACCCCTGTATGCACTCAGTCCCCTTACCCTTGTACGCACTCGACCCCCCTCTCAACCCTGTACGCACCCCCCTCAACCCTGTACGCACTCAGCCCCACCCTTACACCTGTACGCACTCAGTCCCCCTCACACCTGTATGCACTCAGCTATCTCCTCACACCTGTACGCATTCAGCCCCACTCTCACACCTGTACACACTCAGCCCCCTCACCCCTGTATGCACTCAGCCCCCCCACCCCTGTATGTACTCAGCCCCACCCTCACATCTGTACACACTCAGCCCCCCCTCACATTTGTACGCAATCAGCCCCCCTCACATCTGTACGCACGCCCTCAGCCATCTCCTCACCCCTGTACGCACTCAGCCCCCCTCACCCCTGTACGCACTGAGCCCCCCTCACCCTGTATGCACTTAGCCCCCCACACCTGTAAGCACTCAGCCCCCCCTCACACAAACACACGCATGCACACACAAACACACATGTACACACACACACGTACACACACACATGTACAGAGATACACATGTACAAACAGACACACACACATTTACACTAGGGCTGCCACCTCATCCCTTTAAAACCAAACACATATTAATTACGCAGGTTCTGCGGCTGATTAAGGTGGTAATTAAACCCACTTTGTGCCTTATCTATATTAAATTAGCCTCAGAACATGCATAATTAATATGTGTTCAGTTTTAACCACTTCCAGACCAGCCGCTGCAGTAATGCTGTGGCAGGTTGGCTCCCCTGGGCGAACCGTTGTAACTATATGTCTGCTCGCTTTCAGATCACTAGGGGGCGCACAAACGCCCATGGCGCACTGCCAGAGCTGATGTGTGTGCCCAGCAGTCACAATGACGATCGCTCCACACAGAGACAGAATGGCGATCTGTCAATGTAAACAGACAGATATCTGTGCTGTCGGGAGAGGAGACTGATCTGTTGTTCATACTAAGTGTGAACAATGATCGGTCTCCTCACCCAGGCAGTCCCATCCCCCCACAGTTAGAATCACTCCCTAGGACACACAGTTAACCCCTTGATCGCCCCCTACTGTTAACCCCTTCCCCGCCAGTGTCATTTATACAGTAATCACTGCATTTTTATAGCACTGACTGCTGTATAAATGTCAAGGGTCCCAAAAAAGTGTCAAAAGTGTCCGATCTGTCCCCCACAATGTCGCAGTCCTGATAAAAATCGCAGATCACTATCCTTACTAGTAAAAAAAAAGAATAATAATAAAAATGCCATAAATATAGCCCCTATTTTGTAGATGCTTTTGCACAAACCAATCAATATACCCTTATTGTGATTTTTTTTTTTAACCAAAAATATGTAGAAGTATACGTATAGGCCTAAAAGGAAGTTTGGGGATTTTTATTATAGCAAAAAGTAAAAAATATTGTTTTTTTTTAAATTGGCACTCTTTTTTTGTTTATAGTGCAAAAAATAAAAATCACAGAGGTGATCAATTACCATCAAAAGAAAGCTCTATTTGTGGGAAAAAAATGACATCAATTTTGTTTTTTGTACAAAGTTCAAGTTCAACTCATCCAAAACTGATCCCAAATGCAAACTAGGTACACCTGAAGGTAAACCCATCTACACAAGCCCTAAAGTGTGTGTGATCTGAAAGCCAACCACTACCTTTGTAGGTAATCTGATGATTCTGCTTTGATATTGAACACACATTGCGGGCTCCTTTGCGAATTCTCACATCAGGAAAGCCTGGTGTAGGTAAAAATATTAGTACTAAAAAACTTCTTATGCCACGTACAGACGATCGGAATTTCCGACAACCAAACCGTGCATTTATTTCCAATGGATATTGGCTGAAACTTGTCTTGCATACACACGGTCACACAAATGTTTTCGGAAAGTCTGATCAGCAAGAACGCGCTGACGTACGACGGGACTGGAAAAAGGAAGTTCAATAGCCAGTGCGGCTCTTCTGCTTGATTCCGAGCATGCGTGGAATTTTGTGCATTGGAATTGTGTACACACAATCGGAATTTCCGACACGGATTTTGTTGTCGGAAAATTTGAGATCCAGCTCTCAAATTTTTGTTGTCGGAAATTCCGACAAAAAATGTCCAATGGAGCCTACACGCGGTCGGAATTTCTGACAACAAGCTCACATCGAACATTTGTTGTCAGAAATTCCGATCGTGTGTACGCGGCATTTGGCTTTAAACCTGACTTGGAAGTTTGAACATGATGCAGGAACCAGAGAGTGAATAAGTTACAGAGCAGGCTTATAGCCCATCTCTGGGCAACGGTAACCACCCTAACTGGATGCAATGGAATACAGAGTACTCAGATTGAGGTACATTGAGTGATTGAGTGAAATGACACAGTTGCGATATTCTCTGGATAGCATTAGTAGCTCACTGACTCACTATCTTGAAGTAGTAATTGTAATATGTAACACGTCACCTTATTCTAAACTTAATCCCTAGCAATATGCTTAAAATTAACTCCTAACACTAAGGGGTATATTTATAAATGATTCAATTCAAGATTCACACAGATTTCACCCAAGAGTAACATATTTTTCTCCCTGGATTAAATTGGAAAACTGTATGAATCCTGGGAGAAACGTGTGTGACTCTTAGGCAAAAACATTTATAAATAGAATCTTTGATATTGACACTAGAACATAAACCCCTAAAACCTCAGCTAGCTAAAAATCACAATGCAAGGGCTAATTATTTATCAACCACCCCCCGGCATGTGCACACACACACACAAAGCATACACACACATACAAAGCACAACTGGGAGGAAATAAGTCTGCAAACTCTGCTTATTAGTGTCTCCCCCCCCCCAAGTTTTTCAGATCTTTGGCATTCCCATGATCTTACTGGATAATTTTTAATGTTACCCTCACCTAGACACCTGCAAGAGAAAGTCTAGGTGTAAGATTAAACTATATTATCTTAAAGTTACACTAACCAATATCCTTATTCCCTCCAAAAATAAGTTATACACATCCACGCGTGGCCTTATAATCTATTTCTCATTTAATTGTTCCTTATAGCATCCTCCATGAACTCCCACCGTAACTTTTTCCCCTCTCACTACCAATTTTTTGAAAAAAATGCACTGCTCTATGAACACTACAAATCCCATAATCCCAAGTTTGTCTCAGGAGCAAGATAGGGTGGCTACGTTCCTACATACAGTGGGACCATGGAGAACAAGCATAGCCACCCTCTAACAAGAAGTTGGATGACAGCAACAAAAAAAAAAAAGGGAATTTGGAGATCTGGAGTAGGTTGAGAGTAATAGAAGGTACTTTTTTTTTAGTTAAGAAAATATATTTTATTTGTACAGCACATTGTTGCTATCTTCACGTGATTGGACACTAGCAAATGCTTTGCTGAGACATAACCCTGTTCACTCTGTGGTGCTCCAGCTTTTGCTAGTGTCCTTGGGTGATATACCTCTTTTCCTTTTAGAAAACATTTTTTTCAGTTTTTTTTCTCTTTTTTTTTTTTTTACTAGATTTCCTTTCCTGCTATGACTGGAACTTTTATCAAGATCTGACTGCTTAATGCCTTATGGCTCACTAGCAGTTTCTGGGTCATTTACCCTTGGTGTATAACTTGTAATTGCCAGACTCTACTACATTTGCACAAGGCAAGGGAGGGTCTGACATTTTAGCAGAGGCTGCGGAAGTTTTTCTTTAAAGTGGCTTCTCCCTGTATGCTGGCTACAGTGGACTCACTGATTGAAACAATGTGTACTAGTCTCTGGATAGATACTCATAGTTCTGGACTGAACACTGGCCTAGAAAACTCAACAGTGAACTGTCGCCTAATATAGATAATCCTATTCTTTCTGCAAGCCTACAGCTTTTACCAGTGGCGGCTGGTGCTAAAAAATTTTGGGGGGGCACAAACAAACTGAAAAAAATTTGAAAAAAAAAAAGAAATCAAACGCTGCGACTATGCTTCCAATTACAGCCAGTGTGCCCATCAAATTCTGCCAGTGTGGCAAATTCACCCCCCCCCCCACGTCACTCGCCCACAATAGGACCTACAGATAGATAGACAGTAGACAGACAGATAGATATTGGGTGGGAGGGAGAGTGAGATAGATAGATAGATAGATAGATAGATAGATAGATAGATAGATAGATAGATAGATAGATAGAATGTCACCAGGGACCGTGCCTGGCTGGGCAAAGATATAGATGTAATAAAAAATATATATTCAGCAAAGACCCCTAAGACCCCTTTCACACTGGGGCGGTTTGCAGACGCTATTGCCCTAAAAATAGCACCTGCAAACAGACCCGAAACAGCCGCTGCTGTGTCTCCAGTGTGAAAGCTGGAGGGCTTTCACACGGGAGCGGTGCGCTAGCAGCATCTTCGGAGCAGTGAAGGAGCGGAGTATACACCACTCCTGCCCATTGAAATCAATGGGGCAGCACGGTTATACCGCCGGCAAAGCGCCTCTGCAAAGGCGCTTTGCGGTGGTTTTTAATCCTTTCTCGGCCGCTAGCGGATGTAAAACTAATGCTAGTGGCCGAATACGGCTGCTAAAACTATGGTAAAGCGCCGCTAATAATAGCGGCGCTTTACCGCTGCCTACGCCCCTGCCCCAGTGTGACAGGGGCCTAACGTTAACTAGATAAAATGAATTAAATATAGTTGCAAGCTGAACACTACAAGGCCAATACACATACCTTAATACAAATTCAAAGCATAACAGTGCAGTGCAAACCAATCAATAATAAATAGTTAAAAACCAATTTCTCCAAGAAAGTTCATAATTGCAGGAATCAACAGGATGTCTGCCACTGTGAGGACGTATGTCCAAACAGGCATGCAAGTGTCAGAGTGAGACAAGCACCTCCATCAAAGACATAAGCAAAGAAGGTGAGCAGCTGCTAATGTCTTTGGTGGAGGTGCTTGTCTCACTCTGACACTTGCGCATTAGATAGACAGACAGACAGACTCTGTGAGGGGGGGAGATAGACAGTTGATGAGGACTTGCGTATCTCTGAGGCTCCGTCCTGTGCAGGCTGCAGTCCGTGGCTAATGACAGCTGTCCTGTCACCTCCTCTGCCTCTTTCCGTCCGTACACTGGCTGGCTGGGTAGGAAGTCTTCTCTTGGTGTGACTGTGTAGTCACACGGCAGTAGAGCAGTCCGCTGCCCATGCTTCCTCTGCTCGGGCGCACTGGGAGATGAAAGCGGAAGTGACATCAGAACTCGAATGTCACTCAACGCACCGGCCATACTAATGCATACAATATGCATAGTAATGCGGAAGCTACTCAAGGCGGGTTAAAAGCCTGCAAATGAAGCGCTGCATCTGCAATCTCGTGATTGCATAGACGTGGCGCTTCCCATAGTGCACTGCGTCCGGCGCTCGGACACAGTGCACTTAAGGACCTTTTTTCGTTTTTTTTTTTTTTTTAAAGGGCCAGTTTTTAAAAAAATTTTTTTTTTCATTTTTTTGGTGACTACAGGAGGTAGGGCTGGCCCGGGCGTCCACTATGGAAGGGCCACCACTGGCTTTTACTCTAAGGCCATACTTATCTGCGTAGAAGTCATTGAAAATGTGATTCATCGAGTCTCTAGAATAGCTTTACTTTCTATGCATATGCGTGGAATTTTATGGCTTAGAGCTTGGTCAGCTGACCCTGCTCCACAAAGGTGCCTTTTGCATGTGCTCTTTTAAGGTGAGCTGCCCTTTGGAAAATTCCCTGAGCAATATATTGAGGTAGGTAAAAAGGGAAGAGGGTTCCTACCTGACTATTCACAATCAGATCTCTCTGTTCATCTGTTCATGCACCATTTAGGAGATATTTACTGTACATGCAGCCGATGATGTCACTGGCGCATGCACTCTGCCATTCCTTCAGAGACTTGTACCGGAAATGGTGGCTCCCAGGCGCATGCATGGGAGTGACGTCATCATGGCTCCGACCATTTTAAAAAGCTTTGGGTTTTAAAAGCTTTCAGTTAATTTGTATCTGGTTGTAGAGAAGAAAGTTTTTCAGGGGATGAAATGTATTAAACTGTATTGGAACTTTTTTGTACTTAAATGTAATAATAATAAAAGATATTGAAAAAAAAAAAAAAAGGAATAATGGTTCCGACCAGTCACACAGCTGTCGACACGGAAGGAAGACTGGATGAAGATAGAAGCACTTGCATCAGTGATAGCTCGGTACTGGAAGGCTTCATTTTCAGTTAGGTTTAACATAATGTGTTAGAATGCAATGCATACAAGCACATTATGACATTACCTTGCAGGGTTAAACAAACAAAAAAAAAAGATGGTGCAGTTTGCTACCACTTTAACACTTGGGCCTTAATCTTAATTAATAATATTAACACACAGGGATTAACACAGGTCCTGTGATGCAGGTTGCTGGCAGGACAAACAGAACACTGGATCGCTGGAGGCACATAGAAACTGGAAACAGGCTGAAAGAACACTGGTAACACTAGCGATCATAAAGATAACACTGAAAGACACTTAAGAGATCACAGGTGATCTGGCTGCTAGTGTGTGAATATATTGCTCAAACACTGAGCAACCCACATGCTAGCCCTTTAACAGCACCCCCTTTGTGGCACCAGTAAAAACAGAAAGCTGACAGCAGCACACAGAGAGCATTGGAGCTTAGGTGAGCATGACATTCTTTTTTGTGCCAGTATTACATTTCTTAGGAAAGTGAATGATGTTTGGTATAGGGTGCCCCAGGGCCCTCAAGAATCTGTGAGTCTGAAGAAGAGAGGAAAAGGATAGGTGATATGTAATTGGTGGGTCTTACATTTTTTAAAAATGTTAAATGTTACCATAACAAGAACACTCTTAAAAAGGAACTGCTGTCTGCTCACATAATTTGTAATAAAAACATCTGCCATTCTGAAGCTTCCCTCCAACCACTTTGTATATTATTTTATATATACTGTGATTCTGTGCTTGCCAAATATGCTGCAGAAATCTCCCTCCACTGAGTCTGGCTGCAACCATTTTAACTGTGGTCAGCTGAAGCTGCTGCCTGTTCACTTCCTGGATTTACACAGAGGCACACCTCCAGCTCTGCAGCTCTCATTGACCCTCTTATGTCTCACCCCTCTCCCTTCCTGGCAAACTCTCACGAGAGTTAGAGAGAGAGCTGTGCACGATGTCATTAGCATGACAAGAAAGAGGAAGTGGGCTGTATAAGGTATTCACTGGCAGAAAAAAATGTTTTACTATCCAAAGTTAAAACCATAAGGGCAGAAGATTTAATAGATGGAAAGATAAAAATGACTGAAGGTCAGCTTCAAAGAGATAAGAGCGTCTGGGCATATTTTTAAAGCGTTAGTTCACCTTTACTAAACAACTGTATAGACTAGTGGTACTCCCGCGCTATCACTTTAAATAAGATGTAGGGACGTAACTTCAGCAGACACCTATTAACGAATCCGTGACCAATAAAGTGTAATAAATAATAGAGCTATGGTGTTGCACTGTCAAGTGCCAATGTGTTGAAACCATAATAGAAATATAAAAAAGTTGTGTGCTCTTGAACAGGAAATACATGGAAGATGAAATGTAGATGAATAAATGAATGAGTACAAAAACTAATAACCAAGAATGTGCAAAGTGACCACAATGTAAAGTGCCAATAACATACAGATACAGTGACAAATATAAAAAATAAAAAAGTGAAAGTCCAAGTGCAGACAATGCTTTGTCTGATATGATGAATTCAGCTAGGTGATCTATTTTTTCCACATTTCATACAGCGAATTAAGGCGATTGGTGTCTTTTCTTAAAGTTGCTATGACACCAGTTCTTTCAAGCCTCTCACCTTACTGCTGTAAGATAATTGCATTGCATAGATATCTCTCTTTGGGGGTCCGCCTGCCTCCAGGGGTCTTTCTATGGTAAACCCAGGCCTGTAAAACTCTACGACCAGTATTGCCTCCACTATGATGATCCTGGGAGTTCTGCCTGGTACACTCCATGGTGCTGGTATATAAAGAAGGGGTCTCCAATAGTGTGATATTGTTTTGCAAATTTTAATGTTGTCAGGGCTGAGCACCCTTCCTTCTCAGAGCTGGGCGCTCAACTATCGGCTCTCCACAGTTACTCAGCTGTTGATGATATCCTGCTTGCCAGTCCTGCCTACTTAAGCCGTTCAGCCCAGTGAATCTCTGCCTTCGCCTTAGTCAACATCACAGAGAATATCTTCTTCATTCCTGTTAAAGACTTGCTTGGTTGACATCCCTTCTGGCTCCAGATCCTGCTTGCTGTTTTACTACGCTCATCTCTGGCTCCCTGACATTTGGCTTGTCTGACTATCCGTTCCGGTTCCTAAACTCTGGCTATGTTTTGACTACGTTTGTTCTATTTACTTTTATTATTAGACAAGTGTGATTTAACTGTACTTCTGCCTCGGTCTGATTTCATGGTTTCTGACAAATGTTTAAAAAACAGCCAGTTTTACTCACTTTTAGCAAAGTAATTATGGACATATACTCCACAAGCAACAAGCTTGCACTCCTGTGTCACTTCCGGTATGCCTGTCGCTCAATCCCAACGTGCATCGTCATGCCCACATGACTTCATTCAAAGGTTGGAGCCACAAGGGAGCAAACAAACAGATAACATCTTATGACTCCGTCTGTCATTGCAAGCATAGATAATAACCGATTGAAATTTAAATGACAGCTTGTCATTCAGTTCAGATTGGACTTGTGTCTTTTTTCAACCTCACCTACTATGTAACTATGTAATTGGTGCATATACTCCTGAACACGCCAAACGTTATTTGGCGAAACATGTCAAGATTATCTACATTATCACTGTAACATGGAATAAATAAACTGTCTATTGAACAAACAAATTTGTCTATGACTTAGAATTTTATACAAAAAATGTTTTTCAGTGATGATTCATTTTATGAATATTGTGTTAATTTGCACCTTTAAAGTCCCTAGTCTCTCTTTACTTGTTCATTTTATATTCATTATGAAACTGAAAGGAAATACAAATGTAATAAACTTTCAAAATTTTTTCCCAAATTTCACCTAATAGGAAATATTATTTCGCTTAAAATGGGCTTAAACCCATTTTGACTGTAGCCAATTTCACACATTTATTGGGGGGGATTTACTAAAACTGGTGCACTCAGAAGCTGGTGCACCTGTGCATGGCAGCCAATCAGCTTCTAACTTTAGCTTGTTCAATTAAACTTTGCAATAAAAACTGAAAGTTGATTGATTTCTATGCAGCGCTGCACCAGATTTTGCATGCTTTAGTTTTAGTAAATTTCCCCCACTGTGTTATCTCACCCAGTATAAAAAAATCACCCCCTTATACTCACTTGACAGTACTTTGGGGCTTAGCTTCAGTCCCATTGTAACTTCCAGTGGTTGGCTATGGCTAAGCGTGGGACCTCTGTGCATGTAGTGATACGGATTGTCTGGTCACCCTGTCCACAGAGCTTGCACACACTACTCTGCACTGCTGTAATATGCCAGCATCACAGCCAGAGTGCCAGCAACTACTTTCAGCTAAGATCTTGTGCGCTGTGGGCATTTTGCCTGGTTCCTCAGATTCTGGCATTTTTTTGTGTGTACCATCCAGCCCCACCGCCAGAAATCTGTAAAAGTATATGAAAGGCTAAAAATGTGATAGGTGGACAATGTACAAGTCATACTAACATTTAAGACCACATGCCCCCAGGGACAATAGCCCAAAATGCAGATGTTCTGGGCATTTATCCCTGGGTTCATATGGCCCTAATTGTTAGTATCGCTTGATACACCATCCAGCCCTATCCAGTTGACACATTTCTCAGCCTCCCATAGATTTTTTCAGGCTGCTGGTACTGGGCCTGGACGGTGCCTTCTGTCTGCACAAATGCTGTCCATCCAATCCTGAGAGGCTACTTTCACACTGGGGCGTTGGCGGTAAAGCGCTGCTATTTTTTAGCGGCACTTTACCGTCGTTTTAGCGGCGCTATTCGGTAGCTAGCAGGGCAATTTTAACCCCCGCTAGCGGACGAAAAAGGGTTAAAACTGCTGGCAAAGTGCCGCTGCACTTTGCCGGCGGTTTGGCGGCGCTGCCCATTGATTTCAATGGGCAGGGTCGCTTTATAAACGGTGTGTACACTGCTCCTATAGCAATGTAAAGATGCTGCTTGCAGGACATTTTGTACCATCCTGCAAGCGCACCTCTCCAGCGTGAAAGCACTTGGGCTTTTACACTGGAGTGAGAGGAGTGTCTCTTTACAGGCACTATTTTTAGTGATGTAGCGCCTGTAAAGTACCTCAGTGTGAAATAGACATCACAGACAGCCTGGTGACTTGATTTTACTCTGCTGCAGTTTAGCAACACAGCCTGATCTCCTCCTTACCTTTAGCCCAAAGCTGGGTACACGCTGTTTGAAAATCAGCCAAAACCAGCCAGATTTTAAAAAATAAATAAATAAACATCTTATACTTACCTGCTCTGTGCAATGTTTTTGCACAGAGCAGCCTCGATCCTCAGGGCTGCTCTAAAGACCATTTTTTTGTGGAAGGGACATGCTGGAAAACCAGCATCTGATCAGCAGGGTGGACGTAATGTCAGAATATAAGAGCACAGCAGGGGAGATTGTCGCACCAACTTCACTTGTGTTGGTATTGCGCTCTGTCAGTCTTTTTTCATTCAACCTAGTTAAAAAAAAATTTGCATTGTGTATGGGGCTTAAAGTGATATCAAAGATTACTTTTGTTTTTAAATAAAATAATAAACATGCCATACGTACCTGCTGTGTACAATGGTTTTGCACAGAGTAGCCCCGATCCTCTTCTTCTGGGGTTCCCTGCCAGCGCTCCTGGCTCCCCCTCTTCGGCAAGTGTCCCATAGAAAGCCTCTTGAGCTCGCTCCTGAGCCAACTCGTCTGCATCTATTGACACAGATTGGGTGGCTAAACCCCGCTGCCAGCTCCTCATCACAGCATTTGATTGACAGCAGTGGTAGCCAATGGCTCCTGCTGCTATCAATCTGCCCAGAGAGGAGGGACAGAACCGGGAGAGCCTCAGCTCTTATGCTCAGTGCTGGATTGTGAATGGGCTCAGGTAAGTATGAGGGGGGGCAGGGGGGATTCTGTTACACGGAATGTTTTTTACCTTAATGCATTAATGTAAAAACTTTTAGGCTTTAGAACCACTTTAAGGTTGAAGAATGAAGGAGCAGCAAAAGACTGTTAAGTCATCTCTTTGTTTTCTCCTTCTGAAAACGTTTCCTGTGCTCACATTTGCATGCAGTACACCTGATTGGTTCCAGTCTTGCCCTCCCTCTCCCAGTATAATGCTATCGCACAGGGGATTACAGGAGGATAAAATTGAGTCAAATTCAGATTCTATACTGTAGTAGTTGCATTTAAAGGGTAACTCCATTTTCGTTGGGAAAAAAAAAATATATATATATCATATACAATTGCGACACAAGTCATATTGTAATTGAATGTTATTAAAAATTACCTTTTCTTTTCACTTTGCAGCTCTGTAATGCAAAATGTAATGTAATTCCTAAAATGCTGAATTCTGAAAATGCAATGCAGTGTGGCTACCTGGAGGCGTTCCATACACAATGGTGTACAGAACACCCCCCAGATATGGTGTACAGAACATCCCCCAAATATGGTGTACAGAACACCCCCCAGATGTGTAATTTCCTGCTTGTATGATTGGCTTACTGATTTTCTCAGAAGTCAGATTTTTTGCCATCCCCGCAATGAAAATGTGATTTTTGGTATGATAATCTCAAAGGGAAATCATGTCTAAAGGAATTCAGCAGTTTTCCTCATTAGTGCCCTGCACGTGCAGCAGCTGATTTGATAATTATAAAAACACTCTCATACAGATTCACTTGGCACATGGACACAGTCAAACAAACAGCTATTCCTTCAGAATAACAAAAGGTTGGAATCAGCAACAACGTTTTGTTAAAATCCTTCCAATGTACATACTGTAGATCACCCAGAGGGGAATTTTTTTTTTTTTCTCAACAAAAGTGGAGTTATTCTTTATTTGCATTTATTGATTTTCTAATAAATATATAACTACATTTATTGGTGATTTTTAACAATTTCCTGGAGTTCATCTTTATGTCTGTGGAAGTTAAGGCAAATATAATTTCCTACCCGCAATATGCAGTATTCAGTACTGCAAGGGCAAGCAATGCACTTATCATGGACAGGAAAGCTTGTGTTTCCTCCTCAAATATAATAGAGCTCCAGAAGTCCACTTGACGCCTTAGTTAAACAGCCAGTGAGTGATTCTTGCATTTCAAAGGCACAATGCTCTTTCCTTGGAGAGAGGCGGGAGGGGGAAGAGAACCAAAGGCTGTTGGAAACCTTTTAATTAGTACTAATTACCTCAGAAGAACACATTGGGGGCGTAGATAGGATTTGTGTCAGCGAACGGGGAGATCAAAGATTGCGTTGTTAGCATTTTAATCTGTTGGCTGTAAAAATAAGGATGAGCTGATAATAGGGCCCGAGAGAAAGTAAAAGTTCTACCACAGACCATTGTTTTTCCTTAGGCTACTTTAATGTTCTTTTATTTTCTATTATGTTAACAGACAAAATATTTCTTAGTATTTCTCTTTCCTTGTTATGTGAATGCAAATTTTCCAGCTAATCTGTATGATCTCTGAGCCAATCAAAGTATCCACAAAGATTTCTTAGATGAACTTTACTTCTGTGTGTACTATCACAGTCATGCAGTGCCCTCTGTATGACAGTAAATTGGTCTTTAAGGTCAGCTCCAGCCCCAAAATTTGTATTTTATTTTTGATAGATTGGGTAAAGTTTAGAGCCGCTGGCAGGCTTTTATTGCTATCAGTGGCCCTAATATGGAAGATCTACCTGATGGGGATAAAAACAAAACACATTTTTTTGTTTCAATAATTTTTATTAAAGATTTTCAGAGAACAAAATTAAAGAGATTCCAGCACTGATTTTGAACAATATGTAACGTCCACAGTTCTAAGTGTATACTGTATAAAAATAGAAAGTCACACTTTATAATTGCATGAGTACAATGGGACAAGGACATATTACAACAATCTGCATGGTATTAGGCCATGCTCCCTGAGACAACTAGCCTCTTATATTTCAGGGGTATATAACCACAATCTGTTATAATGTTGCTCTATTAACCACAATATTATTTGCTAGTTTCAAAACAGACTGTAAAACCTAGATCTCTGAGTATGTCTTTCTATGTTATGGTAACAATGCAATTTAATGGGGTTCAGAGTACGTTCTTCATGTTAAGAAATGTACATCCCCTTAATCAAATAGAGGATGCTCCATCCCCCAAAAATGTGGAATCACGCAGTCCGAGTCCCTCAAAACCAAAATCCAACAAAAAAAGGGGGACCAAAAAGAACAAAGAAGAGATGGAAAGAAGAAGAGAAAGGAGGAGGGGAAGAGGGAAAGGACTCAGCGCTCTGGTATCATTAGTCAAGTATCTGATCCATGACAAAACACATTTTTAGGAAAGTGAGGAAGAATTAGAACATTCACAATATTTTTATTGATGTCTGATCCTAGTAACAGCTACACTAGCAAGAGTGCAGGCAAATATCTCCAAAAAGTTCATAAAATCAGTGGCAAAAGTTTCAACTCTAATACAAAATCAAAATTGCTTGAGTTAGGCTTAAAAGTAAACCTGCCATGGGAGAAGTATGGGGTTTTCCATTACTGTTCTTTCTGAAACTACTAGTTACTTGGCTACCAATGGCTTCAGATCACTCACTTTAAACAGACATACATAGCAGGTGTCAGAAGTCTTTATCAACATGCATTTCTTGGTCATTTAGTCAGTGTCAGTATGTCATCCAGACAGCTAGCATTTTCATAAAAAGAGGTCAGAAATAGCCTCTAAGCATCTCTCATGATGGAGTCTCTTAGAGTGATTGTAAACGATCACCTTGTAAAACAATCCATATAAATGAAAGGCAAAACATTTTTGTACAGATATATAAAAAAAAAAAAACATTATAAACACTTTTTTCCCTTTTTTATAAGTGATAACATTCCCTCTGTTCTCAGCTGCATAAGAGCTGGGGGCAGGAGAAGCAGCATCATACTGAGCAGTAGTATGGCGTGCGTTCCACGCACATCAGGAGCTCCCTACTTGATACCCTGGAATACAGTGGATGGCTAACTGCATCCTATGGATGGATAAATGTCCACGTTTATTACATTGGTCATGGTAACTTGATATGCTAGGGCCAGGTCATCAACATTTCCTAACTGAAGTACATTGAGTGGCTTAAGTATTCTTGAACATTATTGATCATTGTGGAATAAAATCAAAGCTGCAATAAAGTGATTACTCAAAATATGATTGAATTACGTTGCTGATTTTCCCTGATTTGATCATCAAATACTCATTAGAGCAATAGTAGTAGGAATAATAACAGCAAAAAAATATTTTCAGGGTCAGTTTTAGCCAGAAGTTATTTAAGGATGTTCTCTATCTGCAAAAGCAAAGTCTCTGACACCCTTGGAAACTTCAGCAACTCATGTTGATTGGGTAAGAGGCCTCTGGCACACTGGGGCCTCTGGGAGTAATGAACTGCCACCATTAAGTGCTCTAGTAGGATCAAAGGCTGACATTTTGTATAGAAACTTTTTTAGGCCCCTTTCACACGGGTTGTTCGATCAGGTCCGCCTGTCAGTTTTTCAGGCGGACTTGATCGGACCCTACATTTACTCCTATGGAGCGGCGGATGTCAGCAGGGACATGTCTGCTGACATCCGCCACTATCCGATCCTGTCCACCAAATCCTGATGGATGGTGGTCCTATTTTCCATTCATCTGGCGGATTGGATAGCTTCGGATGAAAACAGACAGGTGGTCAGTTTTCACCCAATCTCCCCATAGAGGAGAGCAGGACTGGGTCTGTCTCTGCTCTTTACAGTGAGCGGAGACGGACCTGTTATCCGCCTGCTCAGCGGAGTGATCCCCCGCTGGGAAATGGAGTCCGTCCAACGGAGGCGCCCGTGTGAAAGGGGCATTAGTGGTTAATTGCTTGTTTTATTGGCCAGCTGCAGCAAGAATCTTCATATCTCATTATGCAAATCAAATAGAAATGTTAGACATTTTTAAATTTATAAAGCAGCTTTTAAGCTATACTCTCTCAACATCTGCAGGAAGTCTAAACATGAAATTGAGCACACTGATCTTTAACCTTTCAATAATGTATAGCACAATGAATTGCACCTTATGTATCGCTTTCTGTTTCACTCTACATGGAGCCTTTCAACAGCTTTCAGAAAAAAATAAATACTCCTGCTGACATTGAACAAAGGTGTATTGTAACAGACAGAGACAGTCTTCATGTTCTTTTATGCTGCCAAATTTTGGCAACAGGAACCTACATTGGTGTTTTGTGTTAGGTAGCTGCGTATTGGTAGGTTGGGGACATTTTGGCTTTATTTATGATGATAATTCTAGCAAGGAGATAGTCACTCCTTGGCTTTGACAGGGAGGCATGGCTGAACATTTCTAAGAGAGATTGCTTTACAAGTTTTCATGAATACTAGAGGTGATTGAGTGATTAAATTTAACAAAGTCTACAAAAAATTGTATTATCTTCACTATCAAAAAGAACAACACTCAAACAGAAACCTGCCTTAATTTTAAAAATGCTGTGTAAGGATGACACCCTGTTTGACAGTACTTCCCAAACAGCTCTGACTATCCAACTAACATGTTGTTGGATTGAAGTTTGCATACAGGACTCAGTACCAAGCCATCATCCCTGCCAAGAGCTCTAGTTGCAAACTTATCCACTAGACACCTTTAGTGATCCCAAGTAATTAATCAAAGCAGAGTATTGCCTTGACCCAGACAAGTTCTCTTTTAAGTGCAGTGTCCTCCACAACTGAAAAGGAATAATTTGCTGCCTGATTCAATGATCCATCAGTGGAGCAAGCAGACCTAATGACATGTGAGAATATTAACCTCCCAGCACACACAGAGCTGTGAATCCTGCATGGCGGTCTATAACTCACCTGTCACCCCAGCCTCACTTTGCCTATCTTGCTGTCTCTCGTCTTCACTTACATTGTGAAACTTGGGACATGAAGAAGAGCCCCAGACTCTGAAAAAATAATCATCTTCTGTCACAGAACCAGGAAAGCCAACAAAGGATTTTAGCAGCTTAGTGGCCCGAAACTGAGCATGACTCCTAAATATTGTGCTGTGACAGTCTAAGATGTGAAAGTCAGGTATCTATTATCAGTCTATCAAGAACCTTTTTACTGCAAGTTACTGTTGTGTGAATAACAAAACTTCTATAAGCACCTTACCAAAGCACAAAATTTCCTCTGCTATATCTAGGTGGAATGTTTTACTTCCCAAGGTATATCACTAACATCAAGTAAAACTAATATAAACTGTAAAAAGTAAAATACGCATTGATGTTCTCTTTAGTTTTCAGTGATAATACATTCTTAAAGTATATAATAAGACTTTACATGTTTATCTGCAGCCATCTCTTCCCTATATCTATTCCAAAGTGCACAATTGTGATAAAAATCCTTCTTCATCTGTGAGGAGTGGAGAGGAGGGGGACGAGAGCTGCAGTTAGAGCTCTTATACACTGTGTGAGAGCTGATTGGAGCAAAGGGACACCCCCCCTTTCACACACAGGCACAGGAATGAAGGAACATGCAGTGCTCTGTTTAGACAAGCTCTGTGCTGAGCTCCCTCCTGTCACAAATGTATCTTATGTGTCAGGAAAACTGCTCAGAAGTGACTCATGCTGATAACAGAGGAACGAAGCCCCAGAAAGAAATGACAGAGCTTATAGTATCTCACAAAAGTGAGTACACCCCTCACATTTTTGTAAATATTTTATCATTTCTTTTCATGTGACAACACTGAAGAAATGACACTTAGCTACAATGTAAAGTAGTGAGTGTGCAGCTTGTATAACGGTGCAAGTTTTCTGTCCCCTCAAAATAACTCAAAACACAGCCATTAATGTCTATACCTCTGGCAACAAAAGTGAATACACCCCTAAGTGAAGATGTCCAAATTGGACCCAAAGTGTCAATATTTTGTGTGGCCACTATTATTTTCCAGCACTGCCTTAACCCTCTTGGGCATGGAGTTCACCAGAGCTTCACAGGTTGCCACTGGAGTCCTCTTCCACTCCTCCATGACGACATCACGGAGCTGGTGGATGTTAGAGACCTTGCACTCCTCCACCTTCTGTTTGAGGATGCCCCACAGGTGGGTATGGGTCTGGAGACATGCTTGGCCAGTCCATCACCCTTACCATCAGCTTCTTTAGCAAGGCAGTGGTCGCCTTGGAGATGTGTTTGGGGTCGTTATCATGTTGCAATACTGCCTAGACTGCGAAGAGAGGGGATCATGCTCTGCTTTAGTATGTCACAGTACATGTTGGCATTCCTGGTTCCCTCAATGAACTGTAGCTCCCATGTGCCGGCAGAACTCATGCCCTGCTCCCACCACCATGCTTGACTGTAGGCAATACACACTTGTCTTTGCACTCTTCACCTGGTTGCCGCCCCACACGCTTGATACCATCTGAATTAAATACTTTTATCTTGGTCTCATCAGACCACAGGATATGGTTCCAGTAATCCATGTCCTTAGTCCGCTTGTCTTTAGCAAACTGTTTGAGCACTGACAGGCTGACCCCCCACCCCTTCAATCTCTGCAGCAATGCTGGCAGCACTCATACGTCTATTCCCTAAAGACAACCTCTGGATATGATGCTGAGCACGTGCACTCAGCTTCTTTGGTCAACCATGGCGAGTCCTGTTCTGAGTGGAACCTGTCCTGTTAAACCGCTGTATGGTCTTGGCCACCGTGCTGCAGCTCAGTTTCAGGGTCTTGGCAATCTTCTTATAGCTTAGGGCCATCTTTATGTAGAGCAACAATTCTTTTTTTCAGATCCTCAGAGTTCTTTGCCATGAGGTGCCATGTTGATCTTCCAGTGACCAGTATGAGAGAGTGAGAGCGATAACTCCAAATTTAACACACCTGCTTCCCATTCACACCTGAGACCTTGTAACACTAACGAGTCACATGACACCAGGGAGGGAAAATGGTTAATTGGGCTCAATTTGAACATTTTCACTTAGGGGTGTTCTCACTTTTGTTGCCAGCGGTTTAGAGATTAATGACTGTGTGTTGAGTTATTTTGAGGGGACAGCAAATTTACACTGTTATACAAGCTGTACACTCACTACTTTACATTGTAGCAAAGTGTCATTTCTTCAGTGTTGTCACATGAAAAGATATATCAAAATATTTACAAAAATGTGAGGGATGTACTCACTTTTGTGAGATACCGTATGTGCTTTGTTCAGATTTTATGATTGAGGTTTACAACCACTTTAACTGGCTTCCAGTTCTACAGAGAAACTGTTCAAAATTCTAAATCTAATCCAGAATCTAACTCCTCCATACATTTGATTGCCAGTTTTTAGATATCCTCTCAAATGCATCCTCCATTCTGCACATGGCCTTTTGTCTTTTAGCCTAGCCATTTATAGACTGCAATATGTTTGCAGCTTACCAGTGGTATACCGGGATGATGCCTGCAGCTACAGGCATCATTCCATTATTGTATTTTTCTGTGGGCGCCTGGCTTATTTTGTAAAAACCATCCTAGCAGTTAATTAGATGCTGGATTGAATTTACAAGGGACGGGAAGGGTTGCCCCCTTCTGCTGCCCACTGGTGCCTCTGTGTTTTCTGTCCTGTACAGCTCTATGGTACATTGGCTGCAGTTACAGAAAAATACTTGTTGATTTTGCCAGAAATCCAGTGCCTTTGTAACTTTTTGTGCACTGATCTGGAATCTTAAACAATGTTATTTATGTATTTACTTATTACAGCTACTTATATAGTGCTGGCTGTCAATTTACATAGAGCTTCACATATATATTGCACATTCACATCAGTCCCTACCCTCAAGGAGCTTACAATCTATGGTCACTCACATACATACACATACTAGGGCCAATTTAGACATGATCCAATTAACCTAACATCAGTCTATCTAGTTCCCTGTGAACTACAGAATGCTTCACTCCTTTGATATGTAAATGCGGAGAGGGGGAGGAGAGGTGTAGCCTAAATCATTAGAGTAGCAGAGGTGCCATAGATAGAGGAGTGTTGTCACCCTTGGACTGGGAGTGTGTTACTGGCAGGATAACTAGTTTAAAATTAAAGCTTAAAAAAAAAATAATGCAGCTATCACATATATTAGGCACTGGTAAGCTGAAATATATAACATTTTTATTTGACATTGTAGTAAGTATGTTAGTGACAGTACAGTAGTGCACATTGTTCTAACAAGACAGTAATGTTCTTAGAGAATTTAGCAGCATTTTATTATCCCCGGAATTTGTTTCAAAATTTTGACCAGTACAGTACAGTGTAAACGTTCATATTCTTATAAACATTTTTGTGGCCACCAGTTTGCGTTTTTATTTATTTATTTTTTTAATTGGTGCATCCTAAGTTGATCTTATGGTACTGAATAGTGAGACACAAATATGACTAAATATAAAATACTATAATTGACAGGCTATGACTTACAGTGCTTGTACTTGTATGTTTTTTTTTTTTTTTTTACATGCAGGCTTATTATATAAGACAATGGAAAATAAACAGGTCAACATAAATTACAGTTCACTTTTCACTACTTTAGGGCAGTCAGCACAATAAATGATGGTTGTTAAATTAGTTATCATGCTTTCTACCTTGCCCTATCTCATTAAAGGATATCCAGACTAAGCCCTGTGGATATACTGGCTGCATTAGTTTACTATTTTAACTACTTTTAACCACTGCTGGTACCATGGATTACTGTGACCAATTACAGCAGATCAGCTTCCATTCATGCCATTCATTGTGTTAATCTCTGTGATTTGTCACAGTGATCACATGGTACAGACAGGGCCAATCAGCCCATCTGTACCATGTGATTAGCTGTGGCCAATCACAGCTAATCGCAATAGTACACACTGATTGAATGGCTGTGATTCATAAAAAATGGGTGCTTATAACAGTTAAAAATAAAAAAAAATCCTGATCACTTGATACCCTCCCCAGAGTAGTACAGTGTTACTAGCACTGTATTTCTCTACTCACAGTATGTAAAATAAAATAGTAAATAAAAAAGAAATACAATTGTAATTAAAAGAAAGTATGTTTCCAAAATATTTAATAAAATGTAATATGTGACCACGGTAATCATGGCTGCTGCATCCCTCTGCTCTCCCCTCTCACCATCCCTCCCTCCCTGACTGTCAGCTCCTGTGTGTGTGAGCCGCCTCCGCCCCCTTAGTAGCTGGCAGTAAAGGTAAAGAAATATTACTGCCAGCTTCTCTGTTCTATCAATCTATCCTAAACTGTGTAAATGTTTTTTTATAAAATAATGCCTGTAAATACTTTATCTCATATCTTTTATGGCTGGTTATAGACCTCCCCAGCTGACGTCAGAGAGGGATTTCGGCCCCTTGCGTTTTAGCCCCTAGATCGGAGGAGAAGAGCCCACAGAAGTCACGTGACTGGCCATAAACGATATGAGAGTATTTACAGGCATCGATATATAAAAATATTTACACAGTGTAGGATAGATTGATAGAACAGGGGGCTGGCAGATATTTTTCTTTACCTTTACAACCACTTTAAGTCTGAATGCTCATGTAAAATGCAACTGTACAGTATGAGATCCAATCTAGGGCATTAGCTTAGAATGTTTTATTGTTCTTTTATTCCTTTTACAAAATATTTTTATATATAGGATACAATTATCCCAAAGTATATTCAAGCACAGACAAACTGCATTTACAAGCTTATCATGCAGGCTCTCAAGGTCATTATGTACATGTACACTGAGGTTCATTGCAAAAGTGCAGAATTCATATAATTCCAGTGAGCTAAAATCTTATTGGCTCTGTGGGTTCCTGCACTTTGCATAGCCTTATTGAATATGTCAAAAAGGAAAAATGCTAAAACATGGGTAATAACTGCAATGGATGTACTTTAATTTGAAAGTACTCTATATACTGATGTAAATCTGGCAGGAAGACTACTGGAAAACCAGATGCTTCAATTCAATAACAAAAATTAACCATATGCCTTAAAGTGCATGGCAGTACAATGTGTTCTGACACAAAGACTGTTATTGGTGACCCTGGAATGTGACTGTCATTTAAAAGAGCAGAAAACAAAACAAAACAGGGGAACATGTTTTTGTAAACCCCACAATTGTAAAAAGTAACAGCTTTTTTATTCTGCATCTCATAACCTTTAACCATTTGGCGTAATTAGTGATGTTCATTTATTTCAAGCCTCTATAGAATTTGTCCTGTTATACAACCCACAAGATATCAAAATGTATGATTTCAATTTGGCAAAATGACTAGGGATATCAAGTTGGTGTTTTCACCCACTTCCTGCCCAGGACAATTGTCAGATTTCTTCGCTCTCACGCTTTGACAATTACTCAGTCATGCAACAATGCACCCAAATTACATTTTTATAAATTTTTGAGACGAATAGAGCTTTCTTTTGGTAGTATTTAATCACGACTGTTTTTTTATTTTTTATTTTGCTAAGGCTACTTTCACACTGAGGCGCTTTTCAGATGTTTTAGCGCTAAAAATAGCGCCTGAAAAGCGCCTCTCAAGCCAACCCAGTGTGAAAGCCCGAGTGCATTCACGCTGGGGCGGTGTGCTTGCAGGACCGAAACAAAAAGTCCTGCAAGCAGCGTCTTTGAGACGGTGCGGAAGCAATGTATACGGTACACCGCTCCTAAACCGCCCCTGCCATTGAAATCAACATGGGCACTTTTAACCCCTTGTTAACCCCTTCTTTGGGGTTAAAAGCGCCGTGCTCCCGCCCACACAGCGCCGGTAAAGCGCCACTAAAATGAGCAACACTTTACTGCTAGTGCGGGGCGGGTTGCAGTGTGAAAGGGGTCTAGATAAATTAAAAAAGGCTGAATATTTTGAATAAAAAGTATTTTTCTTTGATTCTGTTATAACATTTTGCAAATAAATAATCTTTCTTAATAAATTTAGGCCAAAATGTATTCTGCTATATTCCTTTGGTAAAATTTACCCAAATATATATATATATATATATTTGAAAATTGATAGATCTTTGTACTACTCTGGGAAAGTAATATGTCTTTTTTTTTTTTTTTACACACTATGATTGCTTAAAATAGTGATGATCACTGTTACAAGCACTCATTTTTATACATGGCATCCATTTATTCATTGTGTACTATTGTGAAGCTGTGATTGGCCACAGCTATCATATGGTACAGAAGCACTGTGATTGGTCCTGTCTGTACCATGTGATATCTGGGGCCAATCCCAGAGATCAACACAATGAATGGCAATGAGTGAAAGCCATTAATTGTGTACAGCTGTCATGTGATTACTGTGATTGGTCACAGTGAGCACATGGTACCAGCACTGGCCCAATACAATGATCTGTTATCCACTATGTCCGGAGGACACAATGGGTGGCAGATTGCACTGTAGCATGTCCCCTACAGTGGGCACGAGGTATGTGACTGGGAGGACGTCTTATGGCATCCACCAAGGATGGCAAAGCTCCCACTTGGCTGTCATTTAACAATAGGCTGGGCAGGGAGCAGTTAACGCAAGAACATACATTCCGCAATATTAATGACATCAAAATGAGTGTGTGCTGTAAATTTCCTCCAACATTTCTCCTGTTCCTTCCTGCTGGAAGTCACCATTTTGTTGTAGCCCAGAGCAGTCACTTCCTTATTGGAAACTCCCCCCCTTTCCTTGGTCTCAAAAATTATATGTCACTTTCTTCACTTAAATATGTACATTTGCAACCTTTATTGTATGTCTTGGTTCAGATAGAGAGGAAGGCTGACAGCCTGATAGAAATAAAGGCTGATAGAAGTTTTACAGTGTTGAAGTGAAGGAGAAAGAGAATATCAGGAAGATAAAATAAGACACTATCCTTGTATGTTTAACTCTTTTTTTGTCTCCCTGGCAGCAGGATTTTTACTGTCACTTCTACTTTTCTTTTCTCTTTGCCTAATCTGTGTTCCCTTGGCACATTCTGTGTCATTTCTGCTGCTTTCTTCTCCCTGCAGCAACAGTAAGTGCCGGTTCACACAGGGGCAACACGACTTGCAGGCCAACACACCGAGGCGACCTGCACACAACTTCAGTGGCGACTTGCAAAACGACTTCTGTATAGAAGTCAATACAAGTCAACAGAAGTCACCCCAAAAATACTACAGGAACCTTTTTCTAAGTCGTTGCGACTTGCGTCGCTCCTATTAGAATGGTTCCGTAGTACAGAACGGGACGCGACTTGTCAGGCGGCTAAGTCGCCTGACAAGTCGCCACTGTGTGAACTGATGCTAAATCTTAAAGTGATATTAAAGGCCTTCTTTTTGTTTGTAAATAACAAACATGTCATACTTACCTGCTCTGTGCAATGGTTTTGCACAAAGCAGCCCCGATCCTTCTCTTCTCGGGTCCCTTCGCTGAGGCTCTTGCTCCCTCCCTCCTGCTGAGTGCCCCCAGAGCAAAGCAGTTTGCAATGGTTGCACCCAAGCAGGCATATTCACGAACCACGGCTCTGTGTGTCTATTTATACACAGAGCTGCGGCTCGGTCCCACCCCATCTCTCCTCATTGGCTCACTGGCTGTGATTGACAGCAGAGGGAGCCAAATGAGGAGGAAGAGTCCACGGAGTAAGGTTATTCTTCCTTGCATAGTTTTGCACATACAGTACAGTGCCTTGAAAAATTATTCATACCCCTTGAAATTTTCCACATTTTCTCATGTTACAGCCAAAAACATAAATGTATTTTATTGGGATTTTATGTGATAGACCAACACAAAGTGACACATAATTGTGAAGTGGAAGGAAAATTATAAATGGTTTTCAAAATTTTATGCAAATAAATATCTGAGTGTGGCCTGCATTTGTATTCTGCCTCCTTTACTCTGATACCCCTGACTAAAATCTAGTTGAACCAATTGCCCTCAGAATTTACCTAATTAGAAATAGGGTCCACCTGTGTGTAATTTAATCTCAGTATAAATACAGCTGTTCTGTGAAGCCCTCAGAGGTTTCTTAGAGAATATTAGTGAACAAACAGCATCATGAATGCCAATGAACACACCAGACAGGTTAGGGATAAAGTTGTGGTGAATTTTAAAGCAGGGTTAGGTTATAAAAAAATATCTCAAGGTTTGAACATCTCACAAAGATGTTCCGAGAAAACATTTACGTTTTTTGGTGGTAAAATGACAAAATGTGTAAAATTTAAAGGGGTTTGAATACTTTTTCCAGGCACTGTAAGTAGTTGAGAAAATAGTTTTTGTGAACTTTTATCAAGGTTGAAATATTTCAGTTTGTATTAATAACTGTGTCTGAAAGTGTGTGAAATGTATGGATTTTACATCATGAAATGGGGTATACTTTTGGAGAAAACAGACCCACACTTTATAATCACCTACTCAGAGAAATCTAACATAAAGATGTCAGTGCCTAATTTGGAAAACCTAAGGGTCATATTAAATATATTACTTAGTTTTTTTAGTTTTATCACTAATCAGATATTGCTTACAAGCCTATCCTAGACTATCCTATCTATTAAGTGGTAGCCTTCAATCAGTCTAGTGCTGGCACACCAAAGTGATTTTCCAACTGAATCAGTCGACGTTTAAATTGACTTTTGTTGAGCTGTGTGGTGCTGGTAGTGACTCGACATTCAAACTGTGTATTAAGATGCTATGCATATCATAGGACAGCCATTTTCATTCCATTTGGAGATGTAAGCAGCACCCTAATACCAGCTCTATATTAAACATGTTGTGTAATCTTATTGGCAGGCGCAGCACAACATACATTTACATGCCACAACCAATATGTTATGTTATGCTTTCACTGATTTGACTCAAGTAAAGTGAAATCTAATCTATTGCTTTGTTGTTGTGCACTTGCACATCTTGCCTTTCCTTTGCATTTCTTTATTGAACAGCCCTAACTGTGGAAATTAATATTCATTTTGTAACCTTCTTTATGTTGTGCTTGGAACAAACTTTGCATTTTTCTGTATTTGAACCCCACACTAGACTTGTTTTCGGTATTTTTAAAGCAGCAACAATTTATGCAGTGCTTTTCATATTGTACAGTCACATCAGTTCCTCCCCTCAAGGAGCTTACAATCTAATGCCGCGTACACACGATCGGATTTTCCGACAACAAATGTTCGATGGGAGCTTGTTGTCGGAAATTCCGACCGTGTGTAGGATCCATCGGACATTTTTTGTCGGAATTTCCGACAACAAAAATTTGAGAGCTGGATCTCAAATTTTCCGACAACAAAATCCGTTGTTGGAAATTCGGATCGTGTGTACACAATTCCGACGCTTTTTCTCGGCTCGTCGTACATGTTGTACGTCACCGCGTTCTTGTTGTTCGGAATTTCCGACAACATTTGTGCGACCGTGTGTATGCAAGACAAGCTTGAGCCAACATCCATCAGAAAAAAATCCCAGGATTTCGTGGTCAGAATGTCCAATCGTGGCATTAGGCTCCTACCACACATTCAGTGGGGGAAAAAGGTATTTGATCCCCTGCTGATTTTGTATGTTTGCCGACTGACACAGAAATGATCAGTCTAAAATTTTAATGGTAGGTTTATTTTAACAGTGAGAGACAGAATAACAACAAAAATATCCAGAAAAACGCATTTCAAAAAAGTTATAAATTGATTTCCATTTTATTGAGTGAAATAAGTATTTGACCCCTATTAATCAGCAAGATTTCTGGCTCCCAGGTGTCTTTCTATACAGGTAATGAACTGACATTAGCAGCACTCTCTTAAAGGGAGTGCTCCTAACCTCAGCTTGTTACCTGTAAAAAGACACCTGTCCACAGAAGCAATCAATCAGATTCCAATCTCTAAACCTTGGCAAAGACCAAAGAGCTGTCTAGGGATGTCAGGGACAAGAGCGTAGACCTACACAAAGCTGGAATGGGCTGCAAGACCATCGCCAAGCAGTTTGGTGAGAGGGTGACAACAGTTGGTGCGATTATTCGCAAATGGAATAAACACAAAATAACTGTCAATCTCCCTCAGTCTGGGGCTCCATGGAAGGTCTTGCCTTGTGGAGTTTCAATGACAATGAGAACAGTGAGGAATCAGCGCACAACTACACAGGAGAATCTTGTCAATGATCTCAAGGCAGCTGGGACCATAGTCACCAAGAAAATAATTGGTAACACACTATGTTGTGAATGACTGAAATCCTGCAGCGCCCGCAAGGTCCCCCTGCTCAAGAAAACACATGTACAGACCCATCTGAAGTTTGCTAATGAACATCTGATTTATAGGAGAATTAGGCGAAAGTGTTGTGGTCAAATGAGACCAAAATCAAGCTCTTTGGCATCAACTCAACTCGCCTTTTTGAAAGAGGAGGAATGCTGCCTATAACCCCAAGAACACCATCCCCACCGTCAAACATGGAGGTGGAACATTATGCTTTGGGGGTGTTTTTCTGCTAAGGGGACAGGACAACTTCACAGCATCAAAAGGACAATGGACGGGGTCATGTACCGTCAAATCTTGGGTGAGAACCTCCTTCCCTCAAGCAGGGCATTGAAAATGGGTCATGGACTGTTTAGGACCCCTAACGAGTATCTGATAATTGGCGGGGACTTTAACTTATCCCACTCGGTTGGACTGGATTGCCATGTACTGAACCCCACAGACACGAAAACCCGAGCTGCCAGGGACTCTAAATTATTTCTCCAAATCACCAGACGTTATGCCCTATTCGACACATGGTGGGCCCTACATCCGGGAGATAGACAATACACATTCTTTTCTGCCCCCCACTGCATGCACTCCCCCATCGACTACTTTTTCGTCAACAATGCTACCTTTTGTGCCACTAAGGATGCCCAGATCCTACCGATTTCCTGGTCTGATCACGCCCCCATGATTATGACCTAGGAAATAGGTACCCTTACCCGCAAACCGTGTAACTGGCAATTAAACAACTTCCTCCTCCAACACATCCCCTCTAAATCGGAACTAGAGTCTGCATTGCAGCATTATTTCCTTGACAATGACACTCCTGATATTTCCCCCTCCACTCTCTGGGAGGCCCACAAGGCAGTCCTCAGGGGACGCTGTATAGCGATCTCCTCGGCCATGAAGAAAGATGCAAAAGCCTCTAAACTCCGAGCCGAAAGGAGCCTTAGGGCCCTAAAGCTCCAATTACAATCCTCACCATCCATATCTCTCCTAAAAAAAATTGTCTGCTTACGGACTACCCTCCGAGACCTGGCAATAGGCCAAGTAGAGAAGGCACTACTTAGATTAAAACAAACCTACTACGACAAAGGTAACAAAGCCCACTCTCTATTGGTGCGCAAACTGTCAGAACGCTCCCACATGACTACCCCCTGCCAAATAAAGGACAGAAGGGGCGCCCTCCTATCACGCCCTCAAGATATAGTTTAAGCCTTTGAGGAATTTTACACAGCCCTATACAGTGACCCCGAGATCCCACACGATCCCCTCCCCCCTGACCTGAACGACTGCTTGCAACACTACCTGGAGGATAGTGGTATCCCCAAGCTTCAGGTGTTTTGACCTACTTTCCCTCAATGCACCTATTACAGCAGAAGAACTGACAGCCACCATTAAGATCCTGCCATCACATAAATCCCCCGGCCCAGATGGCCTCCCCTATGAATATTACAAATCATTCTTCCCAATTCTCCTACCACATTTGTGCAAGCTGTTTAATGCTTTTCTTCAGCAAACCCCTATTCCCTCAGACATGCAAAGGTCATTTCTCACGTTAATCCCCAAACCCGACAAAGATCCTTCATTATGCGCTAGTTACAGGCCGATCGCACTCCTAAACTCTGACCTGAAAATTTTTACTAAGCTCCTCTCGATGCGATTGAACCTGATACTGCCCTCTTTGATACATGAGGATCAGGTGGGCTTTGTCCCCTTCCCTCAAGCAGGGGACAATACGAGACAGATTATTGATTTAATAGATGTGGCAAAGAGGGACAAACTAGAGACTCTAGTTCTTGGGCTGGATGCCGAAAAGGCTTTTGACCGCCTTAGCTGGCCTTTCCTGTTCGCCACGCTGAAATGCATGGGGTTTCGGGGCCCCTTCCTACAAGCTATTGAGCACTTATACACAAATCCCACATCCCAGGTTAAGACCCCCTTTGCCCTGTCCTCTGCCTTTCTGATTGCGAATGGGACCGGCCAGGGGTGCCCACTCTCACCACTACTGTTTGCACTGTGTGTTGAGCCCCTGGCGGCTTCCATTCGTAGAAACCCGGACATACATGGGGTCCTGGTGCGGGGAAGGGAATTTAAACTAGCACTGTTTGCAGATGACATCATACTTACCCTGACCCAACCTAGGACCTCGCTACCCAACCTACACGCCGAACTTGACCTCTATAGATCCCTCTCTGGCTATGAAATAAACGCGGCTAAATCGGAGGCTCTACCTATCAATATCCCAGCAGCAGAGACCCAACACCTACAGTAATGCAATGCTTTCCATACCACTGAAAGACGACAGCCCTGAAATATTTGGGAATTCAGATCACCCCATCTTACGCTACCCTATACCGAGCTAACTTTCCTCCCTTGTTCAGGTCCATAAGGGATCTGCTACAGAAATGGAAGGTTCACCATATCTCCCTCCTGGGGAGGGTGGCCTCTGTTAAGATGACCATCCTCCCCAAACTCCTTTATCTCTTCCAAACACTGCCCATCCCAATTCCATATGCTGACTTAAGAAAACTCCAGGCAGATTTAGTGCGCTTTGTCTGGAATTATAGGAGACGTAGAATATTTCAGTCAGTCCTGACGACGTTGCGCTCCGACGGTGGGTTGGCATTTCCTGACTTAAATAAATATTAACAAGCTGCCCAGCTACGTGCCCTGGCCTCCTGGTTTCCCCAACGATCCTACAACAGATGGACAGAAATCGAAAAAATATGGCTGGCACCCACACATCCAAATAGCCTGCTCTGGAATGCAAACGTGGAGGTGGACTCGGCCCGGCTTTTAGGTCCCATGCTCCACCTTAGATTGCTCTGGCGCAGACTATCCTGAGTACATGAGCTGGGCTCAGAGAGATCACTCTTAAAGTGGATGTAAACCCAATGTCATCCTTTCTAAACTACTGCCATAGGGGTTATCTATAAGGATATACATGCCTCCTGCTTGTATCTTTACCTATCAAATGTCTCCCCTCTCTCTGTTATGATACCCGAAAAACTGCAGATTCTGTGGGTGGGTCTGTTGTCTGGAGCTCGGTGGGTGGAGTCGTGATGTCAGTAGACTCCCCGCCCACCTCTACACTCCCCTTGTCAATATGCATTTTCTCCTGTGTATTTCTAACACTGAACTTCTGCTGAATTTCTGCTATGATCTCTAACATCCAGTGAAAAGACAGGAAAGTAACCACATGACTTCAGCATGCCAAATCGTGGTGAGGTGTGGAACAGCCAATCCTTGTAGAGCTGCTGAAGAAAGGAGTGGGGGAGGGAATTAAAAAAAAAATGCATGTCTTAGGCTAGTGCACGAGATATGTAAATCACCTGTCACTCACAGCAAGGGGGAGGATTTGACAAAGTTTTTCTCAGTTTGTCAAGAATTGTCTCACTGAACAATATAGAGGATTGCCAGAGATGGATTAACTGTGTGTGGCAAGACTGGGCTCAAATGATAGGAACTCTTATACTCTACAGTATGATAAAAAAAAAAATTCGGGTTTACATCAACTTTAACGTCCTTCCATTATAACCCCAGAATGCCTACGGGTCTTACACATCAGATGTCTTCGCCATGGGCGACACGGAATTTATTCCACTTTGTCTATTTAGTGCAACCCTGTACACGCAGGATGCTCTCATTCGTTGAACTCCAAAAAAAATGTTGATTTACCTCTCCAGGTGTTTTATGGGTATTTGCAAATAAGACACTATGCCCAATCTTTTGCCCCGAACCTCCAATTCTCAGCGCCAACGCCCTTTGAGAGCTTGATGTTGGAGGGCTCTGCACGCCGAGGCTTAATTTCAGATATATATCGGCTGTTAAACTCCTACTCCTTTTCCACCCAGGGTAAGCTTGCATATATGCTTCGCTGGGAGAAGGCATTGGGAGAGGAAATTCCAGAGATAACGTGGCGGATGATCTGGTCTCAGGCAGCAAAGAGCTCCTTCTGCACGCTCTACAAGGAGAACGCCTACAAAATACTTTTTTTTGGTACCTGACGCCAGATGTTCTCCATGCCATTTACCCTTCCAGCTCAGATAGATGTTGGCGCTGCCAGGGAGCCAGGGGGACACTGTATCACGTCTATTGGACTTGCCCCAAGATAGTGCCTTTCTGGACGGAGACACAGCTCTTACTGTTTCGCCTTCTAGGAGTACAGGTCCCCAGAACTCCAAAATCATTCCTCCTTAGAGTTTCTACTCTGCAGATTCCCAAACATTCAAAAAAACTGCTTAGACATGTTCTGACGGCCGCGAGATGCCTTGTTGCCCTCCATTGGAAACTACAAGACCTGCCCACCCAAACAGACTTATACACCAGAATAAAAGACATAGAGCTGATGGAAAAAAATACAGCTAGATTACAAAATAGATTGGAAGCACATGACAAAGTCTGGGAAGAGTGGCATAGACGAGAGGACCCACCCTGAGCTGGTGGTTGAGCCTCCCCATTCCTCTCCCTCCCTCCCCACCCTATCCTATCTTTCTTTTCCCAACTGTGTTCTTTTTTCTCTCTCCTCTTTGGCTTTTGCTGAGGTCCATGTCGGAACCTACTTGTCCACTACTAACTCTTATGTGGAACCAGCTATGAATCCCTTCTGTTTGGTTTATTATTTACTAACGTTTGATGTATACTGGCTTTATTGCTGGTCTGTTGAAGTCTGTGCATTACAGTGTCAGTGTTCTGTTTATTCACTTGCTTTTATGTTCAATAAAAAAAACCTGTTATTTGAAAAAAAAAAAAAAAAAAAAAGAAAAGAAAATGGGTCATGGATTGGTATTCCAGCATGACAATGACCCAAAACACGTGGCCAAGGCAACAAAGGAGTGGCTAAAGAAGAAGCACATTAAGGTCCTGAAGTGGCCTAGCCAGTCTCCAGACCTTAATCCTATAGAAAATATGTGGAGGGAGCTTAAGGTTCAAGTTACCAAACGTCAGTCTCGAAACCTTAATGACTTGGAAAGGATCTGCAAAGAGGAGTGGGACAAAATACCTCCTGAGATGTGTGCAAACCTTGGTGGCCACCTGCAAGAAATGTCTGAACTCTGTGATTTCCAACAAGGGTTTTGCCACCAAGTACTAAGTCATGTTTTGAGAAGGGGTCAAATACTTATTTCACTCATTAATATGCAAATCAATTTATAACTTTAATGAAATGTAGTTTTCTGGATATTTTTGTTGTTATTCTGTCTCTCACTGTTAAAATAAACCTATCATTAAAATTATAGACTGATCATTTCTTTGTCAGCGGGCAAACGTACAAAATCAACAGGGGATCAAATAATTTTTTCCCTCACTGTACATACTAGGACAAATTTGGACAGGAACCAATTCACCTACCAGCGTTTCTTTGTCTTTGGAGTGTGGGAGGAACCTAGAGTACCCAGAGGAACCCACACAAGCACATGAGAACATGCAAACTCCATGCAGGTAATGTCCTGTTAGAATTTGAACCAAAGACCCTAGTGCTGCAAGGAAGAAGTGCTAACTGCTAAGCCACCATGCTGTGAAATTTTTTAAAATAATAATTTAACTGCGTTCAGAGCAACAAGCCATATTCCAGCTGTCATTGTGATAAATAAGGTCCTCCTCAGGAGCAAGTATTAAACTATTATTTATTGTATTACCTGACTGGTTAACACTGTAGTGGGTATTCTCGTTTGTAGTTAAAATCATCAGATTGCTTTGCACTTTTTATACATATCAAACTGGTTGTCCTAGATTTTTATTTTGAAATGTAAACTGTCATTGCAGATTTTTGTGATGCCTTTATAGTGCACAAATATGTGTTATTGACTGGGCATGATGCACTTTTTTTGAACAGAGGATCTTATAAAGTCTTCAAATGGCATAAAAGAGAAGAACTGGACAGACATAGATGGAAAATAAATATTCACAGCCAATAAGTTCTGCTAAACTATGAATGAGTTAAGCTCAAAATTATACCCTCCAATCCTACACTGTATTTATTGATGTTGCAGGGGAGTAGGCAGAGAGGGGTGGTTGGTATTTACTCAGGCGTGAATGATGGATGACATCTTAAATTTGTGCCCAGGGATTGAAGGTGAACTGTGACAGCCTTATTTATCTTGGGAACGGAGGTTGGGTCTACAAAAGACTAGGTGCTTGGAGATGCCAGACATTGACAAATACATCTCACTAGATTTTGGGACATTGTTGGTTATCCTTTTCTACCACCTTATAATGTTCCACACGCTGTTTAAGTTTATAGACAATAAATGTAACCTAGAATATTTCCTGCTTTTTAAAAGTGTTTGATTTTGATCTACTTTTTTTTCTTTCTTTTTTTTTTTTACTATTTATCGTTTCATGCTGAACTAGCTTACACTTAATTTAGCACTTCAATCCAACTTACTAGGTTGGATTGTGCGAAGCAACTGAGCAGTACAACTTCTGGTGTACTTGGAGGCAGGCATCCTAAACCTTGCTAGATTTGGGTGTACATGAGCCAATCTTGCAAATTCAGGCCCTTCACATCCTTGCTACATTTTAGTATTTTGCGGTGTATAGAGCAAATGTTACACAAATATCAAGTATCTTAAAGCACCTTTATTATCTTGCATTAATCTTCTTTTTTAGGCTTTCTCTCCTTGATTTTCACCTGGTGATTCAGCCAGGAAGTCTGTTGTTTTTCAACAGTACCTTCTCTCCTGCAAATGTAGCAGTTAGAGTGTTGAGATAAATTTACCACGGACAGGGATGCTTACAATGATCGGCTTTTATTTGTGTAAAAAACATTACCCCAAAGAAAAAATATTGCTTTTAAATTAAAAATTAAAAAACAAACAAACAGTGTAGTAACATTCTTTTCTGCTCATGAGTTCCTGCATCCCAATAGGTGACCTTGCAAACCTCATCTGTGGGTACGATGCCTTCCCCAAGTCTCATCACCTACCCCATGTAGACAGAATACAAATTGGCTATTTCCCTTTGTTAATTGAACCCCAATGAATTTGTAGATCCTGAAAAAAATGCTCCCTATTGTTCTGTTACTGTAAGTGGGGCAGTAGGCAGTTAAGTATATCTCCCTTCCAACTCTGCTGTTATGAACAACACTTATATATGCAACATATGTGAGACATCTGCTTTATGACTGGCCACTGCTGGGTTTTGCAAAGCATTAAAATAATGTTGTGCGGTGTGCTGGAGAGCAGGGTTGAGGCTTGGTTAGCAGCCCATTGCACAACAGTTCAACTCAAAAGCTCATGATAAAACCGTTTTAATATATTATCTTTACATAGAATGAAGCCTAGAAAACCAAATACAATGTTTTGGGAATGTATAGTTGGTATGTGTTTTCTTTCTTCCTTTATAATGGATAGGACTAAGATTTTTTTTGTATATTTTTTTTATATTAGATGAGCAGAATCTTACCAGAATCTCTGGTAAGATTTCCTCTCACTTCCTCCCATTTCCCCAGTGGAAATTTCTTCATACTTCCTCCCTCCTTCCAAATGGAAAAATTCCTCTCATCTTCCCAATGGGACACTGGTGACACACAAAATAAATCTGCCTGAGGTCTTAACCATTTTTTAAGCCTAGTACACACTGCTATTTTTTTCGTTCAACCCAGCGGGTTGCATGAAAAAGAACTGACAGCTCAGATTGGAGCCGCTGTACTAACAATCAAATGTTAGTACAGCGATCTCCCCTGCTATTCTATTTTGTTCTGACAGAACACTCTGGTCTGCGCAGAACAGGAGCCGGTCGGCAGACCATTGTAGAATTGGGTGCAGTTCACACGGGCCAAATTTCGGCTGGTTTCTATTGAACTGGTTAATGCCACCTGGCATTCGACTGGTGTGTATGGGGCTTTATTCTATCTAAATTTAAAAAAAAAGTTTGGGCTTTGGATACTTTAAATGTTTACATTAAATTCAGTGATCTATTTTTGTGTGTAGCTAAGAAAACATACCTGATTCACTGGGGCCCAAATCGTCACTGAAATTTGTTTTGAAGGTCTTCTTTGGATTTTCAGACTCCTGATACTGTTATACATATAAAAAGCACATATACTCTGTAGCAAGTTTTAGGCACCACAAAGTTCATGTATATTTGTTGTGACTCTGCGTTTCATGTTCTTTTTCTCTTTGTGTTCTCTTCTTACAGATCTTTGGATGGATTGGAGGGTTTCATTTGTCTGGAAGAGCTAATACTGGACAACAACCTGCTGGGAAATCATGTTTGCTTCCCTTTACTTCCATTCCTCCACACATTGACTGCCAATAAGAATCAGATATCCTTTTTACATAAATCAGTCTGGTAGATCACTTTCCATGTCATAATGTAAGTATGGTAGTGAAAAGTGAAACGTGGCTCTGTAAATTATTAAAAAAAAAAATGTAAAGCTGTGTCGAGGAGATCTCCCTTGACAGTCAATAGTGCTGTCATGACTTGGCCTGCAGTTTTCCTGCCTGTGTAATTCTCTACTTCTTGCTTCAGTGCTTCCCCTAGTCCTCTGATTCCTTTCACACATGTTGTATGGTTTCTGTGCTCACCTATGGGCATCTCCTGCTATTCTGTGGGTTTATATTTTCTTTTCCTTCCATCACTTCCTGGCCCGCCTCCAAGTTTGCTTCCCTATATAACACATGCTCAGTGCAGCCCATGTTGCTTGAGCAACTTCCTAGTTCTCTGAGCTCCTGTTTATCTTGTTTATCTAGTATTATGTGTATTCAGTGTCTGACTTCCCATGCTTCGTCTACCGTCTGTACTCGCCTGCCACTCGTCCTTCATTGGCTTGTTTCCTGGATTTCCTTCTGTCTCCTGCTGTTTTTACTCTGCACATGTGAGTGCTCTCCGCATCCTTAGCTGGGCATACCTGGGGGCTGTGACCTGGTTCCAGCTTGCTGCAAGTCCATCCCCACCATCAGGGGCCCTGGTGTAGAAGCAGGCTGAAGCTTAGACTCCATGCCCTGGAAAACCCTGAGTTGGCGATCTACAAGGGTATCAAGGGTATAAACTATCACAGACATTTAACCCTAACCTGCTATTAGATAAGAATAATGTACCCTACTAAATCTTTACTATTTATCTTGTGTATGAATAATTGGAACAAAAATATTGTGTGGCTTATATTTTGTAGGTTTTTTTGTACTAAAAAGAAAAATAGGTATTATTTCAAAGGGGGGCACTCAGAAACGACTTTGTTTTATTTAGCTACATTCATACTTTACATTTGTCTCTATTTCCTCATACAAAAAAAGGGTTGACATGAATGTCTGCACATGAACTACCACAAATCTTGTTAAGCAGGGTATAGAACAAAAGGACTATCACACACAAATGTCTATAACCCAGCCCATTGTTCTATGGATTTCTGTACTTCCATTTCAAGACTTTAAGGACACAAATCACCTCTCAGTGACATGTCAAACCAAAGAATAGGTAGACAGGTGATGAATTGGTTTATGGTATTGTGTATAGCCAGACTATACCAAAAACACATGTAGGGTATTTCTGTTATTGCTTTTCCCCTAGCAAGCTAGGTTTAAATCTAAAACATGCAAAAGCTACTGCACAGAGGATAATACATTGTTGGACAATATACCCATCAAAGTAGGGCCCCTGCTCTGTTAACAAGGTTTTTTTTTAACATTCATGAGTGTAAAATGTGTAGATCCACAAAGGCTAAGCTGGTATTCTTTCAGTCTAATCAGTTGAATGATCAGTGCATATCAATGGCCAATGGACACTTTGTGAACAGTTAGACATGAAGGGTTCATGAAGAAATATTTGCTAGCTTTACTACATTGTACATCATGCATACCCAACACTCTTTGTCTTTTGCTTAGTAAGTTCTTATTGTTCTAAAAAATATTTTGCTTGGTCTCCTTGAAAATTACTGAAAACATCAAATAAGTAAACCTTTTACAGATTTTCTTTTTTTGTGATGGATTAGTATGGCTACATGCTAGACTTTTTACTACTTGGGAAATTAGAGCTATGCAGACCTACTTTTCTGTCTCCATGTATTTCAGTTTCCTGAAAAAGTCCTATGACTGAGCAATATCCAAGCTTTTTCTTACCGTAAGTGAAGAAAAATTCCTAAACTTCTGGAGTCCTTTGTTATATCACATTTGCCTCACACTGGTACTAACTGAATTTGGCATGATTTTTACCAGGTTGATAGTAGACAGCATACTCCAATTCTACAGGCCTTGTGGCCCAGAATTGCTCCAGAGCCCCCAACTTATCTGTGTCTAAGTAAGTCAAATGGTTGTTGTGAATGGAGATTTAAACCTCATTTTCTGCCAAACATTCTTTCAAATTGCCTGTAAGCACCCAAAACTACAGCAAAAAGTTTGGATTTGAATGTTTGATGTTCACTGTTGATTTTTACATCACTGTTCGTCTATGTCTAAGTCCATTCTCCAAGATTTTCAACTCTACTTTCCATAGGGTCGATGAAGGTGTGGAGTCTAATAAAGACAGAGTCACTGTGTTTGGTCGCAAACCTTGCAAACTTTGATAGGCTGTGTTGTCTTTCTTGATGTCTTTTAGAAATATTGTTGTATAGTCTAGGTCTACAGTTGCTCACCCTTAATTCTTAAATGATGTCCTTAAAGCCAATTTTAAGAATCTTTGCTGCAAAATAAAGCTGTCCAAATATCACTTGACAGTCCTCCAATCTACCTGTTTTTAGCTGCACAGAACAATGTTTAGGGGATCCTGCAGACACCACTGGCTAAAGGGTTGAGTAGGGAAAGGTTATACTATTAGATGTTTAGTCTTGTCTGTGTCCTCATTAAATATATTCTTCTCAATAGCCATGTAGTCACCAGGTAAGGAAGTGGTGTTAAATCTCCCCAATAAGATATTATAAGTCTACCCATTTTAAATTAGAAATCATGTGCACATATTTTAGATGGATTTAAGCTTCAAAGCCTTTACAGGGCCTTAATCATAACTGTTCCTGTCAGTGGAGATGGGATGGAGGAGACTTGGAAACATGATACTGCTGGTTCTGCCTATTCCATGATGGAACAAAAACAGTCATACCAGATTTCTAAGCAATAGCAGGTTTGAATGTATAAGGATTTGCCAAGACCTTTGTCTTAATAGTCTTACAGTACTCCACTTAAAAGCAGCTTGCATTAAAATATCCTACAGTTGATTAGCCATACAAATAACTAGGTTGAAATAACTGACTTTCATGTGCTACTACTGTAGCTGTCAGCATAAATACTGTGTTTGTTTTATATACATATTTAATACACATCACTCAAAAAAGTAAATTGAACATTAGAAAACCTGTTTTGCAGTTTACTCCCTTACATAGCTAGTGGAAGGATATGAGAATGTTAAAGTAGAAACATATTTGAAGATAAAATCAGTATTGCCAATATGTTTAAACTAAAGACACAAATCTGTTAATGGAAGCAAACAACTTTTCTGCAGTTTAGTCACAATCAAAGGACTTTAGGAAGTGGCACAATAAAGAAATAAACATTTGAAATATTTGTGTGAGCCCTCTGGTGGTAGAAATACAGTATGCAGTATCTCATGGACTGCAAAAGAGAACAGCTGCTTGGAAGTTTTAGAAAAATGTTTTATTTATCAGATTAAAATTTTCCCAGTTATGATAGGGCTTTTCCCACGTGTAGCACAGCAATGCTTTCATTAATAATATTACCTTAAAACTTTTAAATTTAAACCAATTAAGTTATTGGTAATCATAAACAAATGATTATACCTTAAACATAAGGGAAAGGGTGTACTGTAACATGACAGCCACTTAAAAGACAGATTTAATTTTCCTAGCTTTTGCAGACTGCTAAAATACATTTGGATGTTGTGTGTTACCCTGCTTGAATGGTTGAAAATCTATTATTTTTCCATATTTTATCATTTAGGGCATATTTATAAAGCAGTGAATGTGACATTCACGGGTGATTAATCATTTTTTGTAATTTAAAACACTTGCATCAGGAAGATTTACCTGCAGTGAATATTTGCTGAATGTCACATTTAATACTTTAAATTTTCCCCTTAATTATTTTAATCTGATCAAAAGGAAATGACAACACAGAAGAAGAAGGTAGCAGTTTTTTTGTATTTAGAGTCTTTTCACAATGGCAGGCCATTTATTCTCTAATAAATTTTGATAACTATAGTTAAAGATAACATTCTAGAAGATAAAGGTTGCCCTGGACCTTACATGTTCCACTCCTCATGCAGAGTGTTCACTGGATGGTGAAAAATACTCATACCCTCCTGAGCCCTTTTGGGGAAGATATAATTAGAACGTTTGGATTTTCCTGGTTAATATAATCCTTTTAGGATAATCTTGGTGTGGTAGTATTTCTTTTCTCCTTCCTTCATAAACATGCATGTTTGTCTGTTCCAGGTATTCCTAGTTTTGTAAATGCCTTCCAGTGGTTTGATCAGTACTTGGGGGGGGGGGGGGTATTTAAGTAGTAATGGTCATTAAAAGAAGAAAAAAAAAAAAAAAAGATGAAAACAACCATAAAAGAAAACATGAAAAATTAAGGGTTGAATTATATTTTGCTGAAAATCTGAACCAAAGTGCTGGGGAATGATGCAATGCTTCTCCCCAATTCAGCTTGAATTGCACACATAATTTAGTAATTGTTTATTCTGTTTTTTAGAGAAAGGGAAACAACCCCTAAACGATCACAGATTTTTTTGTATTTTGGAAAGTCTGACGTTTTTGTTATGGTGCAGAAATTTTATTTGTCATAACAAGCACTTATGACACAAATATTATTATCTATTTGGAGTTAACTGTACATATAGTAACTCAGTTTTTGCCGGCACTCAAAATGGTTGCATTACTTGAAAATATCAAGCCATGTTGGCTAATAAAAAGCTAATTATGTGATTATTTAAAGTATCACTTACAATAATTGTTCCATTTGTGGGTGCTGTTACACAAAAAGATCTTCTAACATGCAAGAAAATTGTTGAGATGAATAGCAAACATTCCTTTTTTCAGTGGAGAAAAGGGAGCAAAGCTTTGATGGCCCAAAATTTGTGGTAGTTATCACTTGTGCATGAATGATTCTCACTACCCAAAGGTCTCAGTGTTTGTGTACTCTTATGCACTAGAAAATGTTATGCTGATTTTACCTACTTTCTAGCAGCCTTCAGTGCCATAAGAGTTGAACAATTGAAGCCAACCTACCACAAAAAAAATGGATTATTTCAAGGTTTCCATAGAAACTGTTGATCGCTGATTGATTTATTCTGTTAGGCTCTTGCAATTTAAAGTCAGTTGAAAACAGCATAAATTTGACTTGTCTGTGGCCTTTCTTTAGCTTCCCTCTTTGGTTAAAGGACCACTAGTGCCCAACCCTAGGGCCAAGGGCTGCATGTGCTTTGGTGCTTGGCATTGCATCAGTCATAAAATGGAGCTATTCCAGAGGGATGGTCTGTCGAAGGTGTGGTAGACCGTTTGGTGAAGGAGGATTGTTTTGTAGCAGATTCCTTAACATTTCTTGTGATACCTGACAGAGCTGGACCACTTTCTGGACTCACTGGCTGTGTCTGCTCCATCCTTGGAGTACCTGAGCTTGCTTGGTAACCAGGCTTGTCCGAATGAACTTGTTAGCAAAGAGAAAGATGAAGATGACTATCAGCGATACAGGTTGGTGGCCTTTTAAATTTAAATTGTTGATTTTATGTGAACACAATATAGCATTTAAGTTTGTTATGTATCAACACTAAATCTCTGAAGTGGTATAGAGTGCAGGTATCTTGTTTTCAATATAAATGTCACTTATCTTAACCACACAGTACAGGACACAGGAATTCATTTTGGGTTTTATGTAACCCCTTGATGTCCATACAATGGACATCCACACCATGAGGTTACAGTTTTTTACTAGTGTCCTTACGTGATGGACACCTGCTGTTGGAGAAGATTTTTTTCTATTTTTCACCCAGTTTCCTTTCCTCCTTCAACTGACACATCTGTGAAAATCTGACTGCTTATTGCCTTATAGCTCACTAGTAGTTTCCTGATTAGTTACCCATGGCGTGAACCTAGGAAACTGTACCCAGACCCCATGGCAATTGGCCAACTTGTAATGTTTGCTCTGGCATTGGCTCCTGTGTTAAGCGCTTACCTTAGCACATGGTGCATTGCATGTAGTTAGCCACAGGGTGCTAGCCACATCCAGGACTGTGGTTCATTCCTATGAAACCTGTCCTTGAAGACCCCTTCATGGGAATGCCCTCTGTAATGGGTGAGGCCTAGACCCAGGATGGGACCAGTGACATTAATAAGGCAAAGCAAGGTTTCCCTGCATCTTTATATACCAGTGGCTATACATGTCTTGTTAAATTGTTATTTGGATCTGTAGTACACACAACTTTATATTCTTTTATCCTCTGAGGCACGCCACAGTGCTAAGAACACAAACAGTTTTGAAGGCACAGTTTACAGTACAACCTTATAGTTTACCTAATTAAATTTGGCAGTCTTTTTTTCTACCTCACTACCAGAAGCTCCCCTCTGGCTAGTAAAGTAGTGCTTATACTCCTCACTTTACAATTTCGGACACCATTTTCCACTAACAATGCAAGATGATAATTTGCTGTCTCACCTGATGCTTAATAACCTCAGTGACACAGCCAAAAGAACTGAGCGCTAAGCCTGGGTTGTTGAGATTCACACCAGACATGCTGAATCCTCCTCAGTTTGCCTCTATTCTGTGAGTACCCTGAAGGGGAAGATCCTCACTTGGCAATGGTGAATTGCAGGTGCTTTGGTACTGAAGCACATGAGACAAGTACTGTGAGTTCTGTAGTAGATCCTGAGGAAACTCTTAAGTTCCTCTCAGGTTAGTAGCTGTTCCCTTGTTCCAGAGTTTTTACACTGACAATATTCCAGCCCCCTGATGTTGGCTCCCATGCAGCCTGTCTGACAAAAGCAGAATTTTCTGCAACTATGATTTATTCCAAAGGCTATTCCCGCTTCTGGAAGCAATAAACGCTTTTCTGCCTCTGCTCCCTCGTAATATATTCAATCATTAGGACTTGAATTGCCTGCTCACTTACACTTACATTTGCAGGAGGCTGACGCTGACATTTTAGCTGCTGAAGGTTTTTCACCATTGAAATTTCATGAAGTTAATCCTTTGGCTTCTGGCCATATGCTGGCCACTGTGAACTCACTGATTAGTCTCTGGATAGTTCCAACTAGTTCTGCACAACATTTACATACGCCATCAGGCTTAGGAAGGAAGGCAAAGTCTAGAAACTTTATACAGTATGTTGATTGGTCTAACTCTGAGAGGATGTTCACTCCTCTGTACATGTTTGCTGTCTTGTACCTTATGGAAGAGGAATTCAAAAAGTGTTCCCACTGTGGACCCAGCCATTCTTGCATTGAATAAACAAGCTACTGTTCATACTGAGGGCATTCTCTCCTTCAAGAATTCAGTTGGTAGGCATTTGGAGACTCTTTAGAAATCCTACTTTACTCTGGCAGATGCAGCAGTCTGTTGCCAATCTATCAGTTGCCCTGACTATGGCAAACTGGACTGGAGAATTCAACAGTGAATTTAAAAAAATTAAATACATTTAAAAAATAATCCTATTCTTTCTACAAGACTACAGCTTTTCCCCTCCACCCTACTATATGCTCCTCTATCTTTGTGGCATGCTGATCACTTCCCCCATACTCTACAATCTATCACTTAGGGTAGCTCTCACCTGGGTGTACCCTCTTAAAAGGTCCTTAGTAAGAACGGAACCTTCTCCTCTTCTTTGCCCCTTTGCAGCTGTAGTTATGCATTGGCTCACTCTGTTTTTCTTCCTGCTAGCCATCCTTTTTTTGCGCTACAGGGGGACAAAGTACCCTGGAATCCAACTGGGTGGTTATTTTGCCTCTTTGCTTGGCCTTCTGCTCTTGGAAACGAGTTTGAGTCCCTTCTTCCAGAGGTGACAGGGTTCTTGGGCTTTTTCTGCATCAAGCATGTTTTTTTTCCCAGGTTGCATGGCTACCACCTGATCCTTTGTTCATATTTTCATAACTGTTTTCTTCACCAGGTAGCTGTTGGGCCTCCGAATTGCGTGCCTCAGATGCAAGATGCTTATGCTGTCAACTGTTAGTCCCTTGTTTTTTCCTGTAGGCCTGTTGCTATTGTTTTGGCTATTTTGTTGCCCAGCCATTCACCCCTGAAATGCAGAAATGGGTATGTAGTATGGGCAAAGAATCAATACCTGTTTCCTGTACTGTGCAAATAACATAAAATTAATATTGACATACCTGTAAATTCCATATCTTGGAGTACAAGACAGAACACAGGTTCCTCTCCTCTTTTCTCTGTGATCCCCTTACTGCTTGCTAAAAAACTGAAGCCTCACAGAGCAGGCTGGATTATATGGATACGCTGGAAATCACTTCTGTCATGTGAAGGTAGTGGCAATATAACCTATGGTCTAAGATGGTACTCCAAGATACAGACTTTTCATCAAAATTCCTTTACTCTTCCTTTCAAGTGGCTCATCTTAAAAGTCAGCGTGCCTAGCAGCAGCATCTTCCTCTGTAATCAAACAGGAGATGGTATTTGCCAACAGAAATTATTGTAATTGCAGCCTAAAAAGAAGTATTTGTTTGGAATATGGCCAGATTCCAGTGCTAGCTATGTAAAGCTGTATATTCTCTGCAGAGAAACAGGGCTTCTTTTTTTTATGGCTGAATATAACAATGGGCAGCACAGTGGCTAAGTGGCTGGCACTTGCAGCAATGGGGTCATCCGTTCGATTATCAACCACGGCACTACCTCCCTGAAGTTTGCATGTTCTGCTTTTTCCTGTGTGGGTTTCCTCCTGGTAGTCTAGTTTCCTCCCACACTTCAAAGACATGCTGGTAGGTTAAATGTCTCCAGTCTGAATTGGTCCTAGTATGTGTATGTATGAATGTGAGTTAGGGACCTTAGATTGTAAGTTCCTTGAGAGCAGAGCTGGACTTACCATTGGGCTTGACCGGGCTCAAGCCCATGGGCGCTGCCCAATAGGGGGCCTAATAGTGTACTCGGCTATACTCGGCTAGTTCCGCTCACAGTCACGCCTAGTCCCACCCTATGATGGACATAACACAGGGACTGGGCGTGACTGTGAGCGGAGCTAGCCGAGTACACTCGGCTATGTATGTATGTCGGCGGCGCTCGGCTCCGCTCACAGTCACACCCAGTCCCGCCATTGGACCTGTGTTATGTCCATCATAGGGCGGGACTGGGCTGGACTGTGAGAGGAGCCGAGAAAAGCCGACAGGAGCTGAGATACACAGGACCGGCTCTGTGTATCTTGGTGGAGCCATATTTAAACTGCAGTGACACTGACAAGTCACTGCAGTTTAACTGCAGCCTGGGCAAGGCTGCAAATGACACGGACAAGGCTGCAGATGGACACTGATAAGGCTGCAGATGGAGGCTGCAAGACTGCAAATGACACTGACAAGGCTGCAAGGCTGCAAATGACACTGACAAGGCTGCAAGGCAGCAAATGACACTGATAAGGCTGCAAGGTCACTGGGCAAGGCTGCAAATGACACTGAAAAGGCTGCAAATGACACTGGACAAGCATGCAGATAAGCGCTGTGCAAGGCTACATTGATTGGCATTTAAATGTAAGTTTTTTTCCTTAAATATTTTTTTTCCTTAAAATTCCTTAAATTCTTATCTTGAGGTTTACTGATTGGTTATTGGCAGTTACGTAGTGCCTCGTTTACTGCCGTTGAGAAAACCTGTCTGTATTAGACAGTGATGTAATGGCGGACAAAAGGTATCAGAGTAGCGCTCTTAAAAGAAAACTAAAGGTTTAAAGTAATGTATAGAAGTTAGGGCCCGAAAGTGACTCAAGCCCAGGGGCCCCCACCACCCTAAGTCCTGCCCTGCTTGAGAGCATGTGATGACTGATGTGAATGTATAATATATATGTAAAGCTCTGCATAAATTGTTATAAATAATAGTCTGGGGGGTCCTTGCACATACGGATTTCATCTTTTTACCCTAAGATACACAGATGTGATAGGCAATCAGTAGATACTTAGAAAAACACATAATGCAAACAGAAACAAATTGCTATGAAAAGAGATGCAATTATAGTATTACATAGTGAATATTTATCTGATTAATGTCAATATCTTTATTTACTAGTTTTTATATAAAAAAAACATACATTATACTGATATCTGAAGTTACACCTGGGGGAGAGGCAGGTTTATTTCCAAACAGGAAAATTTTTCAGTTCTCATACCTGGTGTTCAGATGAATAATGCTAATTTTATTTATTTTATTTCAGGGACTTATATGGCACTGTCAATTTACGCAATACTTTACATATCTGTTATACATTCACATCAGTCCCTACCCTCAAGGAGCTTACAATCTAAGGTCCTTAACTCACATTCATACATATACATACTAGGCCCAATTTAGACAGGATCCAATTACGGTAACCTACCAGCATGTCTTTGGAGTTGAATGGAGTAGAATGAGCTTAAAACCAGTGTCAGTAAAATTAAGACCGTTTTAGAAGATGTCAGCAAGTAAAGGCCCACTCTAAGTACAGGTTTTGCTGCTTGCTGCTTAGTTTTCATGGAACAGAACATATTTACCTGTATATGTCAAACACTGATCTCTTTTATGATACAGTTTAGATGAAATGGTCAAGAGACCTTCATTCTCAGTTGGAGCATTCAAGCATTGTCAGTTCTTCCAATAATACATCAATCTCCTCTTTCTTTGTGCCATTTATAAAGAAACTGACACCACACATAACCTAAAGTAAGCTTCACTCATGTTAAACTCATCCTTGGATATTGTATATATCTTGATGGTCTGGTTGCACACAACTTCTTAAGGTAGACACAGAAATTGTAAGCGTTTCTCTCAGACCTGCCAAAGTATCATTTAAGGAAGAGGAGATAGACTATTCGGTTCAATTTAAATATAAAAAATATAAAAATAAAATACAGCAATCAAAGACCAATGATATTATAGTTTGTCAGTATCTGTTCCCATATATGTTTCCTAAAGCTGATCTCCAGTAAACAGCTAAATACAAAGATGAAATACATATGTGAGAGCTGGTTTACCTCCCAAAATTATTTGTATTTCTGTCCATCCAGTCCTGAAATTTACACAGCTCTGACACACAGTTTCATTTTCACTTGCATGTCTCTTCCTCAGACCACCCTTAGAACAGAAAAACGAGAAGAAGCACACTTATGAGCTTATCTCTCTGTCTTTCTGTTCTCTCTCATATCAGCATGCCCCTTTGCACTGTGGCACATTCCTTAAACTGCTTCTCCATCTCCCTCTCTAAGCTCTCCTGCAAGGGGACTGCAAAAGGATGATATCAAGTCAGATTAAGGCAGGGGCGTTGCTAGGTCTACAAAAGATCTGGGGCTAGAGCCCATAGCAACGTAGTAAAGAAAGTCGTATGCTTGGGCGGGCATACACATGTATATAATATACGTGTGTGTGTGTATATCCCCAGAGAGTCCCCCCTTACATTAGGACCCCTAACAAGGCCCCCTTACATTAGGATCCCCAGAGAGCCCCCCCCTTAAATCAGGGTCCCCAGAGAGTCTCCTCCTTAGATTAGGGTCCCCAGAGAGCCTCCCCCCTGCATCAGGGTCCCCAGAGAGCCCCCCACTTACATCAAGGTCCCCAGAGAGCCTCCCCTCCCCTTGGGGACCCCTGCTGAGACTCGGGGCTATGGGCCCCAGATTCGGGGCTATAGCCCCACAAGCCACCCCCTAGAGACACCACTGGATTAAGGTATGTTCATACTTGCTATAGAAAAAAAAATACATTAAAATTACATGTAAAATTATATGTATTTATGATTACAGAGTTAAACAAAAGTGTATAATTGAGCAAAATTTTAAATCATATAGTCATTTTCATATTATATTTCAATTACTTCTAGTCTACTCATATTATATATATGAATGATCTTGAAACTAACTTTGTGAAGAATCCCACACATTTACTTGAAGTATGTGACACAGACATTTGCAGGCTTAAAGTATACCAATCTTAACATTTCCAGCATTTTTGCATAGCTGGGGTGCCATAGTTGGGGTGTACAGCTGGCCAAAGAAGTGAACGACTGTACCCCCTGTACTTGCGTAAATGCTGGTGCAGTTACTAGGCTATGTGCATATGACGTGTTTCCTGAACACATTTGGGAAACACACCGTGCATGCATGTGTAGGGAAACACCAATGCAGAGACTCCTTGGCATTACACGAGTACAAGCACATACAACTATGTATTCCTAAGAGTGGCTGTACATACCTACTGCTGCACCTCTCTGGCTCCAAACATCTGTGATTATAAGCACATATTCACAATGCCCTGTGTCACACATTTCACAGAGCCTGCTGTCTGAACTACGAGGGGGAGGGGGGATTTTAGGAGTCAGTAAAGGAATCACTGCTTGCAGGCAGCAGGGTACCATGAGATATGTTGTCCTTTAGCAGGGTTTGTTTTTTGGTACAATACATTTTTATTGAAGATTTTAGAAAAGTACAAAACAAGAATTCACCCACGCAGGGGCCAGTTATATCCATACATAAATCAGCGGTGGTGGGGTTTTTTTAAAGTGGTTGTAAAGGATTAAAAAAAAAAAAAAAAAGAAAAAAACAAACATATCTATACTAACCTGCTCTGCGCAATAGAATTCTCCTCCTTTTCTTGAGTCCCCCATCAGTGCTCCTGGCTTCTCCCCCCTTTCTGGTACACCCAATAGGAAACTGATTCTCACAAGGGCTCTTGTGCGGGCATGTTTCCGAGCTCTGTTGCTGCTTCTATTGACACAGACAACGGGACTCGGCCCCGCTCCCTCGTCACTGGAGTTGATTGACAGGAGCGGGAGCCGATGGCTATCAAACTGCCCAGGGATGAGGGACAAAGCCCAGAGAGCCGCGGCTCTCATGCACAGTGCTGGATCGCAATGGGGTTCAGGTAAATATAGGGAGGTGAGGGGGAAAGTCTGTGACGCAAAAGGTTATTAAGGTAAAAAAAAACTTGAGGCTTTAGGACCACTTTAAGCTGGAAAATGCTATACTCCGTACTGGCACCTGTGACTCTGATCCTGTATGCAGAGCTACTGAATGTCCTATTCACTTACCAACTCTGGGGGTATTGGTATCGACTGCTCCAAAACCTAAATTTTGCTTTGTTTGAACCATTTGGAGGTGAACTTGCTGTTGTGTTCCTGATCATTGTTTTGCTGCATAACCCAAGTGCACTTGAGCTTGAGGTCATGAACTGATGGCCGGACATTCTACATAGTTACATAGTTACATAGTTAGTCAGGTTGAAAAAAGACACAAGTCCATCCAGTTCAACCATAAAAAAAAAAATAAATAAAATAAAAAATATAGTACAATCCAATATACCCAATTCTATACCCACAGTTGATCCAGAGGAAGGCAAAAAACCCCAGCAGAGCATGCTCCAATTTGCTACAGCAGGGGAAAAAATTCCTTCCTGATCCCCCAAGAGAGAATCGGATTTTCCCTGGATCAACTTTACCTATAAATGTCTGTACCCAGTTATATTATGTACATTTAGGAAAGTATCCAGGCATTTCTTAAAGCAATCTACTGAGCTGGCCAGAACCACCTCTGGCGGGAGTCTAGTCCACATTTTCACAGCTCTTACTGTGGAGAAACCTTTCTGTATTTGGAGATGAAATCTCTTTTCCTCTAGACGTAAAGAGTGCCCCCGTGTCCTCTGTGTTGACCGTAAAGAGAATAACTCAACACCAAGTTCACTATATGGACCCCTTATATATTTGAACATGGTGATCATATCCCCCCTTATTCTCCTCTTCTCAAGAGTGAATAAATTCAGTTCCTCTAATCTTTCCTCATAGCTGAGCTCCTCCATGCCTGTTATCAGTTTGGTTGCCCTTCTCTGCACTTTCTCCAGTTCCCCGATATCCTTTTTGAGTACTGGTGCCCAAAACTGAACTGCATATTCCAGATGAGGTCTTACTAATGATTTGAACAGGGGCAAAATGATATCTCTCTGCAGTCCATACCTCTCTTAATACAAGAAAGGACTTTGCTCGCTTTGGGAACCGCAGCTGGACATTGCATGCTATTATTGAGCTTATGATCTACCAAAACCCCCAGATCCTTCTCCACTACGAATTCCCCCAGCTGTACTCCCCCTAGCATGTATGATGCATGCATATTCTTAGCCCCCAAGTGCATAACTTTACATTTCTCAACATTAAACCTCATCTGCCACATAGTCGCCCAATTAGACAGTGCATTGAAGTCGGCTTGTAAATTGGAGACATCCTGCAAGGACGTTATTCCACTGCATAGCTTGGTGTCATCTGCAAAGACAGAAATGTTACTTTTGATCCCAGACACAATATAATTTCTAAAGATATTAAAAAGTAAGGGTCCCAGCACTGTACCTTGGGGTACACCACTGATAACCTTAGACCATTCAGAGTAAGAATCATTAAGCACTACTCTCTGAATTCTGTCTTTTAGCCAGTTTTCTATCCATTTACAAACTGATATTTCCAAGCCTGTGAACTTTACCTTACACATGAGCCGCGTGTGCGGACCTGTATCGAACGCTTTTGCAAAATCCAAGTATACCACATCCACAGCCACCCCTCTGTCCAAGGTTTTACTTACCTCTTCATAAAAAGAAATCAGATTTGTCTGACAACTTCTGTCTTTCATGAATCCATGCTGTCTGTTGCTTTAAAATGTTTTTTTCTAGCAAGAACTCATCTATGTGGTCTTTTATTAAACGCTCCAGTATCTTCCCCACTATAGAAGTTGAACTACCAGGTCTATAGTCACTTGGTAAAGACTTTGATCCCTTTTTAAATATAGGCACCACGTTCACACCAAGGCCAATCCAGTGGTACTATTCCCATCATTAATGAGTCCCTAAAAATTAGATACACTGGCTTTGAAATTACAGAGTTCAATTCTTTTAGGATCCGTGGGTGGATGCCATCAGGTCCAGGTGCTGTATCCACCTTTATTCTGTCTAAATATTTCTGGACCATATCACTTTTGAGCCATTGTGGATCATTCAGGGCTGTGTCAATACCACCCCCGTTATGGACATGAGCTCCCCCATGCTCTTTTGTATACACAGAGCTGAAGAAAGTATTTAATAAATTAGCCTTCTCTTTGTCCCCAGTCACCCACTCTAGATTATTTTGTAAAGGACCTACATGCTCAGACCTGACCTTTTTACTATTAATATATTTGAAAATTTTTTTGGGGTTTGTCCTACTATCTTTTGCAATATGTCGTTCATTTTGAATTTTTGCATCCTTGATTTCCTTTTTACATATTCTGTTAAATTCTTTGTAACATTTCAACGACACTAGTATTCATTTTTATATTTTTTAAAAGCTCTTTTGTTATTGTTTATAGCTTTTTTAACTTTGACCGTGAGCCACATAGGTTTTATTTTTAGCCTTTTAAACTTATTGCCCATGAGAATATACTTTGCAGTGAGGTCCCAAACAGCCTTTTTGAAGAATTCCCATTTCTGTTCTGTGTTTATCGATGCCAATATTCCCTCCCAGTCTAAATCCTGGAGAGCAGCCCTCAGAAAAATTTGAGATTACCAGGTCCAACAGTGCTTCATTCCTAGGGCCTCAATAAACTGGACCAAAAATTGTCCTGTAATAGGTTTATAAATTTTTGCCCTTTAACTGTCCCAGCAGTGCCATTACTCCAGTCAATTTCTGGGTAGTTAAAATCCCCCATTATTATCATCGTTCCAGCCCAGCTTTCTGGTAAAGCTCAGAATTCATGGTTCCATCAATTATGGAAAGTCATCCAGGTCCTGAAGCTGCAAAGCAGCCACAGACCAACACGCTACCACCACCACCATGTCTGACTGTTGCTATGATGTTCTTGTTATGAAATGCTGTATTCGTTTTATGCCAGATGTAACAGGACGCACACCTTCCAAAAAGTTACATTTTTGTCTCACCAGTCCACAGAATATTTGCCTAAAAGTCTTAGGGATAATCTAGATGTTTTTTGGTAAAGATGAGCCTTTGCATTCTTTTTGGTCAGCAGTGGCTTTGGCCTTGGAACTCTCTCATGGATGCCATTTTTGCCCCAGTCTCTTTCTTATTGTTGAATCATGAACACTGGTCTTACCTGAGGCAAGTGAGGCCTGCAGTTCTTTAGATGTTGTTCTGGGTTCTTTTATGACCTCCTGGATGAGTCGTCATCATGCTCTTGGAGTAATTTATGTAGGCCGGCCACTCCTGGGAAGGTTCACCACTGTTCGAAGTTATCTCCATTTGTGGATAATGGCTCTCTCCGTGCTTCACTGGAGTTCCAAAGCCTTAGAAATCACTTTGAAACCCTTCCTAGACCGATTTCTAATCTGTTCTTGATTTTGAATTTGTTCTTGAATTATTTTAGATTGTGGCATGATGTGTGGCTTTTTATGATCTGATAGCATGCTTCACTTTCTCATACAGCTTCTATTTATGTGCTTTCTTGATTCAACAGGTGTGGCAGTAATCAGGCCTGGGTATGGCAAGGGAAATTTATCTCAGCTTTCCAAAAAATTGTGGTTAATCACAGTTCATTCATGATACAGCATGGGAGGGGGCAATTACTTTTTCACATAGGGCCAGGCAGGTTTGAACAGCTTTTTTCCCGTAATAAATTAAATAATAATTTAAAAACTGCACCTTGTATTTACTCAGGTTATCTTTGTGTAATATTAAAATTTGTTTGATGATCTGAATCATTTAAGTGTGACAAATATGCAAAAAAATTAAAAATCAGGAAGGGGCAAATATTTTTTCACAGCACTGTATATACTGATAATTTCAGTTTGTATTATAATATTTTTGTCCCCTCTGTATTCTCCTGAAGAAGCAGGTAACCATAAAACATGTTGAGAGCCTGATGGCCTGCAACTAAAACACCTCAGGAGATATTTCCTATAGACTTCTCCTTCAGTGGGGATGTACGAACCATCAAAGAGGGAATTCTTGTGTTTTATATCCCAAAAGGGCGCTTTTTTTATTGTAACTGTTTGTGAAATAAAATAATATATTGATTTTAAACCAACTTTGTAATGTCTTTCGACAGTACTCAGAAAATCCTGTTGTCCCACCCCTTTCCAAAATATTCTCAGTAAAAGATTATCATATAAGTAAAGAGCTCACTTAATTTGCCTCTTTTAAATTTGCTTGTAGTTTAGGGTTAATGTTTATTATTATTGCTATTGCAAGGAAGAATGTTTGATTGTGACACATGTCCTTCTGTCAGATATGACCTGCAGTTTTATTGTTAACAGAACAGTAATTACATAATAACTTTAGTGGCACCAATGTCATTGTTAACAAGAAGAATTTGACATTTACAGAACTTTTTTCACTACAGTAACAATACTTAACCTGAGAATAAAGTTCACTGTGGTCTAGGTGAACTTCACGAGTCAAGTATTCCTTGTTTGAGGGGAATATGCTCAAGGCCAATTTCACATGTATTAGATGACATCAAAGGGGGTAGCTGAACAAACCAGCTGGCTAAGCCTCCAGCTCTTTCATTTTGAAGTTTTGTTTCAGCACCTGAAGCAGTTAAATATTTGGCTACAAAACAATGCCCTGTCTGTTGGTGTGTCTGCATATAACCAGGAAGCTGAGGGGGAAATGCAGATCAAGATGTGTAGTGATCTGGAGCTGGAATTTTATGCAATGCAAATGGAAGAGCCACAGCAAACATGGATGAGTGCTGTGACTTTAGTGCTCCTATACTCCTGTACTTGTCCGAGACCTTCATCTCTGCTATTCATCACAATTTTTTCTCTTAAGCAAGGTGACATATCATTTTTGTTAGAGCAGAAAATGTTTTGGCCAGTTTTGATATCTAACTTCTTTGAATACAGGTATGAGACATATCACAGTTTGACAAAAAGCATCTCACCCCACTAATTCATTGCAGCTTACATTTTTGGACAGAATGAGTAATAATCTATGGAGCGCCACAGGGCCTGTCATCGATTTATTACAGGCTTTGTCAGTTAAACTTTGTGGTACTTAGTATAAGAAAGTAAGAACTAACTAAAAACATTTTTTTTGAAGGACAGCCAAGTTTACTGTGCTTTGAGTTTGTTGTGTACTTTCATATGACAAACTGCAACATTTTGCTTTATTACCAAAATGAAAGCGTTGCGCACAGAGCAGGCTTAATATGAAAATGGCAGGCATATTGCAGTAATAAAAGCTGAGCTAGTTAGATGAGTACATGTGTCTATGTACAGGTTAAATGGTAGAATGTCTGGTAGGCAGAGACAGCCACTGTTAGCCTTACAGTCACAGGATATCACTTGCCTGCTCTTCACGCTTCACCTTTTGCAAGTACTAAATTCCCTAGACAGAAAGTCTTGAGTAGACAGAAGCTGTCATCCCCTGTCCTCCTGCGTCTCCAAACTGAATGAGAGTGGCTGAGTCCTCCTTTCGTTCTGTGCTGTGATCCGTACCCAGCCAGTGATGACAACCTTGCTTCTGTTTCTGCCGGCGCCTTTGTCACTACTGTCCCCTTTGGATGGGCTCTTTCATCTAATCATTAAAATCCATGTTTAGTACTTGCCCCACCTGGTTCACTCACCTGAATGTTTGCTACTCCTTTCATCAGTAGAGAAGTGCCTTTGGTGTATTTCTACTATATTATGTAGGATACAGTGCCTTGAAAAAGTATTCATACTCCTTGAAATTTCCCACATTTTGTCATGTTACAACCAAAAAAGTAAATGTATTTTATTGGGATTTTATGTGATAGATCAACACAATGTGTCACATAATTGTGCATTGGAAGGAAAATGATAAATGGTTTTCCAAATTTTTTACAAGTATCTGAAAAGTGTGGTGTACATTTGTATTCAGCCCCCTTTTACTCTGATACCCCTAACTAAAATCTAGTGGAATCAATTGCTTTCAGAAGTCACCTAATTTGTAAATATAGTCCACCTGTGTGTAATTTGGTCTCAGTATATATACATGCTTTTCTGTGAAACCCTCAGAGGTTTGTAAAAGCATCACAAATGCCAAGGAACACACCAGACAGGTCAGGGATACAGTTGTGGAGAAGTTTAAAGCAGGGTTAGGTTATAAAAAACATCAAGAGCACTGTTCAATCCATCATCCGAAAATGGAAAGACTATGGCACAACTGCAAACCTACCAAGACATGGCCGTCCACCTAAACTGACAGGCCGCACAAGGAGAGCATTAACCAGAGAAACAGCCAAGAGGCTCATGTTAACTCTGGTGGAGCTGCAGAGATCCACAGCTCAGGTGGGAGAATCTATCCACAGGACAACAATTAGTCGTGCACTCCACAAATCTGGCCTTTATGAAAGAGTGGCAAGAAGAAAGCCATTGTTGAAAGAAAGCCATAAGAAGTCCTGTTTGCGAGAAGCCATGTGGGGGACACAGCAAACATGGGGAAGAAGGTGCCCTGGTCAGATGAGACCAAAATTGAACTTTTTGCCTTAAAAGCAAAACGCTACGTGTGTCGGAATACTAACACTGCACATCACCCTGAACACACCATCCCCACCATGAATCATGTTGTGGGGATGCTTTTCTTCAGCAGGGACAGGGAAGCTGTTCAGAGTTGATGGGAAGATGGATGGAGCCAAATAAAGGGAAAATATGTCAGAGTCTGCAAAAAACGTGAGACTGGGGCGGAGGTTCACCTTCCGGCAGGACAACGATCCTAAATATACAGCCAGAGCTACAATGGAATGGTTTAGATCAGGGGCCTCAAACTGGTGGCCCTCCAGATGTTGTAAAACTACAAGTACCATCCTACCTCTGCCTGTGGGAGACATGCTTGTAACTGTCAGCCTTGCAATGTCTCATGGGACTAGTTTTGCAACAGCTAGAGGGCCACCAGTTTGAGACCCCTGATTTAGATCAAAGCATATTCAAGCGCTAGAATGGCCCACTCAAAGTCCAGACCTAAATCCAATTGAGAATCTGTGTGAAGGCTTGAGAATTGTTGCTCACAGACACTCTCCATCCAATCTGACAGAGCTTGAGCTATTTTGCAAAGAAGAATGGGCAAAGGTGTCACTCTCTAGATGTGCAAAGCCAGTAGAGACATCCCCAAAAAGACTTGCAGCTGTAATTGCAGTGAAAGGTGGTTCTATAAAGTATTGACTCAGGGGGCTGAATACAAATGCACCCCACACTTTTCACATATTTATTTGTTAAAAATGTTGAAAACCATTTATCATTTTCCTTCCACTTCACAATTATGTGCCACTTTGTGTTGGTCCATGAAATAAAATCCCAATAAAATACATTCACGTTTTTGGTTGTAACATGACATAATGTGTAAAATTTCAAGGTATATGAATACTTTTTCAAGGCACTGTATATAGCTGCTAGTTTGTAATACTGCTTCCTGAATGTGTTTATGAAATGTACCTGGTGGGTGAAATACACTATACTATAATACCATTTCATATGTTGTCATAGTGTTTATAAATAAACTACACATGCTTCCAATGGAATTGTTTAGTTCAGCATGGTTCACAAAACCTTCTCAATAACCAGGTGCTGTAGTAGAGCCAGTTGTCACTTTCATTGTGTGAAGAGATGGATGTGCATGTGAATCATAGGGCAAACTTCGACAATGACAAATGTTCATTTATGGCTCTATTTTTTTCAGGTACTTTGTCCTGAACAAACTTCCTAATCTAAAGTTTTTGGATACCAGGAAAGTGACAAACAAAGAGCGTGAAGTGGCAGGTTCCAGAGGAGCATTCATGAGAGTGGTGAAGCCCAAAGAAAATAAGGTGAGAGAATACCAAAAATTATAACAAACTCAAAACAGACAACTGAAGAAAATCTTCTTTACAAGACCACACTTTAGTGGTGTAGCAACCGGGCCCTGCTCCATAAAGGCACGCAGGGCCAACCTAGCCATATCAAATTAATCTCTCCATTATTGCAGTTGTATAGTGGGATTAGGTACACATGGAATTATGGTGGGTCGGGAGTTTGGATGCAGAGGTAATAGTATGGCATGCTACCACCAGGGCTAGGTATAGGAGTTGAGGGATAATAAATCTGGAAAAGAGGATGTGAGATTAAGCCTGGGTTCATACTTGTATGACAAATGCTCCGACATTGGGAGCTTATGTCACATGACGTGTGAAAATCAGTGTTTCCCAATGATAGCCGTCTTAACTGGTCCAACACAAGTTGGTCCGACTTTGAAAACGCTCCCGCACTTCTTTGGTCCGACTTTGATCCTACTTCAGCCCATTGAATATCATTGAAGTCGGATCAAAGTAGGATCCTTGTCCTAACCATCTGACTTGTGACATCTGACATGGTGATCACAGCAGCAGTAAAAGGAATTTATGTCACTCTGGTATGGTTTTGATTGGTCAAAGGACAAGTTGTACTATCTCAAAGTTGGAGCAAAATCTTATCTTGTTCATTCAAGTTGGATGGAAGTAGGACTGAAGTAGTGTCCATGTGGGACAGATGTAACAGAGCAAAGTAGAATGATAGTCGTATAACAGTTGTGTCGTATCAGTGTGAACCAAGCCTCAGAACCCAGGTGTGTCAAGAATAGCATTAATATTTCTTTACATTAAATAATGAAATTAAAATATCCTATATATTCCCAAGTGCTCTAAAATGTTTAACTTTTGATGTTGATAAAGATAATTAAGTCTAGAAAAAAAGAATCTTGATTGTGGTCTGAGCATGCCTGATGTAACATACTGTAGATGAACAATGAAAAAGAGAGAATAGTGCATGGATCTAATGCAAAAGAAAAATTATACCTTTATTGGGTATAAAAACAAATTGGCTAATCACATCTTTTTGCAAAGGAACATATCCACACTATTTGTTGCATTCGTAGCTAGAAAGACCTAGCTGGATTTGTGTTGTATATATGATTATAACTGTACTATGACCTCAGACCCATAGCAGGCCACTGAATCTGAAAAATATTCTTCTAATACAAAAGATTGGAGGCTCCTGTGTATCCCCATCTAGAATGGCTGAATGTGTAAACTGAACTTAATGGAGCCTAATTAATGTAGGACTAGTCCAACAATGTTAATATTAACCATATTTCTGCTGTTGTTCTTAATGTGTTATATCTACAGAAATTAAAATAAACTGTTAGCAAACAGAATGCATGTTATAACACACAGTGTGCTTCTGGTGAAGTTTTATCACATGCAATCATTAAGTAATGGTGGGTTAGCCGACAAGGTCAGCCAATGATGGAAGCAGAAGGTCTAATGAGATGTTTTGTTTTGTTTTGCTCTTGCGTTGATTTCTGTTGGTACATTTTCCAACAGCAGGCAGGGGGCCATCAATACTGTAGAAAATACACCACAATTAGTGCTTGCTCTCATGTTAATTTCTGCACAGATCCCTGTAATTGTCACTAATCGCAATTAGACAGAAAAAGGCTGCATAGACATTTGCATTGTTCCCCTGTGCTGTGTCTAGACAGGGCAATATGTAATACCACTTTTTATACTACAAGTGTCAGCAATGTAGTTGAGTAAATAAAATACATTATTAGAGTTCTATGGCCATAATTGTCTGATTGTTTATTCTCAGTGCTTATTTAGGGTGGTCCTTTACATTTTTAGAATCCCACCACAAAGCTGTCCTTTAATTTTACACAGTTTTATCTGCAAAGATTGTAGTCAAGCTTCATTGGCTATATTTAATAATACCAGATCTGTACGAAAAGCGTAATGCGATATGAAGGTTGTAAGTTTACCCCAGTCTCAAACAATATACACTACAAAGACCTTAATAAATTAGAAGGGTTTCATGGATGGTATACTCAAGGACTTTGCTTTATATGTCAATTGCATATTACCAATGTGTTTAAAACTTTTTGTATATTACAGGATAAGATTCAGCTTCCTAGCCAAACATTTTATCTATACCTACAACTGTGACATGCCCTGAGCTGTCAGACCTGTATTCAAAAGTTAACCTTGACAAATATGCCCCTCATTTCCCTCCTAGCTCACATAGATATGAAAAAGGGTTGGCATATGCAAATACAATACAAACTAGGAAATACACTTGGGTCCTGAATCATATGACTAGTGGGTGGCAGCATTAGAAGTCATCCCAAAAGTGTCTCTCTTCCCCTCTCAAAAACTTGAACACCTTTTTATCTTACATAGGGCAATATTGCACCCTCTCCTAGATTATCACCATTGTGCTAGAGGCCCGGCAGACTTAATTCATATCCTATGGTGTTGCCCCATTTTTTTTTTTACTATTAGGAAGAAACAGTGCAAAATATATCAGCTGTTTGCATACATCAATCCCAGAGGCTCCACTTACCTGCCTATTGGGTTATCTAGATTAGGAACTATTTTGCCCTGAGATTTCTGCCCCAGTGATCAGAAATTTATTTTTATTTTTTTTATCAAATATTTTTTTCTTCAAGAATTTTCAAGGTATAGTTCATAGTTAGTGCATGTAATTGTGGTGGTCTCAAGTGTAGCATAAATGTATCCAGTATATAATAACAAACAATGAACTGTGTAAAAAGAAAGGCTGGCACTAAAATAGTATACTGAACCTTAAGAACAATTATGAGGATGGTTTTCAAGTGTAAAAATTTGAGAGAAAAACTCTAATAATGGTTAAAGCACTGTGAAGTGGGGGGGCAGTTGATATGGGGGAAAGGGTTATATGATACGAAAACGCTTGCAAAAACCCTACTGCTGCAAATAAATCACTATGTGGTCAAAGCTTGAAATGCAGATGACTCACTATATGCCCACCAGAATGTCCACATGGTGTGTACTTTTTCAGGGTCGGGGCTATCTTCCTCTACCAAAGTTTCCATTACTATAATCATGTCGTTGAATATGTGGGCCCATTTCAGAAGATGGGGCAAAGAACTAGTTGTCCAATGACAGGATATAGCTACCTGGGTTGTTTACAAGCAATGCTGTAGAACGTCCTTTTAAATTTTTGAAATGGACACAGGAATCATCAACAGTAGGGCAACTGCAGGTAATGCCTGAACATCGGATTTGCAAATAGAATTATATGAAGTGAATCCATTCAGCTAAAATAATGAAAGCAGGTGGCAGCCCCACCAGGTATGGAGTTAGGAGCCTTCAGCTTCCAAACTTCTCCAACACAGGCTATAGGTGGTTGAGTACATACCATGCCAGTCCACTGGGCCCGGTACTATAAGGACACTATCTTGTAGCTCTTCTCCTTACAATAAGAAGACATGGAGAGTTTGTGGGTGAAAATAAAGGAAGTCCAAGACAGTGTCCTCTGAAACAAAATAGTGGAAGGGGCCTCTCATGACACATATCCATTAGACATTTGAAGCATTTGAAATTGTTCCCAGTGGAACTATCCATTCAAAGTTTATTTGGATTTACCCTCAGGACAGAAGTCACTCCTTACACTGTATATCATTCACCCTTGCAAACCATGGTGCTACTGTAGATGGGGGCTGTTCTTTCCATGCACTTGGAATACAGATCCCTTTGACATCTAGAAGATGTAGAAGTAGTGACTTACGGTAACATTTTCTAGGAAAAGGTGTCAGATTTAAAATAACAGCGGCTGGGTTGTCAAAAGGGGATATATCTATAGGTTATTTGAAGAACCTGTTGCCAGAAAGGGTGGATGAAAGGGAATTGCCAAAAATATGTGCATAATGCCACGTACACATGAGCGGAATTTCCGACAGAAAGAGTCCGATGGCAGCTTCTCATCGTATATTCCGACCGTGCGTATGCCCCATCAGACTTTAATGCCCCGTACACACGGTCGGACATTGTTCGGACATTCCGACAACAAAATCCTAGGATTTTTTCCGACGGATGTTGGCTCAAACTTGTCTTGCATACACACGGTCACACAAAGTTGTCGGAAAATCCGATCGTTCTGAACGCGGTGACGTAAAACACGTATGTCGGGACTCTAAACGGGGCAGTAGCCAATAGCTTTCATCTCTTTATTTATTCTGAGCATGCGTGGCACTTTGTGCGTCGGATTTGTGTACACACGATCAGAAATTCCGACAACGGATTTTGTTGTCGGAAAATTTTATAGCCTGCTCTCAAACTTTGTGTGTCGGAAAATCCGATGGAAAATGTGTGATGGAGTCTACACACGGTAGGAATTTCCGACAACAAGGTCCTATCACACATTTTCCGTCTGAAAATCCGACCGTGTGTACGGGGCATTACTGTCGAAAATTCAGACGGACTTAGATAGAGAACATGTTCTATATTTTTCCGACGGAACAAATTACTATCGGAAAAACCGCTCGTCTGTATGCTGTTCCGTCGCACCAAAAACAACGCATGCTCTGAAGCAAGTACGAGACAGAAGCTATTGGCTACTGGCTATTGAACTTCCGCTTTCTAGTCCCATCGTACGTGTTGTACGTCACCGCGTTCTGGACGGTCGGAATTTCGCGTGACCGTGTGTATGCAAGACAGCTTGAGCGGAATTCTGTCGGAACTCCGTCAGAAAAACCTTCAGAGTTTATTCCGACAGCAAAACCGGTCAAGTGTACAGGACATCAGAGTACTTTTGTGCTTCGTACATCTCTAGCACAGGTCACTTTGTCATGGCAAGTAATTTCTTGGTACTTACTGTTATTCGAGGGTTTGTGCGCAAAGAACAGGATTCAGTCTCTTTGTGAATGTGGTGTTTTTTCATTTGGACAGGTATATTGGGTCTTGTCGGGGGTATATATCTTGTCACAGTAGTGAGGGGTCTCCACATTCTCCACATTCTCTATTCTGGGGTCTCAGAGTCTGTTTAAAGATCTGTAATATTCACCCATTTGTCAGAGAGAAGATTTGAGGCTCGCATATGTACATGTTAAGACCAAGTTCTGAATACTCCATCTGAAAGACCTGAGGCAAAATCTGGATGGCCAAAAACAGACATCATGAGAGAGGGGAAGCTCTGCAAGTCTAGTGATTTGTAATATCTGTTTAGTTCAAGTAAAGATGGCCTGATCAGAGGGTGGGATAGAAGATTTTGTATTGCCTTCTTGCCTTATTGCCTTCCCACTAGGGGAGATGGTGAAGAGTTATGTTCAAAGGACACCCACAGCTTTTTTGGTTCTAATGTAAGCATGAAAAACCTGCCTTGTTCTGTTGCTTATGTCCAGCAGGCTGGATTTGAAACCATTTATTCATACTTTTTTAGTCAATGTAAATCAATAAAAAATAACTGATTTAAAAATAATATCAGATCTTTATGATTGTGCCATAATGTATACAATTTACACTCAGGTATTCTAATATACCGTATAGAGATAGCTGCAAGTTGCATATGCCTAGCCAGATAAAAAAAATCCAGCTCCCTCCTTAATGGACTTCCATAATACTTGGAGTACATGGAATGCACACCCTCTTAGACCTCACAACGGCCATTATTTACCAACCATGTCAATATATGGTAGGAGATTTAAACCCTGCAAAAGTCATAGTTGGAGATTTACAATGAACTGGTTACTACACTGCAAAAATGTAGACCATGAACATGCTGTAAAAGAAGATTCATATTTACCTTTCTGTCAGAGGATGAGTCAAATCCTGCTTTTCTTCCAAAGATAAAAGTATGCTCCGTTAAGTGACATTGGTGAAACCAGTCAGGGACCAGCACTGCTGGAGCTGAGTGACTCTCCTAGCTGTCAGGGGAATGACTCCTCCAATGAGGGTGGGAGTAAAGCCAAGGGAAAGGAAAGACAGATTCTGGTGGTGGGGGACTCAATTCTCAGAAGATCAGAGAGGGCAATCTGTCACAAAGACCTGAAGCGCCGAACTGTATTTTGTCTACCTGGCGCTTGGTTTCGGCACATCATGGATCTGATGGACAGATTACTGGGAGTGGCAGGGGAAGACCCGGCTATCATGGTGCATGTTGGCACCAATGACAAAGTCAGAGGAAGATGGAGTGTCCTAAAAAACAATTTTAGGGACTTAGGAGCTAAATTGAGGAAAAGGACCTCCAAGGTAGAAATTCTCAGAAATACTACCGATACCTTGAGTCACACCAGAAAGGCAGAGGGAGATTAGGGAAGTAAACAAGTGGCTGAGGAGCTGGTGTAGAAAGGAGGGGTTTGGTTTCCTGGAGAACTGGGACAACTTCTCAGTTGATTACCAGCTCTATAGAAGGGACAGACTGCACCTAAACAGGGTGCAGCTCTCCTGGGAGTGAAGATAGTAAAAAAGTAGAGGGGCTTTTAATCTAGGCGAAGGGGGGCGGGTCCAGAGGTAGAGATAGTCAGCGCGGAACATATTCCGGAGGGTAGTATTGGGGGCATTAGTGGTAGGTTGACTAAAGCACCTAAACCCAAGGTAAGTATAGTAACAAGTCCTATTTGCAACCACAGAGCACCCAATAAGGATTAGTATGCGACCGGTCTAAACTGCGTGGCATGTTTACCAATGCCAGGAGTCTGGTGAACAAGATGGGAGAACTTGGTTCGACGGCTCTTATGATTGACTGGCAACCATTCAAGGGTATTCCCTATATCGCAGGGATAGAGAGGGTAAAAAAGGGGGAGGGGTATACCTGTATATCAAAAATGATGTACAAGTGAATGTGAGAGATGACATCATTAAGGGAGCAAGGGAGGAGGTGGAATCCTTATGGGTAGAGCTACAAAAGGAGGAAACTAAGGGGACAGTAAATATTGGGAGTATGCTATAGGCCCCCTAACCAGAGGGAGGAGGCGGAGGCAAACCTCCTATCACAATTTGGATTAGTGGCAAGAATGGGAAGTGTCATTATAATGGGGGAATTTAATTATCCAGACATAGACTGAGTGGAAGGAACCACGCATTCATCTAAGGCTCGCCAGTTCCTATATGTCTTTTCTTAATTTCATGGGTCAGATGGTAAATGCACCAACTAGAAACAAAGCGTTAATAAACCCTACTGATTGTCAACAATACAGACCTGATCATGGATGTGGAAATACGGGAAAATTTAAGAAACCGTGATCGCAGGTCAATTTGTTTTAGTATAAATCACACAAATAGGAAACATAAGGGGAATATAAAGACACTGAATTTCAAAAGAGACAACTTCCCTAAACTACAATCCTTGCTAGAAGATAATAATTGTTATAAAATCTTAGGAACAAAGAACACAGAGGAAAAATGGGTATGCTTTAAGAGCATTTTAGATAAGGGCATTAGCCAGTGCATCCCAATGGGAAATAAATTTAAAAGTGCTAATAAAAGTCCTGGGTGGCTTAACTCCAACGTGAAAATGCATATAAAAGAAAAGGAGAAGGCCTTCAAAAAATACAAGGCTGAGGGATCATCATCAGCATTCCAACGTTACAAAGAATGCAACAAGAAATGTAAGGGTGCAATCAGGACAGCTAAGATAGAACACAAAAGGCACATAGAGGAGAGTAAAAAAAAATCCCAAGAAATTCTTTAAGTACATGTCAGAAACCATGAAATCAGGCCGAGACAGAAATACAGTTAAATCACACTTGTTTAATAATAAAAGTAAAAAGAACAAACGTAGTCAAAACATAGCTAAAGTTCAGCAACCGGAACGGATAGTCAGCCAAACCAGAAGTCAGGGATCATTGTAGTGGAACAGCAAGCAGGATCTGGAGCCAGAAGGAATGTCAGCAAAGCAAGTCTTGAACAGGATCGCAGGAGATAGTTTCTGTGATGTTGACCAAGGCGAAGACAGAGCTCCTCTAGACTGGACAGCTTAAGTAGGCAGGACTGATGAGCAGGATATCATAAATAGCTGAGTAACTGTGGAGAGATAGGAGCTGGCAATTAGCCGACAGCTGAGCGGATAGCTTAGAGAAGGAAGGGCTGAGCCCAGCCCTGACAGTACATAAATAGTAAGAAAGGGAGGTCAGATCATATTGGTCCCATAAAGAATGATGAAGGGAATCTTGTTACTAAGGATGGAGAGATGGCGAAGGTATTGCAATAATTTTTCTTCTCAGTCTTCATGAGGGAATTAGGGGGCTTCAGTAACCAAAACTGCAATGTTTATCCTCATGACATGTCACAGGAAGCACCCTCATGGCTAACAGAGCACAGAATTAGAACTAGACTTGAAAAACGTAGCATTACTAAGTCACCGGGACCAGATGGCTTGCACCTGAGGGTCCTTAAGGAACTCAGTCAAGTAATTGCCAGACCATTGTTCCTAATTTGTACGAGCAGTCTACTGACTGGAATGTTACCAGCTGATTGGAGAAAATCCAATGTAGCACCAATATTTAAAAAAGGGCCGAGATACATCCCTGGGAATTACAGACCAGTTAGCCTAACATCAATTGTATGCAAGCTCTTGGAGGGAATGATAAGGGACAATATACAAGATTTTAGTAATGAGAACGATATCAATAGCAATAATCAGCATGGATTCATGAAGAATCGTTCTTGCCAAACCAATCTATTAACCTTCTATGAGGAGGTGAGCTGCCATCTAGATAAAGGAAGGCCCTTTAATGTAGTGTATCTGGATTTTGCAAAAGCATTTGATACAGTTCCTCATAAAAGTTTACTGTACAAAAGTAAGGTCTGTTGGCATGGACCACATGTTGAGTACATGGATTGAAAACTGGCTGCAGGGGCAAGTTCAGAGGGTAGTGATAAATGGGGAGTACTCAGAATGGTCCAGGGTGGAAAGTGGGGTGCCCCAGGGTTCTGTCCTGGGACCAATCCTATTTAATTTATTCATAAACGACGATACTAAGCTAAGCAGGGAAATAACTTCCCCCCAGGATGTGGAAACTTTGCAAGAAGATCTGAACAAATTAATGGGGTGGGCAACTACATGGCAAATGAGGTTCAATGTAGAAAAATGTAAAATAATGCATTTAGGTGGCAGAAATATAAATGCAATCTACTCACTGGGGGGAGAACCTCTGGGGGAATCTAGGATGGAAAAGGACCTGGGGGTCCTAGTAGATGACAGGCTCAGCAATGGCATGCAATGCCAAGCTGCTGCAAACAAAGCAAACAGAATATTGGCATGCATTAAAAATGGGATTAACTCCAGAGATAAAAAATTCATTCTCCCACTCTACAAGACTCTGGTCCAGCCGCACCTGGAGTATGCTGTCCAGTTCTGGGCACCAGTCCTCAGGAAGGATGTGCTGGAACTGGAGAGAGTCCAGAGAAGGGCAACAAAACTAATAATAGGACTGGAGGACCTTCGTTATGAGGAAAGGTTACGAGCACTGAACTTTTTTTCTTTTTGGAGAAGAGACGCTTGAGAGGGAATATGATTTCAATGTACAAATATTGTACTGGTGACCTCACAATAGGGATAAAGCTTCTCTGTGAAAGGGAATTTAATAAGACACATGGCCAGCCAAAAAAATTATAAGTAAAGCGGTTTCACCTTAAACTGCGTAAAGGGTTCTTTACTGTAAGAGCGGTTAGGATGTGGAATTCTCTTCCACAAGCAGTGGTTTCAGTGGGGAGCATTGATAATTTCAAAAAACTATTAGATAAGCACCTAAACGACCACAACATACAGGGTTATACAATGTAATACTGACATAAAATGACACACATGGGTTGGACTTGATGGACTTTTTTCAACCTCGCTACTATGTAACTATATAGGTTCTACCTCTGTCTGAAACTTCCTGGTGTTTGGGATAGTGTGTCCCTGCCAGGTGCTGTGGTTTCTTCCACTGGCTGCTACTTCACTACTGTGTACTGTAGTGACATAGCAGCTGGAGGGAGGAACCATGGTATTTGGCAGAGGATATGCTATCTGCAGAAGTGACAGATAGAAGCAGTGCTGGGATCTTTTGAAGAAAAAAAAACTGGACTCACCACAATTTTACATTTAATTTATGTTGTACACATACTGTACAGCACTGTAGCTCTCGTTTACAGTGGCAGTAGCAATATGCCATTCAAGACACTCCTTTAAGGGGACATAGCAATTTGCCATTCAAGAAGCTCAGTTTGTATAGGTAAAACTTCAAAAGGTAAAGCTTTTGACTGAGCTTCCTACAGTACTGCCCCCAGATGCTTTATATATGTAATAGCCTTCTGAATGCCTCTATGAAACATTTCACTTGTAGTATTAAAGGAATTCTAGAGTCACAGCATACACTTTCATTTTTCCTAACACCAGCATCATAATAACAATACAAACAACAGTTATATTTGACATCATAATATACAATTACTTTAAAAATATCCTTTTCTGTTGTGCTGGCCATTTCTTTTCACAACTTCCTGCATTCCCTGCATGCTTTTCGGCTTCTTCTTTGCTGTTTATTTTCAATTTCTAAGGACTACATATCCCATGGTACCTTGCTGCCTGTAAACAATTATTCTTGTATTAACTCCACCTCCTGAAACTCCTCCTCTCAGAACCTCTATAGTTCTGAAGGCAGACTCTGTGAATTGTGGCACAGCCACATAGTAAATGTGTGTCATAGAATTTAAGAAAGTGTGTGGATCTACCCAAAGTAAGTTTACAAATTTCAGATTAATAGAAGTAGACTAGAAATAACTGAAACTCAGTGTGGATTTGAATATATGATTTTACATTTTGTAACATAGATACACTTCAAGCTGAGAAAAAGACAAAACGCACAGTAGAATAATTCATTCAATCCATTGCTCAAGGCTTGCTCTTCATTTATTCCATTGTTTCCAGAACTTAACCACTTAAGGACCAGCCTCATTTTGGATTTTAGGTGTTTACATGTTTAAAACAGTTTTTTTTGCTAGAATATTACTTAGAACCCCCAAACATTATATATATATGTTTTTTTTTCTAACACTCTAGAGAATAAAATGGCGGTCGTTGCAATACTTTTTTTTGCACCGTATTTGCCCAGCGGTCTTATAAGCGCACTTTTTTTGGAAAAAAATCACTTTTTTGAATAAAAAAATAAGACAGCAGTAAAGTTAGCCCAATTTTTTTATATTGTGAAATATAATGTTACGCCAAGTAAATTGATACCCAACAATCAAAAAATAAGTCATTTAAAAAAATGACATTGAAAAAAATATGCCTTTAAGAAGCATGGGCGGAAGTGTCGTTTTGACGTCGCTTCCGCCCAGCAGTGTCATGGAGACGAGTGGGCGCTATCTTAGCCTCAATTGTCTCCAGGCACAGCACGGGGTAGGAAGCGATTGCCTCCACCGCTACCGACGGCTCCGGTAAGCGGCGGAGGGCACTGGATCGTGGCGGGAGGGGGGCCCCTCTCCCGCCACCGATAAAAGTGATCTTGCGGCGAATCCACCGCAGGGACCGCTTTTATCAGAAAGCCGGCCACCACATGAAAACGGGTATACCGGGATTATGGCAGCTAGCTGCTGCCATAACAACGACATCCACCGTCAAAGTTTGGACGTACATCGGCATGCGGCGGTCGGCAAGTGGTTAAAAAGGAACTGTATGTATGTTTGAACGATGGTGCAAAATCTTGGGTTACTTTCAATGAAAGCTGACAATGGACTTTGGGGTTTTAAGCTGCTTTGATAATCCTATCCATCAGGCCTGCTATACATTATCTGACCATATACAGTATATGGCATGTTTCAGTCATTCACTGGAAATTGGCCCAGTCACTGAAGGCCTGGTTAGACTGAAGAACTTGCAGCCAGGCCCATATTTCTATTATCTTGTTTTCTGTAGTTCATTTTCAGCAAAAATAATTTTGGATTCCTATTTCAGAGTGCACAACAGTCTGCTCGGACCCACATTGGGTCAATTAATCTGTATTTTTGGCCTCATTCTATGGCTAACCATCTTTTTTAAGTACCAAATTACAATTGAGACTCAGACAAAATAAAGTAATTATCACAATAATGTGCTTCTAGCAAGTGTTACTATCTTCCCTGCTATGGAACCTATACATTATCCTCGGTACCTACAAAAGATATACACTATATTACCAAAAGTATTGGGACGCCTGCCTTTACATGATCTTTAATGGCATCCCAGTCTTAGTCCGTAGGGTTCAATATTGAGTTGGCCCACCCTTTGCAACTATACCAGCTTCAACTCTTTTGGGAAGGCTCTCCACAAGGTTTAGGAGTGTTTCTATGGGAATGTTTGAGCATTCTTCCAGAAGCGCATTTGTGAGGTCAGGCACTGATGTGGATGAGAAGGCCTGTCTCGCAGTCTCTGCTCTAATTCATCCCAAAGGTCTTCTATCGGGTTAAGGTGAGGACTCTGTGCAGGCCAGTCAAGTTCATCCACCCCAAACTCGCTCATCTATGTCTTTATGGACCTTGTTTGTGCACTGGTGCGCAGTCATGTTTGAACAGAAAGGAGCCATCCCCAAACTGTTCCCCACAAAGTTGGGAGCATGAAATTGTGCAGAATGTCTTTGTATGCTGACGCCTTAAGAGTTCCCTTCACTGGAACTAAGGGACCAAGCCCAACCCCTGAAAAACAACCCCACACCATAATCCCCCCTCCACCAAATGATTTGGACCAATGCACAAAGCAAGGTCCATAAAGACATGGATGAGAGAGTTTGGGGTGAAGGAACTTGACTGTCCTGCACAGAGTCCTGAACTCAACCTGATACCTTTGGGATGAATTAGAGTGGAGACTGCGAGCCAGGCCTTCTCGTCCACATCAGTGCCTGACCTCCCAAATGCGCTTCTGGAAGAATGGTCAAACATTCCCATAGACACACTCCTAAACCTTTTTTTACCAGCCTTTCCAGAAGAGTTGAAGCTGCAAAGGGTGGGCCAACTCAATATTGAACCCTACAGACTAAGGGCCAGTTCACACCATAGAAACGCAGCCCAGATGCAATCCAGATGCTTTTCTGCATGCACGTTTTTGATGCATTCCAGTGCGTTTTTTGATGCAGTCCAGTGCATTTTTACCCCCTCTTTTTTCTTAACCTTCAATAAGGACATGTGTGTTCCAGTGCATTTTCGATGCATTGTACAGCGTTCCATTGCAGGAAAAATGCAGCATACTTTTTTTTCTGGAACTGGAACGCACTGGAACTGTAAGTACTGGTTCGAATTACGCCATTGAAAACCATATAACCTACTTTCCAATGCATTTTTTATGCAGAAAAAAACGCACTGGGCTGCATGTAGTGTGAACTGGCCCTAAGACTTGGATACCATTAAAGTTCATGTGCGTGTAAAGACAGGCGTCCAAATACTTTTGGTAATATAGTGTATACATATATGACAGTCATAGAGTAGAAAATGCTACTGCTGTTTGACATTTGGAGTTGCACACGTTTTAGAGTTGTTGGTTTTGTACTTTTTGTAACTCCCAGTAGCTCTAATTTTTCCACATTCATGTTTTCTATATGAATGGTTTGCCTTTGACTAGAGTTATAAATGACCACTCTGCCTTTGAGCAGATTGGGTAGACTATTTCTTATTGTATGTATTCATTCATACACATAACTAGGACCAAATTAGACTGGAGCCAATTAACCTACCAGTATGTCTCTGGAGTGTGGGAGGAAACCCACACAGGCACAGGGAGATCATGTAAACTTCAGGCAGGTAGTGTTGTGGTTACAACTAGTTATGAGTTGGGCAAAACCAGGAAAAAATTTTTTGTCCTGCTTTATACCTCAGCTATGTACCCAAAGGTGTGCATTTGTAAGTTAAGAAGGAAGAAATACATCTTTCTATGATTGAAAAGAATTACATCTTCTGCTATATTGTATAAAATTAGACATCTACAACTGATGTTCCAAATGGCAAAAATATTTATTATTATAGGTTAAATATACTAATGACGTTAAAGTGTATCTAAACTCAAAAACAAAAATGTCCCAATTGATCAGTACTTAGGTTAGGTGGCTGCATTTGTTTTCTTTCTTTTTTTTCAAGCATTTTTTCCTTTCATTCTCATTTGGTAATTAGTTGTACTTGTTTACATACAAACCTTTGGTGTCACCTTTTGGAAGATTTACTATCTCTTCTTGTTCTGTGTCAGTTTTTGATTTCTCATCATATCCTGCCCTTGTGATAATGGTACTGAGGAAGAATCCCTCCAGTGGGGACACAGAATGCGTTAAAAATCTGCCAGGAATTCTAATCATTTCTGTTAAAGTAAAATATATATATTTTGGATAAAAATACACTTTTTAAAGAGACTGTGGGGTTGATTAAAAGAAAAGTATGGGAATGTTTTTTTTTTCAAGAATCATACTTACCTAGGCGGATGCAACATCGGTCTCCCGTCGGCTCTAAGACTGAGAACCGAGCAATCAAACACCGCTGATCGCTCAGTTCTCAGATCTCCCTGAGCAGAAAGTTTGACCAGCACAGACAGTAAGGGCCCTTTCACACGTGTCCGTGTATGGGCTCCGCTTTGCTCAGCGGGGGATCGCTCTGTCAATCCCCACTGAGCAGGCAGATGACAGGTTTACCGACCTGTCAGAGTGCTGCTCTCCTCTATGGGGAATCCGATGAAGAAGGACCGTAGAGTCCGCTTTCATCTGATCTGCAGACGGATTGAAAAATAGGGTTTTCCTCCGTCATACTTTAGGATCGGAGCAGGTCACATGTGGACATGTCACCGTTGACATCCATCGCTCCATAGACCTGTATGGAGCGTCCGTTCAGGTCCCCCTAAAAAACTGACAGGCGGACCTTTACGGTCCGCCCCTGTGAAAGGGGCCTAACTGGACTATCCTAGAAGAGGAGTGGGCTATGATGTGCAAGGAGGGAAGGGGCTGTACTAGCGAATGGACCGTGCTAGAGTAGTCAGATTTTCTAGCAAGTTCAAAAGCACATTGCAAGTGCATTAAAAAATAATTAATTGAAAAGAAAAAACACTGCAAGCAGAGATTTTATTGAATTTTTTTTTTTGCTTAAGTTGGTGACAGGGTCTGTTTAAAGCTGATCTCCAGCCAGTGACCACTAAACTTTAAACCCCTTCCATCTAGTCCAGGGGTCTCCAAACTATGTCCCTCCAGTTGTTCAGGAACTACAATTCCCATCATGCCTAGTCATGTCTGTTAATGTCAGAGGTTTACAATGCCTCATGGGACATGAAGTTCTGCAACAGCTGAAGGGCCATAGTTTGGAGATCCCTGATCTAGTCAATTCACCAGGTAGATTGATAACATTCTAAATGCCTGAAATACTTATCTGAATCTGTAATCACACAATGCATCAGGTCCTGAGTCTAATCTTTTGGACTGCAGAGTGGAAGGGTCCTTCTATGGGTGGCCACACCGCTACCTGGTGACATGGATACTTCCCATTGCTTGTCCATTGGCAAGGTCCCAAAGACTTGTCATGAAAATTGAGATTACCAGTTTTCACTCCTGTGACAGCCGCCATAGATGACCCTTTGTGGGTGAGCGGGTGGGAATCAAGCAACCTTTGTTTGGAGATGGGCTTTAAGAGAAGTGAGTAGCTCTATTATGAGAGGAAAAAAGGGCAAGTTTGTGCCTTATACATTTAATTAAGACCAGTTGTATTTCCAGTGCATAGTTGATAATGTCATTTTTTAGCAAAAAAACATTATATCTAAGTATATTTTATTATAATTGCTAGATTGTTTTCATGGCTGCAATTGACTGTCTATTTTGAGTGATAATCTGCAAGAAGAAGGTCACTGATTGGCAGCATCCCTACTATTGTCTGTAGTTTCTAAGCTCTGCTAGCTTTTCACGTCCAGGTTAATTGTCAGCTATTGCACAAGTACCCTTCTGACTGAACACAGTTGCATCTGTCATTAGGACAGGCTAGTCTGTCAGAATGATTGAGCCATTCACCTGTGCTTAAGTGAGGATATTCATAAAACTTGCAATAAAGTCTGGCCCTAAAAATCAAAGCAAAGCTATGAATTACTGCACTTTCCAGCTGTGCCTCTATATACAGAGGAATGTTGAGTACTCCAGATGGCCTAGTGGCTGGTTCACTATGAATTTGCTAACCATTGCCAAAGTTGCAAGTTTACCTCTGCACTGAGTTTGACCTGGGATATCTGTAGGTTAAATATATGCATCCTTTTAGTTGCCTTACTTAATTATTGTTTTGAAAGTTTAATGCCTTCTCCTCTATTTATTTCATTTGTTTAATTTTTCAAGTTGTTGGCCTAACTAAAGGAAAAACTGTTTATTAAATTATTTCAAAGTCATAAGTGGTTAGAAGCTGTTTGCAGACTCACAAGCTGTGAAATAGGTAAATAAGGTAGTCCTTACTAACATGGGAAGTAGTAGAATTTCTACCCCCAACAACAGATATCTAGGATGATTGAAAAAAAAAAGTAAGTAAAAATATCTTTGCTTATCTATACTCTGTGCTACGTATCTTTATACTGTACAGTTTTGTGTCAATTAGGGAGCATCTAGCAGTTTTTAATAATAATAATAATAATAAAACTAATAATAATAATTGTAAACATATAAAGTTGAAAGGTTCAGTGCAATCTACTGTTTGGTTTAGATCCGTTTTTGATTGCAAGCAACCAAACCTAACTGGAGCATTTCAGTGGTTTTGATTGATTTCTCTCAAAATTATGATTGTTTGGCTGCCTAGAACCCAGAGATTGAAATCTGATGAGAAACTCGCTTAAAGTAGAACTATAGGCAGAATTTTTTTTTTTTTGGATAGAGTAAGGCAGGGTTATAACCACTGTCAGTTTAATTTTTGCCATCTGTGTCCCATTGGGGAGATTTCCCTTCACTTCCTGTCCCATTCCCAAAACAGGAAGTGAGAGGAAATCCTGCTAATTACGGAAATCTCTTGGGGTCCCTCAGGTCACCAGAACTAATGTCCCCCTTGGAAGATTTCCTCTCTTACTTTTCTGGGGACAACCCAAAATTTTGGATTTTCTTTTAATTTCACTTTCACTGATTATGATAAACAGGTCAAATCGAGAGGGTGAATCTCCTTACCAAAGCACAGACAGCAATAAAAACTGACAGGTGTTCTAATCCATCTCCATTCAGTCCAAAACTGTTTTCCTTTAGTTGTACTTTAACTGGTCAGCAGTATAGTCCATTGGGTTCATTTATTGAAGGCAAGTATGCTGTTCACTATGCAAAGGAATTTTCACTTTTACAATGAAACTTTTCCAGAGCTTAGTAAATGCGGTGAAATCTCACTTTTCAAAGAATACCAAATCACATGCAAGGAAATTTTAAAAAAACTGCACTACTGCTTGCACATGATTGGATGATGGAAGTCACCTCATTCACTAGACTATGGGGATAATTCCCTTGCAATGTGCAACTTTCCTTGCAAAGTGAACCGTCTATTTGCCTTTTGTAAAAAAAACCCCCATATATGTAGGAACATCCTGGCACTCAATTTTGATAGACTTTTTGCTGTAGGGTAAATGGAACTTACGAAGCAAAGAACATTTGATAGTGTACACAGGCTGTTAGGCAGTGGGAAGTATTCTCAATAAAACATTAGTGTGCCATCTAGGAGATATTCACAATTTCAGCAGGCGGTGACATCTCCAGCTCACGCGCACTGCACTCTGCATAAAGGGCATACTAAGAGTGCTGTGAATTCAGAACGCTGTGCCGCGATCGTGACTCCCGTGTGCACACACAAGAGTGATGTCATCATGGCCTGGGCCAGAATGCATGAACCCAGAAGGAAGACCTTGTGAAGATGGAAGCCCTGGCAGTGATCACAGTGCACTGCTTGAGGGATTCGTTTGACAGGTAAGTGTGTCATAATGTGTGCTAGTATGTGGCGCAGAGTGCCAACTGATTGACGGGACTTGCCTGGAGAGTGATCTACGGGCACTGAGCTCCACATTGTCTCACTTCATAGACACCCACAGTATGTACTCTGTTAGCCACTGAGAGCATTCAATGTCCAGAGCCATAGCACAGTCTCTCATGTGACCCTGTCTCTGGGAGCTGGTTTGTTTATTACAATCATTAACGCATCATTATTATCCCTATTTTCTGTTGGTTTACAATGAAGGAGGTTAAAACACTGGGGGATTGAGCACTGCGTCATTAAGTAAAGTGTCATGCAGCACACTCTTTCTCTTTTTCCCCCCTTTCAGCGTGAGGTAGCATCTTCCCTTCACTGCTACTAATTGCAAGAGACACACGGTTCAACCTTGTTTCGTTTTTGCTGCCACCTACTGTGACCTGGCCACCTTAGGCTGTCTGAATCTCTCCTGCTTCCAGCAGCTGGTTCATGAGTACCAAAGCTTTTACCTAGTATCCTGAGCTAAGTTTTCTCTGCTTTGCAGCTTAAAATTTCTGATTTTAGTCATACAGGGAGTAGTCCCACTGTACCAGGACCCTTCAGTTCGTGATCCACTAACTGTTCTGGAGCGGCCTAGAGTGCTCCCTCTCAAGGGCCTGACATTGAAATCTTGGAACAACTGAACCCTGCTTAAGCCCCTGCACTTCTTGGAGTTTTCTTAAGCTCTGTTAGGCATTCCAGCCTCCTCTTTTCTATCTCGGTACAGTTTCACCACAGTTATGCAAGATTTCATGGGCCAAATCACATCCTTGATTGCTGACTTTAACCCGCCCCCCTCCCTGTCCCCTCTAGGCTGCAGATGGGCATCGATCAGGCTGCACTGATGGCAATGGCGAGGCTGCTGCATTGAAGGTAATGGTGAGGCTGCTGCATTGATGGAAATGGTGAGGGTGCTGCATTGATGGAAATGGTGAGGCTGCTGCATCGATGGCACTTGAGAGGCTGCAGATGGACACTGACCCTTATTTTGCTTCAAAGTTCCTTATTTAAAATGTAAGTTTTTTTCCTGAAACTTCCCTCTTAAAATGAATGTGCATGTTATACGCCTGTGCGTGTTATACGCCGATAAATACGGTAATTGAGAAGTGGAAGGAAAATTATAAATGGTTTTCAACATTTTTTACAAATAAATATCTGAAGAGTGTGGCGTGCATTTGTATTCAGCCCCCTTTACTCTGGTACCCCTAACTAAAATCTAGTGGAACCAATTGGCTTCTGAAGTCACTTAATTAGTAAATAGAGGCTACCTGTGTGTAATTTAATCTCACTATAAATACAGCTGTTCTGTGAAGCCCTTAGAGGTTTGTTGGAGAACCTTAATGAACAAACAGCATTATGAAGGCTATGGAACAATCTAGACAGGTCAGGGATAAAGTTGTTGAGAAGTTTAAAGCAGGGTTAGGTTTTAAAAAAATATCCCAAGCTTTGAACATCTCACAGAGCACTGTTTGATCCATCATCCGAAAATGGAAAGAGTATGGCACAACTGCAAACATACCAAGACATGGCGTCCACCTAAACTGACAGGCTGGGCAAGGAGAACATTAATCAGAGAAGCAGCCAAGAGGCTTATGATAACTCTGGAGAAGTTGCAGAGATCCACAGCTCAGGTGGAAGAATCTGTCGACAGGACAACTAGTAATCGTGCACTCCACAAATCTGGCCTTTATGGAAGAGTGACAAGAAGAAAGGTATGGTTGAAAGAAAGCCATAAGTAGTCCAGTTTACAGTTTACGGGAAGCCATGTGGGGAACACAGCAAACATTTGGAAGAAGGTGCTCTGGCTAGATGAGACCAAAACTTTTTGGCCAAAAGCAAAACGCTATGTGTGGCGGAAAACTAACACTGCACATCACCCTAAACACACCATCCCCACTGTGAAACATGGTGGTGGCAGCATCATGTTGTGGGGATGCTTTTCTTCAGCAGGGACAGGGAAGCTGGTCAGAGTTGATGGGAAGATGAATGGAGCCAAATACAGGGCAATCTTAGAAGAAAACCTGTTAGAGTCTGCAAAAGACTTGAGACTAGCGCAGAGGTTCACCTTCCAGCAGGACAATGACCCTAAACCTACAGCCAGAGTTACAATGGAATGGTTTATATCAAAGCATATTCATGTACCAGAATGGGCCAGTCAAAGTCCAGACCTGAATCTGAGGCAAGACTTGAAAATTGCTGTTCTAAAAAACAAGGAGAAAGCGCCTCTTAAGTATAAGTGTTTATTAAAGTATAAAAAGCACACATAAGCACTTACATATAGGTAGGTGGGTGACAGCTTCCAAAGAGAACTTATCCGAGTATCGTCAGACATCCATGTGTGAATGGCTAGATGTAAGCCAGGCGGATGGCTGCGGACCTCCGCACAGAGACGCCGGCTGTTGTGCGGTAAGGCTGGATGGACACTTTCGCGTTCCAGCAAGGTTTACGTGGGTAATGACGTCACTCGGGTAGTTCAGGTAAACAGGGATCCACTACGCGTTTCTGAGCATGCGCGAGGCTCACAGCGGGCATGCGCGCTCCTTTCTCAAGTGTGACACTTGAGAAAGGAGCTCGCATGCCCGCTGTTAGCCTTGCCTGACGATACTCGGATAAGTTCTCTTTTGAAGCTGTCACCCACCTACCTATATGTAAGTGCTTATGTGTGCTTTTTATACTTTAATAAACACTTATACTTAAGAGGCGCTTTCTCCTTGTTTTTTATGACTATTATGGAGAGCTGACTTCACTCAACAGGAAGCTGCCCTGAGTACTGTGTTCATAGAGATCCCCCTGGCTCCTACATCCATCCCTATCACGGATGAACTATACACTATAGACTTTTCTACTACATTGCAATGGACTATTTTTTATTGATTATTATTTTTTATTGATTATTGTTTTTATTATATTTTCTTATTTTTTCTGATTTATTATATAATTTTTCATATTTATATCTATGGACTTGAGCGCTGCTACATTATACATTGAAAATTGCTGTTCAGACGCTCTCCATCCAATCTGACAGAGCTTGTGCTATTTTGCAAAGAAGATTGGGCAAACATTTCACTCTCTAGATGTCCAAAGCTGATACAGACATACCCAAAAAAACTTGCAGCTATAATTTAAGCGAAAAGTGGTTCTACAAAGTATTGACTCGGGGGGCTGAATACAAATGCACGCCACACTTTTCAGATATTTATTTGTAAAAAATTTTGAAAACCATTTATCATTTTCCTTTCGCGTCACAATTATGTGCCACTTTGAGTTGGTCTATCGCATAAGATCCCAATAAAATACGTTTACGTGTTTGGTTGTAACATGACAAAATGTGGAAAATTTCAAGGGGTAGGAATACTTTTTCAAGGCACTGTACCTCCAGGCCTCCCCCTCTGTCTGTGGCCTCTGATCCTTCAAGGGATCCCTTTGAGTTAAAAAGACTGCTAAAACGTTTCAGATGCACCTACTAATCCCAGATCACCTTTATGGAGACTCCTGATAAACTGTTTACACTTCCCAAATGTTTCTTAGCCCTATACCAATTTGAGGAGTCTTTTATTAAGAATTGGGCCTTTCCAGTTGTAGATCTGGTAATTTCCTAAACTAAAAAAGCACTGCCGATCCCTGTGAAGTATGCACCATTGTTTAAGGATCCCATAGCTAAAAGTCTGTAGTTTCTTTCCAGAACCCTGTTTTCTCCAACAGGATCTACATTACAACTTGTCATAGTTATGATGTTAGTCTGTCAAACATTAGGGAAATGGAGTAGGCTCATGAGGGTCATGTAGCATTTAGAGTTTGTACTTGACAGCACTGAGCTACTGTGTAGATGGATTAGTGGATACCTTCATATGAGTCTCTTGTCAGTGAACAAGAGGAGAACTCGTGGTTGAAATGTTGGGCTGCAGAGCGAGCATGCAACAAGGGTTTGTTGTGCATGCCCTTTGAGCGATAGTGTTTTTTTGCCGCTGCCTTGGACACCCTCATTAAGGATGTCAGTTTTGGGTAAGAGTACTCTTCTACCTCAGCAGAAGAAATTTAGACTCCAGCCTCAGAAGACTCACCCTCATCCCAAGGCCAAAAAGAGTTGGTTTGGTTACTGGCCGGCCCCAACATCAAAAGTTGCCCCCAAACTAGGTACCAAATTCAACCAAAAGTTATATGCCCCGTACACACGATCGGACTTTGTTCGGACATTCCGACAACGAAATCCTAGGATTTTTTCAGACGGATGTTGGCTCAAACTTGTCTTGCTTACACACGGTCACACAAAGTTGTTGGAAAATCAGATCGTTCTAAACGCGGTGACGTAAAACACGTACGTCGGGACTATAAACGGGGCAGTGGCCAATAGCTTTCATCCCTTTATTTATTCTGAGCATGCGTGGCACTTTGTCCGTCGGATTTGTGTACACACGATCGGAATTTCCGACAACAGATTTTGTTGTCGGAAAATTTTATATCCTGCTCTCAAACTTTGTGTGTCGGAAAATCCGATGGAAAATGTGTGATGGAGCCTACACACGGTCAGAATTTCCGACAACAAGGTCCTATCACACATTTTCCATCAGAAAATCCGACCGTGTGTACAGGGCATTAGGCTTCTAAGTCCCCCAAACCTGCTGATAATTCATTTTTGGCATAAAGGCGTGCCTTTCACTTTCCTAAGTGTGTGTGTGTGTGTGTGGGGGGGGGGGGGGGGCAGGTGTAGGTCTTTGTGGATACCTGGACATACTACATCTCAGATGCCTGGGTACAAGAGGTGGCTTTCAGGGACTACAAGCTTTAAGCCCCCTCCCTGATTCATGTCTTCCAACCTGCCTGTGTTACAGTGCAGATTAGCAGATCTCCATGCAGCCTTTGCAGGTCTGGATGAAGAATCTATTGACTATTATGACCTTTTTACTTATCTCCAAACTCAAAATGAATTCTGCATGGAATCCACCAGGTCTCTCACAGCCTCCATCAGGAAGACTTTCTGGCCTCTGTGGGAATCGAGGATATACACCTTGTTGGTGCAGGGTACCTGGACACTAGAGGAATCCCAACTCCTGATTTAACATTCTGGAGCTCGGAGAGATTTAGCTGTCCCTAGAACACGGTACATCCCGACTGAAGGGTTATTGCTTAGGATCCAGTCAGACAACAGCAAAAAAAAATGGTGGTACAATCTGATTGTACAATCTCTGTACAACTTTCTTTACATTTACCAAAGCTATGGAATTGGAGGACTCGCCTATTACCTCTATCCATTCACTCTGTATCCAAACAGGAAGGCCCTTGCACTACATCAGGGGTGTGCAATCCGCAGCCCCAGAGAGATTAGCATTAGGGCCCGGTGTTCTGCCATATAGTGTCCTCCTATCGGATAGTGTCCGCTCCGTACTGCGCAGGCGCAGCGCTTGCGCAGTACGGAGCAGAAGGAGATGCCGAAAATGTCCGAAGTTGATCAGCTGACCATCAGCTGTACACGGCGTTTCGGCAGTTATTAGCGATGGCTGTGTAAGAGGGCCCCTCGCGGGCTCGCTTCGCTCGCCACGCTTCGGGCACGGCCTCGCTGCGCTCGGCAACTATTTATTCTAACTCTATGTCCACTTGGATAGTAGGAAATGATCCTGGACATAGGGTAAGAATAAATGCGCAGGCGCCGTGTACAGCTGACGATCAGCTGTTAAACTTCGGAGACTTTCGGCGTCTCGTTTGTCCTCCGTACTGCGCCTGCGCAGTACAGGGAGGACACTATATGATAGGGGACTGTATTTGACAAGACACCGGCCCATCTGGAGAGACAATGGGGATGCAGTGCAAACATAGCAGCCATGGCAGCCTACATTGATAAGCCAGTCAAATGCATGCCTGGAGGGATGCCAGGGATACTGTGCAAACACAGTTAATGGGTGCAGAATGTGTGTGCTAATGAGGTCAGCTGGTAAACTACTTCCTGTGACTTAACAGTTTTCATGTCCCAAATCTACATACCAGGAAGTCATGAACTTTTCTATGTCCTAAAAATCATAGAAAGGTTTTATTTTTGTGCAACAGAAGTGCATTTATGGAATCTTGGTACATAGGGGAGCTGGAATTTGGAAAGAAAAAGAAAAAAGTTAACTTGGTCTTTAAAAGTATATATCTTTCCATTAAGTAACTTCCAAAAATGAAGTACGATTGGGTACTTTTGTATGTGGTGCCATTGCTTGATATGGTACAGGACCTACCTACTGCCTGAAGAGCATCAAGCAAGAGGCCTTATAAGCAAAATCTGATAGTAATATTACTTGAAATAAGCTATGGTGGTTTATTTAAATATACGTATATCTGTAGTCAGATAACTGGGGATTTTTAGATGTCTGTTGTGCTTGACGATTAATGAGTATAAATATTACATTAATTATAATATAGATATAGCTGAAGTTTAATTTGCCTCTATTCTGCCTTCTCTAGTTCCTCCCTCTCCTCTCATCAACATGTTTTTAAAGTGATTCTAGATTCTATGCATTAGGGTAAAAAACCTTCTGCAAGCAGCCCCCCCCCCCAACATACCTGATCTCGAACCAGCGATGTGCATGACAGCAGAAGCTCTCTTGGCTCTCTTTCCTCTCACTGACTCAGATGCAGCGGGAGTCATTGGCTGCTGTCAATCACAGGCAGTGGGGAGGAAGCGGGAGGCAGGGGCGAGACCTGCACTGTGCTTTTATTGGACACAGAGAGTCGGCTCGGGGAAAAGCACGCATGCTGCTTGTTATGGGGGCACTCAGCAAGGGAAAGGGGCCGGGAGTGCCAGCAAGGGACCAGAGAAGAAGAGGATGGGAGCTGCTCTGTGCAAAACCATTGCACAGAGCAGGTAAGTAAAATAAATAAAAAAATAAAAACTGTGCCTTTACAATCACTTTGACTAACACTTTTTTATTACTTCTGTAGGCATTGCAGACAGGTCTCAGAGCAGCATCACAATACCCTGCCTCAGTAGGAGTTATGCAAATATCAAAATGCCTTAATGGGGGAAGTCAGTCTGGAGAGTAGGTGTTTCAAGGCAGACTGTATTTGCATGCAGACCACGCTATGTAATGTAATGCTGAGCCTCTATGATTGAAATAGCTGAAATCCAAATAATAAATGGGATGTTCCAGGGACAGTATGGCTAGGTAAGTGCTAGATGATCATGGGGTTTTCTAGCCAGGAAATGAGACAGGCTCTATCTGACTTTTGAAACTGCACTGTGAGATACTCGCAGTGTGCAGTGATATCAGAGTAAACAATTTTAGTACTGGAAAGTGCAAGACTGAATTTACGGCTGGAGTTCCTCTGTAGCCGAAAAGACAAAATAAATTACTATCCCTTTCATGACTAAGCCTATTTTTGAAATTTGGTGTTTACAAGTTAAAATCCGTATTTTTTGCTAGAAAATGACTTAGAACCCCCAAACATTATATATATTTTTTTAGCAGAGAATCTAGAGAATAAAATGGCGATTGTTGCAATATTTTTTATCACACGGTATTTGTGCAGCGGTGTTTTAAACGCAAATTTTTGGAAAAGTGACACTTTCATGTATTTTAAAAAATCCAAACAGTAAAGTTACCCCAATTTTTTTGTATAATGTGAAAGATGATGTTACGCCGCGTAAATAGATACCAAACATGTCACCCTTTATAATTGCACGCACTCGTGGAATGGCGATGAACTACGGTACCTTTGAATTTGCATAGGCGACGATTTAAAACATTTTTACGGTTACCAGGTTTGAGCTACAGAGGAGGTCTAGGGCTAGAATTATTGCTCTCGCTCTGATGATCGCGGCGATACCTTACATGTGTGGTTTGAACACCGTTTACATATGCGGGCGCGACTTCCGTATGCGTTTTCTTCGCTGCGCGAGCTCGCGGGGACAGGGGCACTTTAAAAAAATTTTTTTTTTTTTTATTTAATTTATTTATTTTTGTACTTTATAAATTGTGTTTAAAATTTTTTTTTTTTTTTTTTACTTTTATTGCTGTCACAAGCAATGTAAACATCCCTTGTGACAGTAATATGTGGTGACAGGTACTCTTTATGGAGGGATGGGGGGTCTAAAGGACCCCCCATCCCTCCTTTACACTTCAAAGTATTCAGATCGCCGAAAACGGCGATTCTGAATACTGTGTACTTTAAATTCGGCGCCATTGGCAGCCGAGTAAACGGGAAGTGACGTCATGACGTCGCTTCCGCATTTACAAGAAGAAGGCTGGAACGAAGCCGCTCGCAGCTTCGTTCCAGTCCGCCCCCAGCCGCCAAAGGCAGCCGAACGGACACCGGGCCTCCCGATCGCACGGGAGGCCCGGTAACAGCGGCGGGAGGCGGCGGGAGGGGGGGGATGTCCCCTCCCGCTCCTCCGGTATAACAACCGAGCGGATTTTAGCCGCATCGGTTGTTATACTCGGGTAGCCGATCGCCCGCTGTAAACAACGGTACCGGGATGATGCCTGCAGCTGCGGGCATCATCCCGGTATAACCCCGGAAAGCCGAGTACGCATATATGCGTTCGGTCGGCGGGAAGGGGTTAAAGCCTTCCTACAGGTAAAATGTATTTAAAAATAGCCCCCAAAAGGGTTAAAAAAAGCAGATCAGGCTGCAGGTTGAATAAGGCACATCCTGCAAGTTCAGGCTGACATTGACCTGCCCCTTGAGAGGTTGTCACTACAGTGAACTGCACTCACAGTGTAATCATAACATCATCAGCACCTCTTTGCATCAATGAGGACAGCCCCCTGCTAGATCTGAGGAGGACTCTAATGTCATATGACCAGCCTGAAGTCATTTAGAAAAGGTTTGTATGTAATAAAATGCATAAAATACAGCAGGGAGGTTTGCAAGGAGGAGTCCAAAGTAGAGCATTACTTATACAGTATATATAAAATAAGTCTATGTCATGGACACTATTTTGGCCCTTTAAATGGGTTTTATCTTGCTAAGCCTGGGATTCTGACGTTACAAGGCACTTTTATCCCTGCTTCCAAAGGGCTTCCTAAATGATGCACCACAAGGATCATTTTCTCTGCTGCAATAAAATGAAGAAATAATATGCTTTGAAAGTGATTTATGATGGCACCTAAAAAGCCAAATTTACAAAGAAGTATTTTGGATCTGGGGCAACCCCAGGAGTCAGGTCAAAAATGAGTCTAAGCATGATTTAAAAGGCTCCATTTGTGACATGACATTTAATGTGTGTGCAGTGAGACCCATGTGTCCCTAATAAAAAAGCATTACTCTTTAAATACAAGACGCATGCTGGTTTATTTTTTTCCTCTTTTGTAGAAACTTTAACCTTTTCTTGCAGTTGCAGAAATGCTAACCACAAAGGAAGTTTTACATGTAATAAAACTTCCAGCCCATAAAATCGCATTTCATTAAATTGGCTAGTGGGTAGACAGCTGGGCAAGGAATGAAATAAATTCATGTACACACAGCTGAGAAGCTGATTGTTTACACTATATAATTGTCAGTTGGAATGCATTTAACACGCCAAACCTCTAGTGCCAGATATGATTTTTAACCAAAAGGCAATAATAAAACATAAATTAGAAGGGCTAAACTAAGTAAAAAAATCACCAAATTACCACACCCAATATAGGTAGTATAGGGAATGTGTTTATTATTAACTTATTTTGGTGCAAAATAATTGTCCTTTAACTCGCTAACATTACTTTAAGGCTTGCAGTAATAGATGTTTTTTTTTTTAATGCCAGTGTGTGGTATCCTGGTTTTGCTTCTGGCAAATTGTGTGTGCTCAAGTGTCAGATTTATCCAGAGCAACACAAATAAAATCCCTTATATGGACTCATGCACGTGGATATATGCTTGAATGTGTGCTGTTGTGCTTCCTATTACAGGTCCATGCAAAAGCAACTCAGCAGTGATTTGAATGCAACTCAGAAGCAATTCAAAGAAACTCAAAAGCAACCAAGCCCATACCAAATATGGCTTGATTCTGGTTGCGATGCCCATGTACATGTGCCCTAAAATATCGCCCACTTTATTTTTACAGGGAAACTTTTCCTGTTGGTTATTTAAAATGTGGTTAGCACTTTAAAGGATTCTATAAATACTGCACATTGGTTTTCCAATAATTTTTATTGAGGCAATTTAGACAAACAATCAGGTACAAGTGAATATCAGGCTATGGTGTTACATTGAGAAATAACAAACCACCTCATTCTAATCATGCAACATCTAAGCAATATTTAAGTAGCATTCCACAACCAACTGCACTCCGAGGGGTAGAATGATGGTATGCAGAAAACACAGGGTGCTGTGGTTGGGGTCATCCATATGCAGTAGGTAATTTTGAGATAATAAACTCACATAAGGTAATGCAGATCTACTACTGCATGTGTATACTGATCTTAAAAAGCAATGAAAGTAGATTCTATAAAAACTGAACAAAATTTCCAGTACCAGGCAAAGGAACACCATGCTTCCATACTTAGGCTAGGCTAGAAAAGACCCTGAAGCCTACGCTAATGCGTTCATGGGCAATTAGTATGAGAACTAATAGAAGGGGAAAAAAGAGTAGATTAAAGGAAAAAGAAGGAAGAGAAGAGATATACAGCCTGATTACCATGTCCCAGACTTTCGGCCCTGTGCCACCCCACCCACTAAGGAGATTGGAGGTATCTAATCTAGAGGTTCTAAACTTTTTCAAATCGAACTTGTTTGTCCCAGAAGATACCAGCCAATGTTTCATTAATCATGATCCAAGAGATTTTGTGTTTGACTAGCGCAAGGTTAATCAAAGGAGATTTCCATGCTCACGCTATGGTTATTTTAGGTGCTAAAAAAAAAAAAAAGGCGAGGGTTCTGAGATGTTTGGGTTCCTCACTTGATAGATCAGAGAATAAAAGATTTTTGGGGACATTCAAACCAGTCACCCAGTATACCAAATTAAATATTCTGCTCCAGAACCGTTGAACCTCCGGGCAGGTCCACCAAATATGGAACATTTTGCCCTCCTGCTCACACCCCCTGACGCAAAAGGGGTGAGGCATTGGGGTATATTTTCACCAGCCGTGCTGGGATGAGATACCATGGGGACAATACTTTGTCATTCGCCACCACCAGGGAAGTATAAAAGTGGTTGTAAAGTCTTGTTTTAAAAAAAATTAAATAAATAACAACTATGTCATACTTACCTCCTCTGTGCAAGGGTTTTGCACATAGTGGCCCCGATCCTCCTCTTCTGGGGTCCCTCTGTGGTGCTCCTGGCTCCTCCCTGCTTTGGGTGCCCCCACGGAGAAGCACTTTCCCAAAGGGCACTTGTGCAAGTGCACTCCTGTGTCCTGCTGATGCGTCTATTGACACAGACAGCAGGACTCGGCCCCGCCCCCCCAGCTCCTGCATCATTGGGTTTGATTGACAGCAGTGGGAGCCAGTCAGCAGACAGCAGAACGGATCAATCTATCCGATGAGGACCCGAGACACCGGCTGGAGCTGGTGTGCTTGTCCCCCGTCACTGGAAAGCTGGGGCTCAGGTAAGTAAAAGGGGGGCTCTGGGGGGCTGCTGCAACACAGGATGTTTTTCACCTTAATGCATAGAATGCATTAAGGTGAAAACCCTTGAGGGTTTACAACCCCTTTAAGGAGTTCTTTGTGCACCATGGTTGACCATTGGAACCAAACATCCTCCTCTATAGTCTCCCCAAGGTCTGACTCCCAAGCTAATTGGTAAGAGTTTTCCACAAACACAGTGTATGAAATACTGCCATGCGCCCCCGGACTGCGCAAACACCTATTTTCATAAAAGATCCAGGTGGAGATATCCACCTGATCCGGACACAGCACCTGTAAATAGTGACTGATCTAAAATACTACACCTTTGATTACAATGTTGAGTGCTTTAATGGAAGCTGAATCTGTTAAAGCTGACTTTGACCTAGTTTCTGTTTTTGGTTGGAATTGCCCAACAGTATAGACAGGTTTTCTTATGTGCTTTATTATTTTTTAATGTTTGGAGTTGATGAGATACTTTGTCTTCCTTGGTTTCATTATTCTGCCTATTAGAAGTTGTAAATGCCATATAGGTCAATATGTAATTTACAATTCCAATAAGCAGGATAATAAAACTATTATGCACTCAAGTTCTACATTCTGGTCAATTCCCATCCCTTTATCCCAGTGATGGCAGTGTCTGTTTTATTTTTTTTATACCACAAGGGTCATGCTTGGTGGTGCGCAGAGCCTTATGCCTATATCTGACCCGAGTAAGCTGGGGTTGGTGTATTGGGTGATTGGTTCACTTTATCTTTTTGCGAGAATTTGGCTGAAGTCTGCAGACATGAGTGTTATACTGAGTAGTCTTAAGCCTCGTACACACGATCAGATTTTCCGCAGACAAAACGTCGGACTTTTCTCCAAAGGGCGTTGGCCATGAACTTGTTTTGCATACAAATGGCAAACAATTGTCGGCCAACAAACATGAACGTAGTGATGTACTATGTGGCTTTTCAGCTCTTTAGCGCCACCCTTTGGGCACCTCCTGCTAATGTTGTGTTTGGTGAGCATTGGTTCTGAGCATGCGTGTTTGTACTTTGGACTTTTGTCTGACGGACTTGTGTACACACGATTGGAAAATCTGACAAGAGACCGTTGTCTGAGGAAAATTTATAAGCCTGCCATCCAACATTTGTCCGCAGAAACTCCAACAAAAATTGTCCGATGGAGCATACAAACGGTCAGATTTTAGGCCAACAGTCTATCAACACTCAATTCCCGTCGGAAAATCAGATTGTGTGTACGAGGCTTGCAAGTTTCATGTGTAGTATGGACAGGAATAGAGTTCATATAAAATCATATTTATTTATTACAGATACCAAAGGACAAGGGAGGGGTGAAAGTCATACACTAAGTAGAGTGGATGGTGATATCCAGCAGAAATGGTAGACAGTCCACAGCTCAGGGCTGGCCATATGAGGGAAGTGGAAGCACACTCCAAACATGTAGGAAAAAAAGCAGGAAAAGAGGCCCCTTCTAAGTGCAGACAGTGTAGTATTTAATAGGACAAAGGTATAAAAACACTCACATGGAGGTTAGTATGTGTCAGCATATCAGAATAGTCCTGCAGTGGTGAGTCGTCACACGCCCCTGCAGTCCATGTGCGTTCCAGCCTTCCTTCCTGGACTTATCCACACACAGAGCCGGTGGATGGCTCCTACAGGAAAACAAGCAGCATAGCAACACAGACCAGCGTGCACAGAGACTCACCGCTGCAGGACTATCCTGATATGCTGACACGTAAGAACCTCCATGTGAGTGTTTTTTATACCTTTGTCTTATTAAATACTACACTGTCTGCACTTAGAAGGCGCCTCTTTTTCTGCTTTTTTCCTACAAGTTTGGAGTGTGCTTCTGCTTCCCTCAAGAGGCCAGCCCTGAGCTATGGACTGTCTACCATTCCTGCTGGATATCACCATCCACTCTACTTAGTGTATGACTTTCACCCCTCCTTTGTCCTTTGCCACACCATCCTTATCCAAGACTCATGGTTTCTGGCATCATTGTTCACAGTTTGCGCCATAACCATCCCCTTTGCTATATCAATTTAAGCAGCTCTTTACATGCTGTTCATCCCCATCAGTCCATGCCCTCAAGGAGCATATAATCTAAGGTCCTTATCACACATGCATTTATGGGTCAATTTGGACAGGAGCCAATAATCCTACAAACACTTAGGGATATATTTATAAAAGACAAAAACAGAACATTCCATAGCTCAACTCACCAACCAGTCTGTCAATCCCCCCTTAAAGGAACAGGAGCACACTGGACACCCAGTACGTAGCACAGTGGCAGCAAAGGTGCCCAGTGTGTCCCCGGACCATATTTACACAAGTAACAAACAAATGGCCCCTGCCCCCACCTATAACTGGCCTTTACAGCAAGGAGCACATGGAAGGGCAAACACATGAAAGACAAAAACAGAACATTCCATAGCTCAACTCACCAACCAGTCTGCCAACCAACCAAATTAATCTGTCCAACAGTCTGCGTTAAAAACAGGGGTTTAGTTAGCACGCATTTGCAAACGCATGTGTAAGCTGCAAGGCCTCTTCACAGCACCCTGTGTATGCTTGCAGTCCTAAACGCTACTGAATTTATGAGCGTCTCCACAATGGGAGCGCATGCATTAAATAGATAGATGAGGGGCAGGTGGGCCTGGAGGCAGCCCAATCCCCCTTAAAGGAACAGGAGCACAATGGACACCCAGCACGTAGCACAGTGGCAGCAAAGGTGCGTCCCTGGACCATATTTACACCAGTAACAAACAAATGGCCCCTGCAATGAACTCAGTATTCACCAAACCTTCACTGTAGGTGAATTCATCACTGTATTTAAAAAAAGACCCCTCATTAACATTTTTTAACTTTTAGTTAATCCATGAAGGGGACCAAGTGTATATATCACTTGGTCCTGTTCTGATCAGTGACCCCCATTGGAAATGAAAAAAAAAGATTTTTTCTGTCTGTAGCTCCACTCCATTCTTAAGCCCAAATTATGGGCATTCCTGTAAGGTGAGGTAGAGCCAGCACTAAGCCCCTGCCCCATCTCTAAGCTGACTGTTCTTTTGCTATTATGAGTGAAAAATTAGTACTGTCTTGGCAGAGCTGATCTTTATTTCAGAGTAGTAAAAGATCACTCAGCTCTGTGTTTCTATCTGTGGCTGACTATAAACATACACAGCCCCTGATCATGGATCACACAGCCCCGTAGCACTGTGAGATCATATGCTTTTATGAATGAGCGATCAGGGCTATTGGAACCAGTGCCATATATGACACTGTCCTGTAGCACTGAAAGATCATTCATCGGTGGCGGTGACCCATAAGCCATTGATGTGTATGCCACAGATAGACACACTGCTCCGCAGGCTGTGTGATCTTTTGCGAATCGTTGCACTAGTCTCTAGTGTGGCCTCTGCTGCCAGAGACCAGAGCTGTCACGCATAAATCCACCCCCCTTCAGGTAGCTTAGTTGCATGGGAACAGGAGGGGGGACAAACTGTCCGACCATGTTTAGCAACGCAGAACTGACTCTGAAAATGTAGTTTCTTAACCCCTTTCCACCCACCGTGCTTTCCTTTAAAAAGGATTGGCAATCTTATGACTACTTTGATTGGCTGTCACAGTGGTCACAAGATAAGAAGTCAGTCCTGCCGGCTACCAGTTGTTAGTTTGGATTGAGCACTGTCTTCGACATCTTGGTCTCTGTGCTGGGAGCATGCAGTGAGCTTGCTCTTAGTGCAAAAACATCGGCCTGAATGGAGGAATCATCAAAACGCATCCTGTGACCAAGCTAGACATGTGTGAGGCCACTGGATGACCAGAATCTCCTGGAGTGAGGAAGCCAGGCAGTCTGTGTGTTTATATACCCGCCGGCCGACTCCACAGCAATGTGGATGCTATGCACTGACTCTTGTCCAACCCGCCTTTTGGACTGTTGATGTAATGCAGCCTTGATCCCTTTGATTTTTATATGCTACACCGTTCACCTTTGTGGGTAGTTTTCATTGTTTATGAAGACTTACTAAACTAGATGCGCTTCACTGTCTCTCTCCCTTGCCTTTTTTTTGTTTTACACAGAAACATCGGCCACTCAGCAGCACATAGGTGTGGTGTGTGGGAGTTAAAGGGCCACCCTTTTGTCACCGCACATATGTGTTGCGTGGAAAGTAACAGGTTAAAAAAGTCAATGCTTTTGGGCATTATAGAGTATAACAGTTTTGATCTTCTTCTCCTGGTTTTAGCTCATTACCTTGCTTTATTTTTTTCCTTGAAACTCTTAAGTTTTACAAATCCTTTTTACAAGCATAGGATTATTAATAATATGAGTAACTACATTATAAGAACTTTTTTTTAAGTTTTCAAATTAGCAAGTGACTGTGTTAAAGTGAACATTGTCTGTCTCAGCAAAGAACCATATATGAATGTACATTATGCTCATCAGTATGTCCCATGACAGAAGGAGGTATGTTTTCTCCTAGTTAAACACTTCAGCGCACACAAAAAAGCAGAAGAGTTAAACATACAGGAAAAGTACACATACCCCCTGAACTTGTTCCCTAAATGCCAGAGTTTTGCCAAGCCCTACCAGTGAGAAGAAAGCAAATGAAAGTGCCTTTTTTCCCTCTTTGCTTTTCTCTATCTTTTTTTTTCTAACTCCCTCTTTCTCTTTGTTAAGTTAGTGCTCACACAAAGCAGCTTTGTGGCTTTTCCAGACTTGTCACAGCCGTCAGTCGGGATAAGGAAAACGATATTGTTTCCAGTACTTGAGTTCCTTCCGTGCTGACATGTGCCACTCGATGAGGATGATAAATGCCTCCCTCATTAGCTTGGGGTGTGGGATTACTGGCTGACAACACATTAATCACCAGCTTCGGTGGCAGACTGACGAGCAATAGACATTGTTAACAAAACTTTTCTAATATGTCACTCTTCTGTCTGGCAGGCAATAATCAATCACTCAGATTGGCAGCCCTGATAAATCATACTATTTATACTCTATGTAATGAAAGATCTTTCCCACATCCTGTCATTTTTATTTTTTTTTTGACGACAGGCGCACAATTTTCATTTGCAACCCTTGGCATGGAACGAGTTAATGGCCTTACCAGTCCCAAAACAAAGTTTTCCTTTCCCAAATCATAGTGTGCACTGCTAAGTTACTGTGCTTAGCCAAGTAAGGATCTCTGTTCAATCTAAGGTCTCTGCTCAAACACAGATGAGGGTGACTTCACAGGATTATATTATGTACCCATTTATACCAGCCAAAGCTTACCACCAATGTGCCATGTTTGTCAGCATATTGTATGCATCCCCATTAGTGTGTTTGTTTATTTCTTAAACCCCCATTGTGTATACTCACCCTTATATTTTTTTAAAATAATGAAAATCTGAAAGATATATCTGCTATCTATTTTAAGAAATAGAAATATCCCCTAAGTATTTCAGATAGACCCTGTGGTATACATTACATCTGAGCTGGTGTGTATTTTTGTTTTTCTACTTTTTACCTGTTATTGCCTGTGTGCTCCCTTGTAAATGTGCACGGTACAGCTTTAATAAATGTAAAAATGTAATATTAGTTTAATATCCTTTAAATTGTAACTCAATTTTTATAGCATGCATTGCAATGTAAGGCATTCTGCATTTAAATCTGAGACAGGAAATTATAATTAAAACAAAACTTCAACCCAAAAAGTAAAAAAAAAGAAAAAGTTACTCATTGCCAGGTTTTTTTGGCTGTCTGTATACTGGTTGGGGAGACTTCCTCCCAGGGCAGAAAGGGATTGGAAATTTCTCATATGGTGAGGTGCAAAAATATATTTTTAGTAGAATGTGGAATGGGTAGAACTTTTTTTTTTTTTTGTTTATTACCCTCTAACATTTTATGCACCAGTTGTTAATTGTTCTCTCCATTTCCTGTACTGGCTTACAGGAACAGGAATTGGGGGTATTTCTCCCCAATGTAGGTCACAGACTGAAATAAAAACCGAACAGAAAGCATGGTGTAGTTTTTGTTGGAGTTAAGTTTTAATGGCTGTTATATAATAGGATAGCCTAAAAATTCAAATCCACTCCACATCCTAAATAGGTGCTTTTTTTTTTTTTTTGTATGGGGTAGGGGGCTATTCAGCTGGCTTGTGGTGACCAGCCAGGAAGGCTTCTTGTGCAGTTTTGATTTGTTAACTTGTGGTGCACACCATGCACCTTACCTGAAGAACATTTTCCACATTTTATGAGATCAACCAACTGAAATGTGCAACAGGAATATGTGCTGTTTGATATAGATAGAAAGATCAAGGTTTAGTAGTGGATTGTCCCTTCAAAACGGGTCAAAAAGAGTTCTGCTGAATATGTTCTCTTCACGTACCAACATACATAAGAACATTTGTACTAGTAATTTGTTCAAGTTACAAATAAAGGTTGAGCAAATGCTTCTTAGGTAACACAGACAACTTATTCTTACATATGCAGTGTGCACATATCCCAATAATGAAGCAAAATCGGTAGATGTGAGGAGTCCTTATGTGGTTATGCTCCCTAAATTGGATTGTTTTTTATGCCATGAACTCTTCCGATTCACATCACATTGCATTGCAGCTTACACTGTTTAAAAACATACTTTTTTTTGCAAAAATAAAGCATTATAACATATTATTTATTTGTATTAATTAACCAGTTTAAAGATCATTCAACTGCAGACTGGGTTTATAGATGTAAAATGTGACAGTCTTGGAAATACTGTAGCAGATCAGAGCTAATAACTGTAAAGACGGAGCATTGAACGGTAACGCAAAGAACAGCACTTATTTACTTCTTGGTTACATGTTACTGACAATGCTTTGGCTCCCATGGGAAGCTGTGTGTTGCCCACAGGTCATGTGACAAAAAGGGGACAAGGTCCGTAACAGGATATAGGCAGCCCTTGTTTCTTTAACAGTTCTGTCTGTTATATGATTAATGTCCCTGCAGGCTCTCACTGGGTCAGGTGAGGGCCTGTCACTACAGCTGCAAATGACACTTCCAGCAGATGTTACACCTCACACTTGTTTTTACTGTCATCTCTAAATAAGAGAACTTGGAGTGTGTAAAGATAAATAATGGCCTGGCCTCATGTGCACACGTTTCTGTGTAACAATGTGATTTCTTAGGTTGCAGCCATGTGTACATAATTTAATAATATCCTACTATAATTAGGACTGTCTGCTGGATAGCAGTTGGGGTTTAAATGCATCTACTTATTTAGATTGTATGCAGAAGCCTTTTTATGTCCTACACCTATTTATTACTTAAAGTGTTACTAAACGCAGGACCTTGCATTCACTGTATCTGGTCTCCCACAGTACACAGAATGTGGAAATTCAATTATTTTAGTAAAAATAAACTGCTAAATACTTTTTCTCATCATTAGTATATAGCAGTCTTGTGACTTCTATCAGTGTCTGGTTTACGCTTGTAGGAGGACTTTTCACTCTACTCTGACTGTCCTATGAGGCATCAGGACCCCTGAACCTCTGTCTAGACTGCTGATTGGCCCTGTGCTGATCACATGCACCCTCCGAGGAAAAAAAAAAAAAACAGTCTCTAGCAATACACACCAAACTGAGCATGTGCAGAGTGATTCCAAAGGCCCTGCCTTTATCAGGAGATTGATTGGGACAGTGGAAGAAGGGGGTGATCAGAGACGACAGGGTCAAACAGCCTTTTTACACTACACTACAATGTGGAGGATTAACCCCTTAGGTTCCACAGTGAGTATAACAATCACGCTTTACTGCATATACAGACTGATTTTACTCTTGTGGGTTTACTAACACAACAGTACTGAAATGTGCCAAATCCGCTTTAAGTATTATCTGTATGTAGCACCAGCATAATTTACACCTTTCATTTATAAGTTACATACGTAGAACCTTTCACATCAGTCCATCACTAGTGACACTTGTAGTCCAATGCAGCTATTCCAGATATACATATGCACGCACAGAAACATGCACACATTCTAAGGCCAATTCATTTGTTGATCTTTGTGGGAAAATGGGGAAAAAAACATGATATTCTATGCCTAAAGGTTCCCAACTGCATATGATCCCAGAACCTCAGAGCCATATTCAAAACTGCTCATCCTCTTTCTTACTCCTAAAAGAGTCATATTAAATCTTCATCACCATCCCATGTTAATTTACAACCACTTAGCCT